>NC_056744.1:277609058-277866558 GCF_019279795.1 Protopterus annectens
TTTTCTGTGAATTATGCAATTAGCTTTTATGGCTTATACAAGCCATATCTTCATTAATGGCATTCCTAAGATCACAGGTACATTAGAGTTTATGTAAATCACAGAAAGCTAACATGTACTTTGAATGCTACTTTCAGCATTTTGTTTAGAGTTAGCACAATCACCTCATATACCAAGAAAGAGACTAATTTTGCAATGTGTAATACAGATCTGTAATACAAAGCAAGCAATAACCTAATCAAAAATTGTATAGATTAATATATGTTCTCGTTTTATTATGCATGAAAATCCTAGCACTGAAACCCAGGGGTTACAAATGTTTACTTGATGAACTAGCATGTAAAGAATTTGTAATTACTGTTTAATGATCTGTTTTATTGCTGTAGTGTCAACAATGAAGGTCAAGTAATTTCAATAGCTGCCAACATGAAAGAATACTGCTCTGTGTTAGTGAACACTTCTGAAAGGGTGCTATGGGAAGGTTTTTTGCTTTTCACTATGCTAATTAACTGTATACACTAGCTATATCTTGCAAAATTAGGCATTCTAGAGAGGATGTTTAAAATAATAAATGAAAGCAGTGTTATCATCCCCATTAATTATACATGCCCTGGATTTCAGAACACTGTAGGATTTTTGGCACATATTTTTGGCTCACACACCACATTTCAATGACCACCAACCTGTTATCACCTGTTGGCCAATTTTTTTCTCCTTTCCTGCCTGTATCCATAGATGCCAAGCAAGAGAGTGGTGATGATTACTGATTGGCGCTATCATAGAGCTGATGGTTAGGTAATTCTTGTACATTCCTATGTGGTCAGTGGAAGCACAATAGCTACCTTTTATTTGCTTTCCCATGCCTTCATTACTTTGCTATATTGTTTTACACAGCTTAGTCCACCACGTATCTGTGAACCTTATCTTCAGTCAAGAAGTACACATTGGATACATTCTTCCAGGTGGTACACCAGCAGTGGTCCTTATAATTACCCTTATCCTTGCATGGTCAATCTGAAATTTGGTGTCACACTCTGCTTATTCCATGACTGTCTCTTTTTAAGCCTCTTCTACTAATTGCACTCGGGTAAATTGGAGACACATATCAAGGCTTCATCTCATTATGTCATCAATCTCAACTATGCTTAAGGGATTTTATTTTGGATGATGTATCACTGAGCTTTTAGATTCAACATATTATAAGTTAGTTGTTATAATTGCAACACTAAATTTTATTCATTATAAATTAAATAAATCAATCATATCAGTCAGTGAGTGATCTATTGTCATAATCACAAATGTAGGCTGATTTATCAGGGCAACAGTAAAGGCTCCCTTACACCATTTATAGCAGCATCCATCCTTATGGTGCTGTGCAGACTGAGAGCATACTCCTCACCTCAGTCAAACAGATCTCTCTGTATAGCTGGAACATCAGCAGCTGATGGATGCACTCATCTGTACAACAAGCTCACAAGCTCTGTTTATTTGCTACCAAAGAAAAAAGTTATAGCCATCTAGTTATACAATGGAAGTGTCCAATCCGATGGTAGTGGCCCTCCTCACATACTGCATTGCATAGCAGAGGGATACAACCCTGACTACTATTTCATCCTCTCCATGACTCGGAAATAGTCAGCCATATTATATGGACTGAAATACCATGCAGAAGGTAGCGGAAAAGTATCAACTTCAAATACAGGCTCATGAAATGTGTGGACTAGCCATATTTTGGACAAAACATATATGTAGCATTGAGAATTCTGGCTACAATCATCATCCAGGGACCAATGGAGAACAGAGTAATGGCACTCTAGTAATCTATCCCATTAATGCTGAACCATTTTTCATTGCCACACTACAGCATATGGAGGAGCCTATGTGGTTACAACTCATCACAGAGCAGAGAAACAACACAGTGCACATTTTCTGTGATATATCTCAGTTTTTGCTGAGTTCTGGGAGCCATTGACTGGACCTACATTGCCATCAAGGCCGCATTTGAGCCACAGGGACAACATATATCAGATGTAATGGATTCCACTCCATCATCTACCAGGTGGTCTGCAATAAATGGGGTATAACACATAATATGCTAATGAGCCAACCAAGCCCTGCCCAGAATTCCCACATAAGAGATTTGTGTGGTGTGACACAGTTGACATAATGGTCAGGGTCTTGGCTTGCCATTCACAGGGTACAAGGTTTGATCCTGGCCTTTGGTGTGGTGTTTGAATGTTCTCCCTGTGTCTTTGTGGGATTCCTCCCACCTCCCAAATTCATGCTGGGGGTTTCCACCTCAAGCTCACCCAAGAATGGAGTGGTGAGCAGCAGCACCAGAACATATTCTGAATGATGCCTACTGGGGGAAGAGTTGTACGCATCAACCCTTTTGGACATCATTCCTAGTGTACCATATACATAGATAGGTGAAAATGTATCAGAGATTGCATGATGTGTAAGTGCTAGCCAATCAAAGGTACATAAAAATTGTCCCTGGGTGATTTGATCATGTAGACTAATGTCAATAGAAATAAGATTGGTATGGGTATTTGCAGGTAATAAGTATGCCAAGGAACCAGCCTATCCTGACCTGTGCAGGCACCCATGTTAACAGTGGGAGGGATCTATGTGTCTCAAACAGCCACTCATACCTCTCAACTTCTTACAGCAAGAAATCTGGACAAAGCCATAAATAACAGGGGGATGGGTGGAGAAAAAGATCCAGAAAAAGGGGCACTTTTTAAATAAAGTTGATAAAGTAAAAGGTATAGCACTAGCTTGAATTTTCTAAAGGGTATGAAGTCTGAAACTCAAATGCCTATCATTATTTTTTTACTTACATGTTCAATGATCTGCCAATGATTTGCTAGAAACACATAATTTTATGAAATATGGACCAAAAATATAAGGCAATAATCTGGACATTCTGCTAAAATCTGTACGGTTGAGAGGTATGCAGCCACTGTGTGCCTGCCATAAAAGCCAGCAGCCCCAGGTCAATAAGCAACTGGCCAGAAACTGCCCAGTTGCCCAACTTGGGTTACCTGGTATAGATGTATTGAGTTAAAGCTGGATATAAAACCAGTCAAGCTGCCAAACATGCACTAATGAATGCTACACAATAGATTCCCAGGAGACAAGATGGAAGAGAAATACAGTAAATCTACCTGGCTTGGGATCTAGAGTCTACTGCTCAGGGGTCATACAGACTAGAAATGGTGTGGGAACTGTGGTGAGATAGAGACTTCAGAAGACAGTAGGGGATTCATCAGAATTATTGACAGACTCATGGCAAACAGACTTCACTGTAACAATAGAGCAGTTTTCATAATCTCAGCCTATGTATCCCAATGAGGGGCCTGAATGCACATAGCAAGACAGACAGAACAGAAAATGAGGACTGTCTGGACCACACGGATGGGGAAACAATAATAAAGGAGAGGCCATTCTAGACTCCTGTAAATGACTTGATGGTAGCCAAAATAGGTTTACCATGGAAATATTGATTGCACATCACCAACAGCACTTATGCAAAGTCCGAACTCCGACTGCTGAAAAAGTCAAACACCAATATTCTGAAACGAAAAAATCTCGCAAATGTCGACATTCATTTTGTTTTTTCTTTTGGTATTCTGAAAAGTCAGCAGTATGGATTTTGCATAAATTTGTCAACAATGTGCACATTCAACTATGTGCAATCAAAATATGGTTCAGCAAGACAGACATTTGCATGATCACATACATACAACACAGGCAGGTTTTCATAAGGTAAGGAAAGGGCATTGGAGCAGACTCATTAATGGCAATTCCATCCCTAGTGAAACAGTTAGTCCACAAAATAAAGCACTGAATGCCACAATTAAATGCAAGCAGTGCTCATAGGAGCCTGTAAGGTCAACAGAGTCTTTATTTATTTATTTATTTTACATTTGTTGACCGGGCTAGTCTAGCTGGATACATGTCCATTTTCAGTAGTGGCCCAGGGAGAAAAGCTCCAAGTAAAAACGTATACAATTAATCTAAAGGTTGTAACAAATATTATAAAAACATGAAGTGTTACAAATTTTTTTTTTCAAATTATAATAGTCATAGTTATTACATATATGTAAATTTGTATGTAATCATATAAAATGGTGAGACTATGAAGGGAAGATAATAGAGGTATAGTTTAGAAAGAAAAGTAGTAACAGGAGAAATGTTAGTCAGGGTTAGTACAGGGGCATAGCCAGTGTTTATTGAGATATAGTGTTAGATTCCTTTTAAAAAGTGCTATGGGACGAAAGTTAGAGAAGTCATTCGAGTTTCCACCTTTATGTAGTGGGATGATATGAGAAATTTTCCAGATGGATGGGATAGTTCCTTCAGTTATGGTTGTATTCATTAGAATGGAAATGGGATAGGCAATAGCTTTAGCTCCTTTTTGCAGGAATTCTGCTGGGAGTTTGTCAGCTGAGGGGGTGGTAGGTTTTAATTTCTGGAGAAGGGAACAAATAAAGGAGGTAGATACAGGTTGTAACTTAAATGATGGGGGTGGGTTTGTAGTAGAAGTAGGCAGGTTGGAGGTATCAGGAGATAGGTGGGTAGCAAGAGTTTGGATGGTGTCTGTGAAGAAAGCATTAAAGGCATTAGCTGTTTGTAAGGGATTCTCAAGGTTAGAGCCTTGTGGGTTAGGTGTGAAAGTTTGGCCTGGGTTTAGAAGTTTGTTAATGCTTAACCAAAATTTACGAGGTTCTTTGTGGGAGGTTTGCTGTAATTGGTGATAAAAGTAATTTTTGTCTAACAGGATGGCTTTTTTGTATTATTTCTGTTTTCCCTAAAAGTTTGGTGATCAATGGAATTCTTAGTGTTACAACATTTTGACCAGGACTTGTTTCTAAGATGGATTTTTTGCCTAGTATTATTGGTGAGCCAATGGGCAGGTTTAGCTTTATTTCTGATAGAATGTAATGGGGCATGGTGGTGGAGGATAGTTAAGAATATAGAATTGAAGTATTCAACTGCTTCATCTAGAGGGAGAGATTTTAATGGTAACCAATTGCATTGTTTAAGTTCCATTTGGAAACGTTCTGGGTTGAATTGCTTTTTAGAGCGTATTGTTCTGAAAGTGCTAGGGAAGGTTAAGTTGGTTTTATGCCTAATAATATAAGTTAGTGAATGGTCACTTAGGTCATCAGGAAGGGTTCCTTCCTAGTATTATTGGTGAGCCAAGGGGCAGGTTTAGCTTTATTTCTGATAGAACATAATGGGGCATGGTGGTCGAGGATAGTTAAGAATGTAGAATTGAAGTATTCAACTGCTTCATCTAGAGGGAGAGATTTTAATGGTAACCAATTGCATTGTTTAAGTTCCATTTGGAAACATTCTGGGTTGAATTGCTTTTTAGAGCATATTGTTCTGAAAGTGCTAGGGAAGGTTAAGTTGGTTTTATGCCTAATAATATAATTTAGTGAATGGTCACTTAGGTCATCAGGAAGGGTTCCTGCTATATTGGTTTGCTGAGGGGTATTAGTAAGTATCCAGTCCAAGGTACTTTCTTTGTTGTTGAGTCTGTTAGTTCTTGTAGGGGAGTTAATAGTTTGTGAAAAGCCATATAAGTTGATATGGGTGGTAGGGTTTGTACTATTGCAGGAATTCCAATCAATACTAAAGCCCCCTAGGACAATGGTTTCTTGTGGAAGATTGGTAGCAAGCCAGTTAATGATATACTCAAGTGTACTAATGTTATTACCTGGTGGAATATAAATACAGATGATATTTATGGCTTTATGAGCATTGACCTGAAGTTTAGAGATGATTATTTCAGTACTATTGTCCAAAGGAAGGTTAAGATTTGCAGTGCTGACTTGTAGTTCGGCTTTATAGAGCATAGCTACCCCTCCTCCCTTTTTAGCTGTACGGTTCAGTCTAATGATATTGTATCCAGCTGGGGTGATTTCATTGACTTTAATGGTAGGTTTTAGCCATGTTTCAGATAAACATAGGATGTCAAATAGGTGGACATCTAGGAGGGCATGGACTTGTGTGATTTTATTGCAAATACTACGTATATTAAGATGTGCTATGGAGAGTGAGTTGGGAGGTTTGTTAGGTGACAGGGTACAAGTATTGTGTTGATTGCAGTTTGTAGTGTTAAGTGTATAGTTTGATCAAGGGTTAGGATGAATGTCCCCATCTAGTAAGGAGAGGAGGAGTGTTAAGTGTTTAGGCTGGGGAGGTTTATAATAGTAGTCAAGGAATTTTCTAGGTTTTAGGTTGATGTATTTAATATGTGATAGTCTGTGATGTTTGGCAAGTAGGTAGCTGGGTTTACAAATTATGTTTAGGAAGTATGGAGAGAAAGGTAGAGTTTCTGTTAGTGTGTGTTTGGAGGGGAAGAGAAGGGTGTAGTTAAGAGGTTGTTCATAGGAGGTTAGGATATAGGTAGTTGTTAGAGGGGGTAGGAGTGAGACTAAAATTAGAAGTTGTCCTCGGTAAGGGATTAGGGTTGTGGACATGATGTTGGTATATAAGGTGGGAGAGAAATGGGAGTTAGATATTATAAGCAGGAATAAGATAGGATAGAGGGTGCGGTAATTAAACTAAGGAGGGTGTATTGAGTGAATGGGGTGGGAATGTTAATGATGTGACTAAGCAGATTAGAGTAGGTTTAGTGGGGGTGTGTCTTAAGAGGAATAAAGGTAGGACCACTGGGGGTGGGTGGGAAATGGGGGCAGGGTAGGGGAGCGGAGTGAGCCCACAGGGCTAACGGCACAGGTAGAGACAAGAGAGAAGACTGTCGAGGATGACAATCTGTGAGGTATGAGAGTTCAGCAGGTAAGTCTGAGAGTGAGAAAATTGTAGAAGAAAGTTCAGAGGCTGGTATTGGGAAAGTACAAGAGATCATGACTCTAGAACCTCAGGAAGAAGAGGAATTAGGTGGAATGTAACAAGAATCACTCTTCAAAACAGCATGTGTGTGGACAACAGAACAAGATATGCAGCCAAACCAGATATTGAAATAAAGTATGTAAACAAGACTGATGGTGGAATGCAGAAGTACAGGAATATGTCAAAAGAAAGAATGAAAAGAAAGAAAAAATAGTGCAGGAAAAGCCAGGAGATAGAAAAGATAGACCAGTCTGAGAATAAATACTAGCTGGCTGAGAAGGAGGCTAAGGGAGCAGGTGCAATAGAAAAAGAACAAGGCACCAGAGATACTCTACCTCTTCTAGAAAGTGACTCATCAGATGGCACCAAGGAACACCATCGCATTACAAAGCATAGATAGAAAGATAAAGAAGATAGTCATCAGACACCCTTCATAAGGGATGCTAGCAGCAGCCTGCTAACCATTCCATTCCACAGGCCATCAAAGGCAGATGCAGGAGTACTTCCAGAAGCTTCTGATTGTAGAAAACCCCAGAGATGCTGTACTGCCTCAGACACAGCCTGCAATGAATGAGGATGAGCAACACACTGTCGAAGCAGTAACAGCAGCACTAAGGAAATGGCATTACAGAAGGCAGCGGACTCCAATAAGGTCATATCAGATATGATCAAGATGTTGTCTGAGTTAAGAGACAAATGGCTCCTGAGTGTACTCATAGTAGTATGGAAAGAAGGCATATCACAGATGACTGAAGAATAAACATTCTATTGCCAGTGTACAAGAACAAAGGTGATATTCACAACAGTGGGCAGTATAGCAAGTTCTGGACAGGGAGACTGATAAAAGAATACACAGAATAGTAGAAAGTAAGATGGGAGATAATCAGTTGGGCTTTAGATTAGGATGTAGCACAACAAACCCAAAGTCCGGAGTGAGATGAATACTGGAGAAGAAGCTGGAGATGAAGATGCAATCCAAATGGGCATTCCTAGAGTTGGAGAAATTATTTGACAATATTCCATTGAAAGCTGATTTGAAAAGTTCTGTGATGGCTTGAAATCCAAGAAACATTCCTATATTTGGAGAAAGCATATGACAAGATGCCAAGAAAGCTTATTTTGGCAGTACTTTAGTGATTTGAAATCCTGGAAACATTTAGCAGAATTGCTGCCATCTATGTACAAGGGCTTGATGACACAAGTTTGAGCAGTATTCAGATTCATAGAGGGGTTCCCAGGAGGAGTGAGAGGGCATCTGAGTTCACCTCTGAGCCCACTGCTGACTGCTGATGGACTACATTAGCTAAGAGGTTGGAGGGGACAGATCAACAATGCTGCTGTATGCAAACAGTGTGGCATTACAGGCAGACTCAGACTTTGAACAAGAAATTCAGCAAATGATAGGGGAGTGAAATTCAAAACTGAATGCACATTGGATAAACCAGTTGTGATGCCAGCAAATGCAGGCAATCAGAAGAAGCTGAAAATTGAGATAGAAAAGAACATATTTGAAAAGGTTAACAGCTTTGAGTATCTGGGGGAGGTGCTTGAGGAGAAGTCAAGTCTGAATGCAAAGGTCATAGCTACAGTCAGAGGGCCTCCAGTCAACAGGCACAGAGTGTCCAGGATAGTGTGTGACAGAAAAATGCTAAAGCAGCTGAATAGTAAGGTGTACAAAACAGTGGAGTGACCAGTGCTACTGTGTGGTACAGAAACTTGGGCAGTAAAGGCAGAGCAGTCGAGGATGTTAGAATTGATAGAGATGAAGTGCTTGAGATGGGTGGTAAAATGCAAATTGTGGGACAGATGAAGAAATGTAGACATCAGAACAGAAGCCAAAGTAGATGTAATTGCAGAAAAAGACAAAGAGAGCAGATCATGGTTGTTTTAGCTGTTGTGCATAAAAGCAGAAAACAGTCTGTTGAAACGTTTTCGCAAACAGAAAGAAGGCAAGAGAAAATGAGGATGTCCAGCAAAGAAATGGATGCAGTGTGTGAAAGATGGCCTGTGACAGTCAGGCGTGACTGTCAAAGATGTTGGAGTGTGATGCTGAATCAGAAGACATGACAGCGGTTAATTCAACACCCCAACCCCATCTAGAAAATGGGAAAAAATGGGTTGATGATGACTAGTGACCGTGTGGTGTGATTTCCTCCAAGGATCTTTTTTTCTTTTTTTTTTTTTGAGGTATTTGCCCCCCACAGCGTACCAGCCATCAATTCCATTCTAGACAGTTAGCCCATTCTTTCTCTTATAACCAGAGTGAGGGTTAACTAGGATAGGTCATAATTTAGGCAGTATCATGGATAGTTCAGGTCACTGCCTTTGAGCACTACACTTAAGCACATGATTGCAATCCCTTACTTCTGCAAGAAGCATTGCAAAAGGCCGCCTTACTTTACATTCTTAAACATGGGTGGTGGTTTATCCAGTGTTCACAGGAGAAATTACATCACTTCATTTGCTTTCTTAGTGCCTACAAGCCTTCACTTCCTCCTTTAGGAGAGGCAATTAGGCTATGCCCCTTCACCTCTACCTCCCTGCCATACAGTGCTTGTTTCAACAGTTCAGATCTTGGAGGTGGAATGGTATACACAGAGTCTGCCAGTATACTCTCTGTCAACATAGGCTTTCACAAGGTGCTTTGGATCCATTCCACATCTAAAAGATGTACTGTAAGAGAAAAGGGCATCCTCAAATTGTCCATGGGTGAGTTTGCATTGAGTAAGTGACCATGTGCATTCATATTACAATCAATGGGCATCTGTATGACATTCACTTCTATGTCTTGAACACACCCAGTGCCAGCAGAGGGTCTACCTCCCCTGTGAGCCTCGGATGGATTATGAAAGTAATTAAGAATAAACTATTGAGTTTTCCAAACTAATTGCACACCTGTCAAAAAGTCATTAGGTGTTTGAGCACTTGTCCTATTCCTGTACAGGAGGGAAAGGTACCTGTGAGTCAGGACAAGTGTGTTTATAAGGAGTTATATAATGAATCCTTTATAAGTGATTCCCTTCAAGGTCCCAAGTTGATGACCTCTTGTCTGCATTTGTCTGTTGTTAGCAAATAACTCCTTTCCCATTTTTTTTTCATGAGCAAAACTTTGTAACCTGGGTACCTGCAGTCATTTTCACTATGTGTTCCTGCAACAATGCAGAAGGAATCTGAAGATAAAACACATATTAAAAATGTAATCTAGACTAAAGGGAAGGAAATCAAAGGAAGGAAAAGATTAATTTGTAACTGAATTATGGAAAGTACGGCATGCACAGAAGGCAGAAGATGGGGGGCAAACGTGAATGTAGCTCAGTATAGACTGTTGAGAGCTAACAAGCCTTAGACCTGATTGTATTAACACAGCAGCAAAAAATAGTCTGAAAAAAAATCAGGTGAAGTGCACTAACTCTACAAAGTATGAGCAATCTTAATGTGTGTTTGACAATGTACATAAGTCCTGCAGATGCATCTGATGAAGGCCACTAATTACTGGCCAATAAATATAGACATTAAGCACAGTTTTGTAACCTACAAGTTTGTCAGCTTTGTCGTGTAATTGGAACAGAGTTTCAGCTCATTGCATAAAACTCCACCAATGCTAAATTTCCTCAGTCATTCTTCCCCATAGGAAATCATTCCTCATGTGGTTTCAGTGTACAAGTGGAAAGTGATTGCAGTTATGAGGGATTTTCTTTTTTTTTTTTTTTTCTTCTACTTTTTTTGTTTTTGTTTACAGCTGTGCAGATTTACAGTTAGTTTATGTAAGTAAAAGGGTTTGGTGGGAATAGCCACCCACCACATTTTAATTATAAGAAGACTTGCCTCATGCCAAAATATGCTTTCACAGGAATCCCTCATGTTAGTACTTTGACTGATAGGCTTTGGGTAATTTTAACTGGATGAATCATAAGGATTGCAATGCAATTCAGTATGCTATATTTATTTCAGTTTAGATATGCTTCAGACTACAGTAACATATTTATGAAATGACTCCAGATTTTGCTCATTTGATTCTGAATGGCTAACCTGTACACCAGTGCCAGCAAACATAAAATGCTACAAAAAAGGCCTGGGTATACCAAAGGCAGAATTATATATGGACTACTGTTAAAGTTTAGAAGTAAACATATCCAGTTTAAAATATGATATTTCAGGGATCATAGTCAATGTTTGCATGCATCTAGATTAGCAGTGGTGTGGAAGACCATTACATGAATGTATAAATTAACCATTTCAAATGGGGAGTTATTTAAATTGATTAAATTCTGTAGTCTATGGATTTAGTTAGTAGTTAGTTGTCATAGTCAGGAGTGGTTATTGTAGCCAGATAATGTGTAAAAGAACTGGCTTGCATGGAAACATATTTGTTTACAGGCTTGTCTTTTCCCTTGTGAGTAAACCTCAAATCTAAATATACATAGTTAAGTGGAGCAGCAGGTGAAGCCCCCCACCTACTTTGGGAAAGGCAAGGAAAAAGAAATGGAGACAAAAGTGTTGTTTTTGTAGTATGAGTAGCCTCTTTTGTGAAGTTTAGATCTCTGTACATGTGCATCATATGTATCACATGTTCCACAATTTTCTGCATTGTTTTTGTACTTATTGGGTGGTATTTGAGTGTTTTTGAACATTGCAGAGAATCAGTAAGGTATACAATGTGCATGGAAGATGTGTGTCCCCAGTTACTTTGTGTATTTTAAACAACAGAAAATTAATTTATCATTGTTCTCTGCTGAAAGGTTTGGAGGAGTTTTTAAGAGGGGGGTCCTCAACCACTTTAAATCAAACATGCTTCTCCGCATATAACACACAGAAGATCAATTCTGTTTTTAATATTAAAATTGGAATCACTCTAAACAGGACAGACTCTGTTAGTAATATTGTTATATTTTAACTCTATATACACCTGGTATATGAAGCACATTAGTAAGTGTGCAAAAATGTTATGCTTCACAAACTTCGGAAAGAAATTCCCCCTCTTCCATTTTCAGGTCAAGAATATTTATTTTAATTAGTTATCCTTTGTTGACTGAGTTAGTCCCAAGAGGCTGGGGGTCTCTTTTCAGGCAAGACCCGTAGTAGCAGTTACACTACCTGGGGAAATCTGACCAGGCATTGGAGAACTCCCCCTTCTCTTTTTGATAGGTGCCATGGGATCTTTTACACCCACCTGAGCTACCACCAACTCAAGCAGATGGGACCATGTTTAACATCATATCTGAAGGATGACACTATTAGGACTGCAGCACCCCTGCTAAAGTTGCACTGCTGTGTCAGCAATCCAGTTATCTGGTGTAGGAAAAGAACCAGCAGCCATCTGCCTCAAAAGGTAAGTGTGGTACCTGTTGTACCACTAACAGTGTAGTATATACTCTTTAGATTTATCATCCTACTGTGTCATTGGATGCCAAGCAAAGTCTGTTCATGTCAGTTTCAAAAGCATAGATTAATAAAACACACAGCTGGGATGGCCCATAGGCAGAACTGTATAAAGCACTTATACATAGACACAGGTATTGCACATCTTCCTTTGCTGTATTCTCTTGACCCCCATTTTGAAAAAATGTAAAGAGTCTGGTCTACAAGGCAGTTATCATTATGCGTCCTTTCTAAGTGAGGACTATAACCCTCTTAAAATTGTATGGGCAGCATGTCTATCAGTGTACCTTCACAAAGACACCCAAACCGATCAGGTGGGAGTTGTACATTGCTTTGCTGACTGCGGTAATAAACCTCAGAGTGGGGAGGTGAATTAATGCAGGACACAAGAATATACACCTCTCTCTGGTTGTGTCATTAAATATGTTAATAGTTGCTTGGTAAAGTGGGATGGCCATTCTTTTATGTTCTGCATAAGAAATTCACTTTTACTGAGTCTCTGTTATAAGTTTTATAGTCACTTTATATTTGCTCATCAGTAGTAGAAAGCCTGATCACCTCTCTTTATAAACCCTTAACTATTTTTCAAGGAGTACATCATGGCAGCTCAATGGCTCCATGTTATTTCAATGAGCTACTGTTCCTCTAACCATAGCTCTCAATCTCAAAAGGGTAAAAATAAGGACAATTTTTAAATATTGCTCTTACAAACTTAAAGAGCTGATAGAATTACAGGTTTTACAATAAGAATGAATTTTTTGAAGGGTATAAAGTCTGTCATTATTTTCTGAACTTCATTCCTACATGATTTGCCAGAAAACCACAATGTTATGAGTAACAGGCTAAAAAATGAGGCAAAAATCAGACATTCTATGAAAATCTATACAGTTGAGAGGTATGCCTCTAACTACTGAACTGCACTGAAAGCCCCAATGTCCTTCCCTATAACCATGCAAGAGAAGGCTCATGATGTCTTAACATCATTTGCTGATTATCCATTACTGTTTTAATTTAATCCCAGTGACACTGCCCTTGTGATATGGGTGATTCATCAGAAGTGGCACAATACAGTCTGATTTCCACATCTTTTCTGCTTAATTTAACTGTGTTAATGTAATATGCTGAACACTGCTGACTGTCCTGCCTTTCTACCATCTGACTCCCACTTCTGACCCCCACCCCACTGCCTTACATTGCTCCATTTCAACCTCCTATACCAAGAACCTCCATACAAGCATACATGCACTCAGCAACTTTACTCCCTCTTTCCCCTTCACTCCAACTACTCATAGCTTTCTCATTCCACCCACGCATGCTATCATTCTATCTATCTACCTACTACTCATTTCTCCCCTCTGCTAACATTCTCTTTCTCATTCCATTCCAGCTTGTTTGATCCTACTTGCAAGCCCAGTCAACCAGGAACAACTCCCTAAATCATCTCCCTACAAGTACCCAGGAAATTACTGCATACCCAAAATAACTGCTCTGCCAATACCAACAAGACCACATGTAAGCTAGTCTATAACTTACTTGCAAAATTTGTATTCTAATTGCCTGTGTGGGCAAATGCAGAAACTACAGCCCTGAACCACAATGCAGACCACTGCTATGTGGCCTGATGCCAAGGTATAACCCATCACCTACCCTTGTATAGCCTGCTGGCACAGTCGACCAATACACACTTGTGCAGACATGCACCCATGCATGTCAGTACTGGCACCTTGTGTGTGTGTTGTGTGGTGCGTAAGATCACATCCACACTCAACATAACCCCCATGGGCATACTGTCTGATGTCAGACACCTCCTCATACCCTTTGCCCATACAACCTCCGTATGACCCATGTGGTGCATGTGATACCTGCACAGTGATGTGTTGTGGCAATTCCACTACTGATGAGTTGTACTCCTTGCCCTGCCAAGTGTGTCAATGTGCGTGCATCCTTGTGAGAGTGTGGCTGTGTTGACGCTGGCACCTGTTCATGCGGACAGGCACGTGTACCTCACATATCCTATAGCTACCATATCCCTGTTGCAGATGTCACTCACCATCACATATATGTTCTGAGTGCTCTGCAACGGGTAACCCATGTGGCGCATCCAATAACTGCATTGAGCTGTAATAACACTACATAGTTGTCAGGGATTTGATACCCTGTGCTGGTAGGTGCGTGACACAAACATGCTTCTCTCCAACCCCTACCTGACATGTCCTTGCCTCTGTCTGCCTCTCCCACTCCCTTTCTGGTGGATGTGGAGACCTACACCTGCTTTGCTTAGGCAGCAGCATGTGTATTTTAAGTGATGCTTATGATCAGCCGATGGCCTCTGCACTAATTGCAGCCCTCCCCTAGTTGATTGCATGTGGAACAGCTGTGGTAACATTCCCATAGCCAATTGCATGGAAACGCACTCCAATAGCTAGGAACATCATGCTGGTGTTGGCCCTTTTCATTCACTGTGAGCAAGAACTAGATCTGTTGTTTGGAAAACAGCATGTCAGATGGATTGGGGATTTACCTCTAACAACATACACTCTGGAAACAGGGCAAGAAACAGGAGGGGGATGTGCCTGACTTGATTACAGGCTGCATTTTGATAATGTTGGTTTAACAGTTTGTGTGTGTGTGTGTGTGTGTGTGTGTGTGTGTGTGTGTGTGTGTGTGTGTGTGTGTGTGTGTCTGTGTGTGTGTGTGTGTGTGCGTGGATATGGATGTCCTACATGTCTCAATACCTGCCATGTCAGTTCCATGTTTATGAGGAATCCCCATCTGCAGGGTCATCTGCAGACTAGGCAGTGTTGTGTCTTTGGTTTCATGTGTTAACCACGGAGCATCTATTTGTGGACTGCAGAAAGTAGTGTTAGGATTGCACTCTCTAGATGGTGAAAGCCATGATAGTTACTGACTTCATATCCCTCATAGGACATATGCTGCAACAAATCCCGTTACAACAGTAAATGTATGAGGTTATCACAGCAACATGTCTATACTGCCCCTGTGTATGTGCTTCCAGCCACACCTCTGTCAACCTTTCTAAATATGTCATGCATGAAGTGGTGCATATGTGCTGTACAGCATAATTAGTGTCATCATATCTGATAACAAGACAGTGATATATCAGACTGCTACACATGTTATGTACAGTAATGGTTATATTTCATAACATAACCTGGACTTTCTGTGGATGATTGTACAGTACTGAGGTGTGTGTACTTATGGTGAATGTTGACAGTGTGTGTATTGTTAATATGTACTTTAGCCTGTGTACAGACTGTGGTAGATTTCATTGTTCTAGCTCCCCTCCTATCTGATGTTACATGCTGCCCCACTGTATGGTACCATATTGGCGTACATGTTTGTAGGGCCATACATACACATATCCCATACCACAGACAGACATCAGACCAAACTGTGTAGCAGCCCAGTATATGCAGGGTCAGTCTGTGAGTGGCACATATGAGGATGGTGTAGAACAGACAGTCTATACACTGTAATATTATGCTAGCTTTCCATTTGTGGCTGTGGCTGTGGTCACATTGGTTGTGGTTATGCACTTTCACACAGGTGTATCTTACCCTGTGCTGTGACATGCCTGTTGAGTCTGCTAAATATGCAGGTACATGTGCATTCCCCCATAGGAGATGTAGGCCAGTGCTGAGCCAGTCTGCCTCTAGCCTGCACAGTGCATTGTTACATGCCTAGCAGCTTAGTGTACTTACCCAATGAGATGTCATGTGCAGATACTTGCCAGATGTACTGCTGCTGGGCCTCCCTTAACAGTCATGTAAGTCAGACAGAGCAGTGGGGTGCTGTACAGATGTATGTCAATATCTAGTGGGTAGTATGGGGCCATGGCACCCCTGTACCAGCGGCCATCATGTGTCAGGCTAGACAGGGTTGTGTGAATGCATAACCTATGGTGGCAAATGTATACCACTCGTTATGTGTTATACCCATCAACATGGCTGTGTACATCCATATTGTCAGGCATGGTACACATGTTTTGCACTAAGGGCTTATGTGTATACCTCTAACCTGTACAGAGTGTGTCAGAATTTCCACATATATTTGCCACTATCTCTGCTGGAGTCCACAGGAGCATTACGTGCTAACAGTGCTACTTTACAATGATGTCCTTAGGATGTCTGTCAGTATCCAATTGCACACATGTTATAAGCAGATGTGACCTCCCACACACACCATGTCTGTGAAGACAATCCCAATGACAGTAGCAATAGTCTACTAATATACCTGCTATACATACCTGACATCCCCTTGCACTACAACTTTGGGACTATAAGGGCTGGGTTAAGGCTAGACTCCATGTGCAGGACATATGGTGGAAATATATGTACATATACTTATCCAGATAGCCATATATATATATATATATATATATATATATATATATATATATATATATATATATATGATTACACATGTGTAGTACTTCCAATTACCACTGTCATGGCAACCACCCACTATAAATCCCTACATCATGTGGGTGTGGTCCCTTTACATTTCCTGCATGATGGACATCCTTCCTGTGTTTGGGCATCAGTGTTACAGACAGCAGGTAGCAATACGTATTACAGGAGAACCGGCACACTCAGGGCAGCTACATATTTGTAGGAGGTTCCAGAACTACAGACAGACTGTGAGTAGAGCTGTGTTATTCTTTGTATAGTACTGGTGTTACAGGGTGTGTGTACATACTAGTTTACCTTGGAATGCATTCTGTCTGCATAGCTCACAACTGTGGGCCTATCCTCTTGCTGGCCAGAGGTATGTCTATCATGTTTTGTCTGTCCACCACACAGGCCCTGTGTCAGATATTACACTGACAGTGTGTGTTGAGTGCTATCTGTACATGGCTACATCCATTTCTGTTTCTAACCTCAATTCCCTGACTAAAGGTATGTTGCAGACTATCCTGTAACACCAGCAACTTGCTTAGTGTATGACAATTGTTTTCCACATATATGCCTGTGTTCCAGCCTCTGTCCTCCACCTACATACCAACTTTTGCACATATGTCATGCTGTCGGGGGTTGTTCTATAGGGCACCTGTCAAATCTTCGAACGCTCAAAATTTCGAACGTTACATGGTCGAGACCAAACTTTCAAAATTTTTAGTGCTTGAAGATAGACTTTCAATGTCTCCGTGCAGTGCAGATAGGGAGAATTTCTTTTTTCTGCACTGAAGTGCGGTCTCGGAGTTGGTATATTTAAGTAGGGGGGTGTGGGTGGAACAGCTGGTGAGATGGTATTGATGTCAAAGTTTGACTATAGTTGTAAAATGTTTACTATTTTGAATGACCCTGCACGTTATTCTAGAGTTTCATTGAATGAGATCAACCACGCTTATTCTAAGATTGATATAGAGTTATTTGACTCTTTTTCACAGGATGTTATTAATGGTGTTGAATTGGACTATCTGAGTGTGGATGACCCAGTTATCCCAGTGATCTTTGGAATTCCTAAGATCCATAAGTGTGTACATGATCCTCCTTTTAGGCCAATTGTGGCTGCCAAGTGTTCAAAGACTGAGGCCTTGGCTGCCAATATTGACCACTACACTAAGCCTATTATTAAAAATGTTGATCACATTATGAGTGATTATTGGCATTGTTTGGAGATGTTGCGTGACATTGTCATGTTAGAAAATGTGAGCTTTTTGGCCATTGATGTGATCAATTTATTTTCTGTAATTCCGCATGGTAAGGGTGTCAAGGTATTTGAAGAATGTTTAATTGGATCTGGCATGCTTCCTAATGATAAGGTTAATTTTTTAACCAGTTTGATGGAAATTGTACTGAATAGTAATTTCCTCTTTTTTGAAGGCGAGTATTACTGCCAGACCACAGGTGTCACGATGGGAGCGAAATGTGCTCCAGTTTTTGCAAATGTGGTCTTGTTGCAGTGAGAGAAGGAAGTGGTGTTTAGATCCAAATACATGCCTAAGACTGTCAAATATTTGAGATTTTTGGATGTCATCCTGATTTTGTGGAATGGCCCTATATCTAAAATTAATGATTTCATAGCCTTTTTGGATTCTAGTACTGACTTTTTGTCATTTACTTACGGACACAGTTCTGAAGAAACAGATTATTTGGATATATTTTTAAAGAACAATGATGGTAAGTTGGTTTCCACGATTTTTAGGAAACCAACTTAACTCAAACGGACTGTTGTATTACAACAGTTGTCACCCTCCCCATCAGAAATGTGGAGTGGTGAAGGGCCAGATGTGTAGGCTATCTAGGCTGATTAGTCAGGATGATGATTTCAGTAAGGAAATGTACACAATCATAGGGATGTTTATCAACAGAGGTTTCCCACTCAGATCATTGTGCAATACCAAGAGAGAGATCTGGAGAAAGAGGTCTACACTCTATCAACCGATTTTATCATTAGAATCTAACGTGACTGACCTTGATAAGAAACATGCGGTGGGCAATAATGTTATGGGATTAAAGTATAATCAGAATTGCCCCAAGCTTGTCAGTATTTTAAACACTGCTTGGAAAAATTTTTTTGATGATGATCTTAAACAGGTTAGGTGTAGCAATAAAGGTGGTATACAGTAGAGGAAGTAATTTCAAGGATCTTCTTGAATTGCAAGAGATAGATCAGGACAGGGGGCAAGTCTCTAGGATGTACAAGTGTGGTTCTTGCAATTATTGCAAGTATATCAACGATGGCCCTTATGTAGTTGTGGATGGCTATCCCCACACTTTGTCATGTCCTGGTAGGGGAACATGTAATACTACAAGTGTTGTATATTTAGCAACATGTTCCACATGTTCGATATTCTATGTTGGTAAAACCATACGGAGACTGAAAGGTAGAACTGCCGAGCATGTGAGGGACATTAAAAATAAGAAGACAAGTAGTGCCCTTTACAGACAGAATTTTAAGAGGTTTATTTTTTTTCATTATTGACATAGTGAAGAAAAGGGGAAGAGGTGGCCATACTAAAGTGATTTTAGAACTAAGAGAAACAAAATGGCAATTGACATTAAATGTTAAGAATTCTCTAGGTATTAATGACAATATTTCTATTGTACCCCCTCTCAAATGGAAGTCTTTTAATATTTAATTTAGCCAGTGTGTGTTCTTTAATTATGTTAAAAGGGTGGTTTACAAATCATTTTAGTATTTTTAACATGTTTAATACAGGTTTTATATTTAATACAATTACACTGCTCAGGATTTTAAACCAGAATTGCAATGACTGAGTTTTTATATGTCTGAAGTCAAGTATGTGTATTTTAGTGTAAATAGGAAGTGATGTATATGTTGAGTGACTTTGATGATGTCATGTGTAGTTTACTAAAAAAGGAAGTGATGTGTATGTTTAGTAACTCTGATGATGCCTAGGATTTGAAGGTGAAAGAGCTTAGTCACGAATAAAGCTGGTTCTCTTTCCTGCCACTGTGCTGTTTTTTCCACATTTTTTATTTTTGATTTTTGATTTTATTAGTGATTTTCACCCCTGGTGAGGTGGAATTTGAGTGTTGGACATATATGTTGATGTAGGCATTTGCATGTATATATGTTCATATATATATATATATATATATATACATATATATATATATATATATATATATATATATATATATATATATACATATATAGATATGTTGTATCTGTTTAGATATTAATATATTTACACACACATACATCTAGATGTCTGTTGCATGACTGGACTGGAACATATGCTTCTGAAAACATCCGATTTTATTTGTATCTGGCATGGCTTAGTGGTAAATTGCTTTGTCTATGGCGTGCAGAGTCCTGGGCTCAAGCCTTGCTGGAGCTGTTTATTTTGCTCCTAGGCAGAATACAGCCCATTGCATACAGAGTGATTAAGGCACTTTTGAGCAGTTGTAAGCGGGTTTGTGTGGGGTTAAGAACTGCCTACACAGGTTAAGCAACATAGAAGGTAAGTGTAAGACACTGTAGCCAGAAGTTAGCAGTGCTTAGCTCCATGCAAACCCGTGGAAATCCAATTACAACTGCTTTAAAGTGCCTTAATCACTCTGCATCCAATGGCCGGTGTTCTGCCCAGCAACAAAATATACAGCCTCTGCAAGGCTCAAGCCCAGGACCCTGCAAACTATAGACAAAGTGAACCACCACTGAGCCATGACAGACATGCATAAATCTGATGTTTTCAGATTTTCAGAAACATACCATCCAGCACAATCATTCAACAGTACAGAAAATGTACTTTAACCTCTAGATGTATGTGTGTGTGTGTGTGTGTGTGTGTGTGTGTGTGTGTGTGTGTGTGTGTGTGTGTGTGTATGTGTGTGTGTGTGTGTGTGTGTGTGTGTGTGTGTGTGTGTGTGTGTGTGTGTGTGTGTGTGTGTGTCTGTGTGTGTATATATATATATATATGGTTCTACCTGACATAGTAAACCACACAACACCGACAACCATCACCGACACCACATATTCGACAGTCCATAAACACGAAACCACACATAACCGACATGACGAAATAACACGGTACACAAACACGAACCCATACACTGCACACACCACAATAACAATTAAAACAAAACACATCCCATTCCACAAACCACACACACAACACAAGCACACCAAAATCCTTACAAGCCCACACTAAACCTTACCCTAACCCTAAGGTCCGTCACTATCGCACTACCTACCGCCTCCCTAACCCTAACTCACTTAACCCGCCCTAACCCTAACTCACTTAACCCACCCCTATCTCCCTAACCCTAACTCACTTAACCCACCCCTATCTCCTAACCCTAACTCACTTAACCCACCCCTATCTCCTAACCCTAACTCACTTAACCCACCCCTATCCCCACAGACCGTCAATCTCCACACTTACCTGCACCCTAACGTCCGTCACTACCGCATACTCACAGCCTTTCCCCATGTCGGCATCCTGGCGTTGTGTTGTCATCCGTCGTGTCGGTCTTCTGCATTGTCGATGTTCTGCCACTCGCGATTCGCGTCGGTCTTCTTCGATTTCGATCTTCTGGAGCTCAGTTCGATGTCGGTCTTCTGTCAGGTAGAACCATATATATATATATATATATATATATATATATATATATATATATATATATATATATATATATATATATATATATATATATATATATATATATATATATATATATATATACATATATATGTATATATATATATATATATATATATATATATATATATATATATATATAAAACTAAATAGATATATATATACATCTCTTTCTCCATGCATACATCTATACATATATGTCTACATCTATATGTCAAAAAAAAAAAAAATAAATAAATAAAAAAAAAATATATATATATAGATAGATATAGATAGATATAGATATGTATATACAGATATATATATCTATAGATATAATAGAGAACATAACAAAGACATATATGAACACAGACACTGTTAATGGGGGTGAGGGGGCTCAAGCAACATATGTCTTACATGTATTGATATCCCCTCCCTGCAATACAATACCAACTGTTCCAAATGCCATAACCAGGATCTGACACTACATGGCCACAAGATGTTAACAGTAAGCCGTCTCATCTGTAATATGTCAGGCTGGTAATGATAACATATCATGCAGTACAGTCTGGCAACCATAGTGAATGTACAACGTGTAAGCAATAAACAGTCATATGATACATATACACAGACACATGTATGGAGATACTCATATATATATATATATATATATATATATATATATATATATATATATATATTACATACAGACACAGAGGTATGTCTAGGAAGATACATAATCAGAGGGTGCACACCATACTCAGCAGCCAGTATCCCTACAGTTACAACCTTATCCTATGGACAGTGTATGAGTCACCCATACCACAGACAATTGTTTTCTGACACATATTCCCACAGAGAAGTCAAAGGATGTAACACAACACACAGGTTTGTATACATAGGAAAAGTTCAGTTGTGTACTATTACAGTTGTATATGCCATGTCATATAGCTGATTATGCTTTGACATACATACAAACAAAGTAATGCAACACTCAAACAGATCATTTATTACAGTAATCCGAAAACATCACTTCTGTTGGGTGTCCATGCCAAGGCCTTCAAGTAGTACAACAGGAAAGACAGACTTGGCCACAGCATAACAAGCAATCCACAGTATGTAATGCAGATGTATAGCCCAGCGGCCTCTAAATATACTCTGCATACAATCCCTAGGGGGGAAAGGCCTTGGTTGACACTATGGGTGGTATCTGTCACATTACAGTGCATAACTGAAATCATCACAATCACACTGATGGCAGTAAGCAGTAGGCCAGCAATGTTCACAAGGTGAAATGCATGGTAATGTACATCTGCATACTTTAAGGCAGCTTACAACTGGTAGTCCTCACATGTTGTAACACCCTGGGATACTTATGGTGCATACCCCCCACACACTGCCTTACAGGGGCATAGCACACTGCTACATACACTGACCTCTAGACTGCAGAGGTGCATGCATGTGTTGTGCAAATGAAGCCCACATATATATGGTGCATATCGTCTGTACACCATTATTTATTGACATCATACCTGATAACAAGCCAGATAACAGACTGCTGGACATGTTGTGTGTAGTAGGGGCTGTTTCTGAGGACATTACTTGGACATTATGTGATTGTGTGTAGAGTACTGTGGTATGTGTATGTAGGGCAGGGGTCTGCAGCCTTCACTATCCAAAGAGCCATTCCTGACCACTCACCCACAGAACTAAATTCATCGGGAGGCACAACAGTTATTTGACTCATACAATGAAGATAGCAGAACATATACAGTTTCATATATAGTTATACAAAATATAATATAACTAAGTGTATAAGAACAATACCTAACAGATG
Organism: Protopterus annectens; assembly: GCF_019279795.1. NCBI lineage: Eukaryota > Metazoa > Chordata > Ceratodontiformes > Protopteridae > Protopterus > Protopterus annectens. The sequence continues at coordinate 277,632,218 of NC_056744.1, forward strand.
TCCCTAATTGTGTTTTTGCTTGATGTGTGTGTGTGTGTGTGTGTGTGTGTGTGTGTGTGTGTGTGTGTGTGTGTGTGTGTGTGTGTGTGTGTGTGTGTGTGTGTTGTGCAGTAGAGTGTCCATTAATCTTCAGAGGTACAAGGAACCACTACAGCAGGGTGAAGAGACACATGTGGCTCCAGAGCCACAGGTTGCAGACCCCTGAGTTAGGATGATTGACGATTGTATGTGTACTGTGCTTACGAACCATGGGCTCTGTACAGAGTGTGGTAGACGCCATTGTTCTCTGTCCTGTTCTATCTGATGTTACATGCTGCTCCAGTGTTAAGCTTGTGTATCATATGTGGCTGTGGATGCATTAACACTGGATGTGGGTATGCATTTTCTCACAGGTTTCTGCTATGCTGTGCTGTGACCTGTGTGTTGAGCCTGCTATAATTGCAGGTACATGTGTATTCCCCCCATACAATATGTATTCCAGTGTTGTGGCAGTCTGCCTGTAGTTTGCCCAGTGCTTTATGACATGCCTAGCCTCCTACTGTAAATACCTAGTGTGCTGTTATGTCCAGTTATTTGCAAGACATACTGCTGCCAGGCCAGCATAACTGTTGTGTATTTTTGACAAAGCAGTGGTATGCTGTACAGATGTATGTCATTATCTACTGGGTAGTATTTGGCCATGTGAGCTCAGCTCCACCAGGTATTATGTGTCTGGACTGGCTGGCGTGTGTGCGTGCATACACTGTGTGGGCATATGTACCCCAATATTGTCATGATATACCCATGTACATGACTAGTAACATCCACATTGGGTGGTGTGGCCCACATGTCTCGCATAAAAGGGACATGTGTACACTTCTGGACTGACCACAGAGTGCCAGACTGTTCACATATAGTGGTCATATCCCTGCTATAGTCCACAGGATCATTACTGTGCTAGCAGTGGGACTGTACTATGCTGCCCTTAGGATGTCTGTCCATAGGCAATGGTGCACATGTCTACTGCAGATGTGACCTCCCACACCCAACATCTCTGTTAAGATACCCCTATGACAGTAGCACCAGTCTACATATATACCCGCAATACATCCATGACATCCCCTTGCACTACGGGGTTGGGACTATTGGTACTGAGGTAGGACTCTACTCCATGTTCTGGACACATGGTAAACATATGTGTACACATATATTAACATATCTATGTAGATATATACACATATACATATCCACATACATATATGGACATATACATATCCACATACATATATGGAGATATATATGTACATATATATATATATATATATATATATATATATATATATATATATATATATATATATATATATATACATATACATATAAATACTCACACATATACATATACACAGCAATGAGTTCAACAATTGGCTAAGCATTTGATGTCATTCAAAGGGGATCCAGTATCTGTCTGCCTGGGACAACATGATGTACAAACCACGATGCTCTGCCAGAGAAGGTCTGCACCTGTTGCCCCTGGGATTCAAGTTACTGGCTACAGCTCTTGGCACCCTCATAGTGCCTTATCTAGGCAAGGTTCAAAGGACAAAACCACCACTGTAACAAATACAAGCATGCAAAACTGACAGCAATGCGACTCAATGCTAGAAGTCTAAACCTAAAAAGGCACTCTCTTGAGGCACACCTGCAAATGGGGATCATCGATATCTGTGCAGTAACTGGGACCTGGTTCAGTGCTCCAGAGAGCACACATGTAATACCTGGCTGCAACCCTTATCACACATGTTGGTCAACAAACCAAGGCCACAACACTACAGGTGGAGGAGTGTCCATATTCACCAAGGTCATTCACACCTCCATCCTAGTTACCAACACAATGCATCTGAAAATCTCCAGATGCAAATAACTCTAGGTAAGACTGCAGTCTAAATTGTAGCTTGCTACAGATCCTGCTCCATGGCCCAAGGTTCTCACTACACCATTATAAACATACTGGCAATATTAAGATACAAACAAACACCATAATACTGGGTGACTCCAACTACTCAGCCATTAACTGGGAAAACAACTTGTGTACCACCAACCTTTATCAACTGTTCCTGGAAGTCATACATTCCATCCCCCTGGATCAACTAAATCATTGTCCAACCAGGGTCTCCAGTATCCTAGACCTGGTCATTACCAACATGGGAGTAAGATGCTCCACACCAGTGGTCAACCCCCCCATAGGTCAGGTCTGACCATAAGGTAATCACCGTTGACATCCACATCCCACGCCCACCCGCCAGTAAGGAAACCTCCAATAACACCTAATCCAAAGCCAACGCCATGCTACTCAAGTCAGAAGTGACAAACCTCATGACACCCATGGAGATGGGAGCTGAAAGTGCAACTGGTGAATCCTACACTAAGGCACTGTATGGGCACATCCACTTGTGCATGAATTGTGCCATCTCAAATAAAACTGAGACACTGCCCTCCAAAAAAGGAAGCCAGTCGTGTGCTCCACTGCCATGAACAAACTATGCAACAAATGGAAGAAACTGCAGAAAAAAGGATAATCCCAAAATGCAAACTGCTCCCTTACCAGCCTCAGTAAGAAGCTGATATCCCTCAAAATCCACCACAGCTTGTTACATAAATATAATTGCCATAGATTCCAAAGACAACCACAAGATATTCTATAGTTATGTCCAGGATCTAAATGGCAATGCTCAGAACTGCTCTGAGCTACAACAGAATGGCATTAAATATACTGATTCCAAGGAGTTTGACAATATCTGGGCAGATCGATTTAGTTTCACATTCACCCTCCTCTCACCCCCCAAAAGGGCCCATCTCAGTACCAGAAGATTGTCAAATTCCAGTAATCATGGCAACACAGGTGGAAACCGCCATATCCACTGCTTGAAATACAGCATCCATGGGACCAGATGACATCCCGGGCTGTGTACTACATGAACTACAAAATAAACCTGCATCTCACCTAAGTGCCATGTTTAATCATAGCCTCACCTCAGGCCTCTATCCTAGTGAGTGGTGCACAGCTGCAGTTATCACACTCCACAAGGGGAAATCCACCTTGGATCCCGGGAACTACAACCCCATCAGTCTAATGAGCCTGATCTGCAAGGGCATGGAATGCATTATCATGCAACTTATAAACAAAGACATTGCAACCAGCAAACATTGGATCCCACCCAAGTTGGGCTTGTGAAGGGCTGATCTTGTCTCCTGAAGCTGATTGACTACTTTGATTTAGTCTCCGGAGCTGTGGAAGAAGGTAAGGCAGTCCACACAGCCAATATGGACTTGACCAAGGCCTTTGACAACATCCCACACTCTAGAGACATAGTTAAACTTATGAAGCTGGCCATAAACACCTGTGTCACTCGATGGGTTGCCAACTGACTTACTGACAGAACCCAGACTGTAAAGTTAGTCATGTCCAATCCCTGCTCCAGACAAGTGACAATTGGAGTACCTCAGGGTTGGACCTGGGACAGCTCTTGTTTGATATCTACATCCCTGAAGTAGAGGCCAACACTACAGAAATCTGGCTAACAAAGTTCACAGATGACTGCAAAGTGGGAACCATTATTGCATCCTCAAATGATGTGGATATTCTACAACATGGCTTTACAGAAACAGATGCTTGGTGCCAGAGCCATGGGCTCAAGCTTAATGCCAAGTAATGTATAGTTATCCCCTTTGGAACTACCATGAAACCATGAATTATCACATAGGTGGCAGTACACTAAACACTGAAAGTGTGCTGACAGACATAGGGACACAGGAGGACAGTGGTCTCACCTTCCTTAACCACATTGCCACAACAGTAAGGAAATCCTTCTATGTGGCACACCTCATCACTGAGGGCTTTACATCACTCATCCCTCATTACACCCAGTATAGAATACAAAGCCCCATTTGGTATGTACCTTGCAAGACAGCTCTGACAGCTGGGAAGGCAGTGGAAATACCTTACTATAAGAATCACAAGCCTAAAACAGATGGCCTATGCTGACTGTCTAGAAATCCTCCAGCTATATTCTGTGGCATATCATCTACACAGAGGCTATCTCTGCGTAACATACAAGGCAATGTCAGACCCTGGGAAATGGCATCTGTAATATGTGTATGTGCTGCCATGTACAGTACATGCGTCTATGTGCTGTCATTACAGTAACAAAGGGTATTGAGTGCCATTTGCAGCACCGCACAATGGAAAATCCAAAATACGAATAAAACCACCAGCTAGTCTTCCAACAGCAACATTATAATAAAACAAATGCTCTGACATCTTGGCTTTTACAAGCCTTCAAGGAGTATAACATTCTCAAATCACAACCTGCCTAAATACATACTTCAGTCACATAATTAAACAATTTACTCTCTGAAGTACAGGCTAACACAGAAAGTCTTTGGCTAACAAAGTTTACAGATGACTGCAAACTAGGAGCCATAATCGAAACTCCTAATGATGTGGGCATCCTACAAAAGGGCCTCACTGAGACAGATGCCTGGTGTCAAAGCCATGGCCTGAAGCTCAATGCCAAAAAGTGCATTGTCATCCCCTTTGGTAAAATCTCTGTACCCATGAACTACCACATAGGTAGTAGTCTAGTTAACACCGAAAGTGTGATAAGAGACCTTGGGACACAGGTGAACAGTAGTCTCTCCTTTGATAATCACATCGCCACAGTGGTCAGGAAATCCTTCTACGTGGCACACCTCATCACAAAAGGTTTCTCATCCAGAAAAAAAGAGGTAATTGTTCCTCTTTACTCATCACTCATTAGACCCATTATAGAGTACAGTGCCCCTTTTGGTATGTACCTCACAAGACATCTTCAACAACTGGAGAGGCCACAGAAATACCTCACAAAGAGCATTACTGGCCTCAAACAGATACCCTACGCAGATCATCTCAAAAAACTCCAGCTTTACTCCATTGCATATCGCCTACTCAGAGGCGATCTCTGCCTAACATACAAAGCTATGTCAATCCCAGAGCTGTTGGACATGCTCCACTTAAAGAAATTCCTCTCCCTCCGTACTACACACTGTAGTGACCTAAACCTTGTCACCACAATAAACAGAACATGCTGGAGGGATAGATTCCTGTCCCAGAGACTTCCCATACTCTGGAACAGACTACCTATCTATGTCAAACAGAGCTCCTCATTAGCACTCTTCAAGAGAAATCTTGATGATTGGATGGGAAATAGGAAATTCACCATGGGGATCACTTCTGTGGCTCTGCTTGACAGGGGCACAGGAAAATAATTTTCTTGGGTGGCGAAAGCCAGGGTACCTTTTTGGCTAGGCTTATATAGGCCCTAGGGTCAATAGCCTAGTACCCACCTATGAACCTATGAACCTATAATCACATCACAACTTAATTAATTTGTAAAATTAAATAAAACATCTCCGATTAACTTCATTATTCAACCCTTTAAGTGACATAGTATCAAAATTTAAAATATAAGTTGATTCTTTCCTCAATAATTTAATTTTAAGATCAATTTCATCATTGTATACTTTATTTTTTTCAAAACAGTACCTTTAAGACTATCACTGTTGCCTGCATGTCTCATATTAAAATGGTACGCTATAGCACTTTCCTTTTTATTTCTGGCTATATCTCTAACATGTTCTAACAATCTGGTTTTAAAAGATCTTTTGTTTTCACCTATAAAATATTTTTTGCATGGACATATGAGGGCATATACATTGCCCTCAGAACGGCAGCAAAAACTACCCTTCACTTCAAAAATATGCCCATTGATCTGTTATCCATGTGAATGTGTGACATGCAGGGGTAGCAACCCAGGGTAAATGCTGTCACTCTGGCATGTAGTGTAACATGGCATTACTACTGTCGGCAGTGGTGTCCCAGGGAAAGATAGAGTGCTAACATTACTACTGACAACAAGTACACCTAAATAGCTGCACTCTGAGGGCTCATTTTCGTGTTCCTGGCGTGTGGGCTGTGTCACAGTATATATCCCCTACTGGATAATAATCAGACATGTGCAATGTAACTGTAGAGTACTGTCTGTGCAGCACATGTTAGTGAGGGCTTAAAACATGTGGCAATGGCATACATATCATTGTCAAACATCCATCTGTTGACACATTCATCCTACTGCATAGCTACTCACCAAACTGGTTTCTGTCAGTCCTCTACAAATGTGCAAATGGCAGGTATCTAGCTGGGATATGTACAGACAAGCTATGCTTGATTGACACTGACATGTATGGCCAGCTATGTACTACCTATCACATATAGGAGACAACACCCTGTATGGGCCACATGCCACAGCTACCTACACTACACTACTACAGTCAACTGAATATGCTTGGGTACAGGTCTCCATCACAAATGCTAACCATGTGTTGTAACACATTTTGCATACATGTGAACTGGATCACCTCAGTGGCCATATGCAGAAAGCACCCAGAGGATTTGTTGATGCATGTCACTTTCACCCTGCCAGTCACTAACATGGTGTATGTCGATAGATTGCCTGCTGGCACATGGCAGTTGGCATGAAAGCAATGTACACACACCCCCTACTCATCCAATCCCTCCATGGACAATAGCCAGGTACACAGCTATAACCACCTGCAGCAATGCACCACAGTATTGACACATGTACATGTGCATTACTGAAGATAGCATTGTTTGTGGGTTAGTACACCTGTAGTTGGAAATTCCATGACAGCCTTCACAACCACCTCCACTCCCATTGCCATAATCAGATGTGACCACTGCTGTATTGGACATGACATGTACCCTGTTATACTCCTCTCCCTAACAGCTACATGTGCCTTGCAGTATCAGCACAACAGTGTTGTACAAATGGGTCAATAGGCATGGGAAACCCATAGAGGTCTGCCAAGTGTGTGTATGTGTGCATGTCTGCATATCTGTAGGGTACACCTTTCCGAGGCCACATACTTCTATTACACTACACATTTCCACACAGTAGTACAGATAGTGTTGTCGCTGCCCATAGGTGAGGCATCATAATGCAACACCCTACTATGCCTGTGGCATGTGCATTACATGCATATCCCTGTGGTACCACTGTTGCAATATACAATGGGTTGTATTGCCATTGTGGGCAATGTGTGATAGTGGGTATGTCAGAGTATCATGATGAGTTCCAGTGTGTACAATATCCATTGGGGGATGTGGTTGCTGTGTACACAGTCATTACACCATGGTACACCCGGTATATGTCCCACGTACCACTTTCTGGTGACCAATGTCACCATCACCCATACAAGTAACTGATAACAGGATAAAGCCCAGTTACGCATGTGCTGTGTGCAGCCTACCTGTAACACATTGGACACAAGGACTAGTTAGTTAGCAATAATAAGCCCAGGTCTCTAAGATGTGTGTCTGCCTGTTATGTGTCTGTCAATGTGTATATGATGGTATGACACACTATGTAGTCACCATATATAAACATTAAATCCCCCATTACCATATCGTACATGTCTGTGGATGTTCTGCATGTAACATGTAACCTGGTACACGCCTCACCCTAAACGAGGTGTGGTGTGTGCAATGAAAGCCACACAGTTCAGTAGCACTACATACCTAGGTAGGGGTCTAGTCACAGTGTTTCCAAGTAAGGCTGTGTGTGTATGTGGATGGGTTGACATAAGGGGGCAGAATATACATGTACTAGCAGGTCACCTGTCAATGTGGCAGAGGCAATAACTGTTATACAAACCTGTGACATGTGTGCAACTGTACATCAGATATGTCACAGCCATGGTGTCATCACAGTGGCATAGCCCTTGTGGAATGACTGCAGACCGGCCTCCTGCTGACACATGTACACCTACAACACAAATGGATAACATTATAGAAATAACAATCAATCAGTGTTACTAACAGCCGAAATGCAGCATAGCTGCATGACTACACTACCTGACATGTATGCATTATACATTGCCCCCGACAACATCTTACACTGCAGTACATTGCAACACTCTGTTACAGTCACTGTGTGCATCAGAACCATATTAGCTTGTCCCAGCATCAATGTTATGGATGACAGAGATGCGGCACAGGTATCATCATATGCACAGGGTGTGTTGCTGGTTTGCCAGAATCCGAGGGTGGTCTATATATTTGTCACCATGTGTGTGGGTGAGGGGTTTAGTTCTTTGAATGGGGTGTGGTGATGTGGTGTGTGTCAGTATGGGGTTGCCCTAGGTGTGGTTGCATAGTGTGTGGGTATGCATACACGCAGTTCTGCCATGTGGCTACCCTATACAGGTGTTGTTGGACAGCTGCAGACCATACCTGGCAGGGTGTGCAGTTCACTGCCTCCAGCTATGGACATGCTGACTGTGCCTGCCAGGGGTTCCATGGGCACATGCAGGTACAGACCTTGAGGTGCTACTCTCCCCTGGTGATGGCAGATGTCCACTGGAACCATGTCTTGCCTGAGACAGGCCAGGGCCATGTGCACGGGACCTGCTGTGGTGTGGTGTGGACAGCACCCCCAGTGGTGTGCTAGGGCTTGTACTGCCACTACAGGAGTGGCTTGGCATCATAGCATGTCCACATTGACCACCAGCTGCTGGTGTGTCTGGCCTATGTCCATGTGGCTGTCGCACCACTCTCACCACATGTTCAAGCATGGACATACCACATTCAAGGAGGCCCACCATCTCACCCCACCGTCTATCCATGACCTTAGTGTGTTGATGGAGGGCAGCAGCAAGTTCATGGATGTTGTCCATTACAGATAAGAAAGCAGCCCTCTGCAGCCTCTGGCCCTGTCTGGTGTACATTTCCATATGTGCCTGTGCTTCCATTATGGCCTGAAACATGCTCCTGATGGTACCAGTTGTGGCACCTCTGCCACGGGCATGATGATCAGCGGCCCTCCCATGAGCACCACGGTCACGTCTGCCAATGTGGTGTCCTGCCGGACATCCAGCTATGCTGACTGTGACCCGACACAGTTGGCATGGACATCACACTTTCCTGGTCAGTGTCACCAACCACCAACTGTCCCTCTGCTATGGCCACTTGTGATGGGGTTTGTAGGGGCACTGTAACTTTGTGCAGGCTTGGGGTGGCTAGGAGGGTGATGAAAAATGATGGCACAGTGTCCGTCTCTGACAACCCCACCTGTGCCTCAACAGTACCATCATCATCATCATCGATGTCTGTATGGACACCAACCTCAGATTGCATGCAGGAGGGACCTTGACCTACCTCACCACCTGTGGGGGAAACAAACACACTTTAAGACCTGTACAGCATTGCATAACAGTACACAAATTTACACACAAACACACACACACACACACACACACACACACACACACACACACACACACACACACACACACACACACACTCAAACACGTACACCCACACACAGTGACAGTCCACCTTACCACCTTCCTGTCCCTGGGTTTACAGACAGTCCCACATTCAGTTACATATGTTCCCCATCCTGCATGGCACTTGCTAACATACTCTCATTAATACTACCCATTAAAATATCATCCCTCTCCATGCCTACACGTGTGATCATAACGCATGACATGTTACTCCATCACCTCCCTGACTTGAGTGGAGTAGGTTGTACATGGCCTCACTGCTGTCATCCAGTATTACCCTGTATATGCCCAGTCATGGTGTACATAGCCCCTAAATGGTCGGGGCTGCTACATTCACTATATATGTTACACACCGGAGTCTCATACTGCAGTTTATGCCATATCTGCTGCACAATCAACCCATCATGTGGACAACAGTAATATCTGGATACACTCACTGGTGTGTTCTGGTAATTCCCCATTGCATTAGTAGTGCTGCATACATGGATAACCAGTTATCTATATGCTGTTGGCAATATCATGTGTATACCTGGTGTGCACTTTCCCTCCCAATGTATGTTCCGTGCTACAGACCTTGTTATGCTATCAGCTGTCCTGTGTTCACATATCAGACAGGTTGTCCTGGTGCCTCATGTGTCACTCCATGTACATGTACAGCACAATCCCAAGGAGAAGTACGGCCATGTGATCAACCCCACTATCACCTATGCATACATGGACACCCACACAAACAGACACACATGTACACACATCTGGCATGCATCAACCACACTCCACTCCACCAGATTGCATTTACAGACACAATCAACACACACACACACACACACCCCATACACACACACACACACCTACATGTGAGGTTGCACAACTTTTGTACACAGTCTTCCCATTACCCTTCTGTCAGCATGCATTACATATGGTACTCAACAGCATGCAGTGCAACTATAGTGACTTCATGCTAGTGCCAGTATACATGTGTGTGATGCATTGGCTGTGTTGGTAGGTGATGGCACTCCGCCTTGATAACACTGCTCCCATGTACAAAGTGTTACTGTGGACCTGTTCTGTACCCTGCCTTGTACTGTGCACCATACCTCACAGATGTACAAACAATTGCTGCATATTTAGTACTGTGTCAGTTATGTCAGCCCCAATGCTCACAGCTCCTATGTGTTAGAGCAATTCATATCATACCTGGGATGATATGTGAACAGATGTCATTTGTGAATGCCTGATGTCTGCTTTACAGATCACAACATCAGCGGTGCTTGTATGACCAATACAAGACTATTACACTGACAACCACCAGACCTTACCATGGCTATGGGGGGGGGGGCGCCCTAAACATGTCCCAAAACTCTTCATGGTTGCAAGGTCTACTCATGTGCACATCACTTGGAGTGCACACACTGCTGTCACTGTTGCTGTGTGGTCAGGGTTACATCTGTCACAGTTACTTAACCTGATTGTGTACAGATACAGCCATTCCTAGCATACATAGGATCCCTGCTGCAGTGCACTGCTGTGTCATGATGACACCCCGCCCACCTCCAGTCTTTTTGCAGATGCTTGACAACTATGGCCTACACATGTGTCAGTTTGCAGTGTCCCAAGAATGGGACACTACGTTCAACAGCCTACTACCAGCTAATTATATGGACCACAGTACTATGTTATGACATAGTGTTGATCTGTAACGGTTGCTATTGTAATACAGGTATATTTACAGCTGTAGCACCATATGAAAGTGTTGTTTCACACATATCCCTACTGTAGGCCATGTGTCCTGCCATACTTCTCAACCCTGTGGACACATTTCACAATGACAGGATGTTAATTATCTTGCATGTGTCTTATGTACCCTTCCGCTACCCCATCATGGTCTCTACTGTGATGCAGTGCATTTCCCAGCAGCAAAACGTGAATGTGTACAGCATGCAGTATGCGTAGGTGTGTTAGATGTGTGCATGAAATATCCCATAGCTATTACATGCCCGGTGTATTGTCAAGCATGAACATGAACCATACTCACCGGCTACAGGCTGCTGTCTTGGTGCTATCCTGGAGGGACCTACATAAGAGTGTGAGAAAGTTGATGTCAGTGGCCACAGCTGTGACATTCATAAAGTGTGAGTGCAGCATTGTGGTACATCAACAGTAGAAGTCCACAATACTACAGCTTATGCACAACTGTTTATTACTACTACACAGCAACAGATTATGTATATGACATCTCAGATATGCAGATGTACATGTACAGATGCAGATGCATACACAAGAGTGGTCTACTGATGTGCCCTGGGGCCTTACCTGCATGCTCCTCAGCCGATGTGTCAGTGGCACCCACATCCACAATGCTCCCTGCCAGTTGTTGGTTCTGCAGGTGGGCAGGTGCCGCAAGGCTGCTGAGAAGCTCCTCCACACGGATCAGGGGAGGATGGATAGCATGCCCCCCCTGTTGTGAGGTGGTCCCCCCATACAGCAGCCGCACAACAATGTACATGGCGAACCAGGTCAGAGCAATGATGCCAGACCTGCTCATAGCTGCTGTTCTGCAGGCCGACATCACTGACCTTGTGGACTAGATCGCTTCACAGGGTGGTCCTCTCCTGCTGATCATGGCCTGTCCAGCCAAACAGCAGTTTGTAGTGCTGTATCATGTCTTCAACAATTAAATCAGTTTCTGGGACACTGAATGGTGGCAGTCTGGTGTGAGCTACCTTCCCTGGAAGACATAAAGATGGAAAAAGGTCTGAGCAACTCATATAGAAGGGTTACCATAGTTCTTAATACACATCTCTGTCTCCCCCCACCATATCAGCTACAACAAACTGTTCACACAATGCAATTGGTATGTTGACAGCTTACCTACCATTGGGACATATGTTGTATTGTACCACGCTTTGTGCTATGTGTTTGTACCACATTTTGTGCTATGTGTCTGTAGCCATGTTCCCTGTGGGGACACTATCTTTGCTGTCCTGTTACAGACTATTTCAACAGCATGCCATTGTCAGTGCCACTATATATAAATATATATATATATATATATATATATATATATATATATATGGATTCACTTCATAACATTGAAACTTCAAAATACTGAAACTCAAAACACTGAAACCAAAATACTGAAAGCTCAAAATACTGAATAATCAAAATACTGAAACTCAAAATACTGAAAACACATATTATGCGTAAACTCAGCTTAAACAACATAAATCACAACAATGTCTACCAAATATGCAGGGGCAAGCCCCTGCACCCCCATGTGGTGTGCCCCACCCCTGCTAATTAAATATATCACTCCAAGATTGCACATAGTGTAGTTAAGTGCAATCTTGGAGTAGATATATAATTAGCAGGGTGCAGGGGGCTTGCCCCCTGCATATTTGGTAGAAATTGCTATGATTTATGTTGTTTATGCTGAGTTTACGCATAATATGTGTTTTCAGTATTTTGAGTTTCAGTATTTTGAGTATTCAGCATTTTGAGCTTTCAGTATTTTGGTCTTCAGTATTATGAAGTTTTGTCATTTTCAGTATTTTGACGTTTCAGTGTTATGAAGTGAATCCATATATATATATATATATATATATATATATATATATATATATATATATATATATATATATATATATATATACACACATATATATGTAGAAATATCTTGTGGGTTGTTTATATACCTACATCTATATGAGTGTCTGCATATCTGTTGACATACACATCTAATTATATATCACACAGATATTTATCTATATGTAGGGTGCATACAGACATCTGGTCCACATTCTGTAACTCACTTTCATTCACAGCTGCACTGTTCTGCCTTACTGCAACACAGACAGGTGTCGCATGCGAACACAGACTAACATTAGTTATGGTGAGAGATTGCTGGTAAGCCTATTATACACTTATGACATTTGTGCATGCTACATTACACATTAACATGACTGTTCTGCAAGTGGTGTGCTCTGACACCCATGTACTTCCACCACCAGCTATTGCCAACACTAACATACCAAACACAGATATTATGGCTTACATCTTTGTCATTCATTGCAGATCTGTACAGTTAGCAGGTATGTCCCACTGCCTCCAGGGACAGACAGTATTGGTCAGAGCAGTTGTTGAGCAGAACATCATTACAGGGACAACTGCATATGGCACATATACATCATTCCACATCATATATCCTATTATTCTATACCAGATTCTACATTCAATTAAATACATATATATTTGACATACCTGCATTTTTTTTTCTGACAGCTGTGACAACTTTCGGTTGTTTAAGTTTTTTTGTCTCTCTCTCTCTCTTTCTCTGTCTCTCTCTTTCTCTGTCTCTCTCTTTCCACTGCAGTGATCGAGCTGGTTTGAATGGATTGCAGCATGTCTTTTGTAGGTGATGCACATGATCAGGTGATGGGCTCTGCATCAATCAGTGTGCAACAGTTGCTAACTGCATGCAGCCTGCTGTGTAGTACTTCAGATAACCACTGTCATGGCAACCCAGTACTATAAAATACTGATTCATGTGGGCATTGTCGCTTAACCTTTCCAGTATAGAGGACATCCTTCTTGTATGTGGGAAGCAGTGTTACAGACAGCAGGTTGCAATACCTCTTACAGCAGGACTTGCAGACACAGGCCAACTACATATTTGTATGAGGTTCCCGACCTACAGACAGAGTGAATAGTGTTGTTATGTGCATTGTATATTGCTGGTCTTGCAGTGTTTGTGTGTACATAGTAGTTTAGGATGGAATGCAGTCTGTCTGCATAGCTCTCAACTGTGGGCCTATCCACATAATGCCCAGTGGAGTGTCTGTTTGGTTTTGTCTGCGCACCACACAGGTCTTGTCCTAGATACATCACTGGCAGTCTGTCTGTTGCATGCTATCAGTACATGGCTACATCCATTTGTGTGTCTGATGTCTTATTCCTGCATAAGGGTATGTTGCAACAAATCCTGTAACACCAGCAATTTCCAGGGTGTGTAATAGCAATATCGCAAGTATGGCCCTGTGTTCCTGCCTCTGTCCTCCACATATATGGCAGGCTTTGTACTGCTGTGATACAGTTAGGAGTTGTTAGGTAATGGCCTATTATTATTTACTGCTAGCATTGCTGCTATCATCCCAGTCATCTTGTGGACTCCCACAAAATATGTTGGTCAGGGTCCATACAGGTGACAGATACATTGACATTACCACAACTAATACATTTCCCCCTAGGGCTTGGATACAGGGTGTAATTGGAGGCTGCTGAACTACATATGTAATTGTTGATTGCTACTTATCTTGAAGGCAAATCCTTTGTCTACTGTTGTGCTAATTGAAGGGCTTGGCCTGGGACAGCATAGTATGTTATATATCCACATTGCTTGCAGCTACTGTTTTGTGTGGGCCTTGCATTCATCACTGATTACATATTTCAAAATGTATGTGCTGTAAGTAATGGCAAACATTATTGTATAGTACACAAATAAAGGTTTTCTGTGTATGAATACCTGTGTGCCATGTCATGTCCTTTGAATTGTGAGTGGGTATATATTTAATGTAAGTATTCTCATTTGTGGGAATGGTTGCCACACTACACATTTCACAGGTGCCAGTTGCAGGGCTTGTGGCTGAGGGATATACATTGCAGCCAGTACTTCCACAGTACTTCTACATATACATGGCTACTAATACCTTTTGTCTGTGTATATGTGTATGTACCTATATATATATATATATATATATATTTATATATCCAATATCTATTATATATATATATATATATATATATATATATATATGTGTGTGTGTTGTGTGTGTGTGTGTGTGTGCGTGTGTGTGTCTATCTATCTATCTATATATATATATATATATATATATATATATATATATATATATATATTTATATATGTATATAAATATACCTGAACATATTTGTCAATGTATAGATGTGTGTGCATATCTGAACCATTCTAATGTGCACTCCTTCCGCATTGTACATTCCCTACGGTAGAATGACTTTTCTGCATGATATGTTACAGATATTGCCCTGACATTTTCAGGTGAATTGGATTACTGTTAAAGCACTGTAGCTGTGTTGAGGAGGGTCCTGAAGTCAAGAACTGCATGTGCTGGATATTGGATTGCATAGCATATCCATTAGGGCTGTGGAGGGGGGTAACATAGCACTAATTACCAGGTATCCCTAATTTGAGTCCCCACCCCCATTAACAGTACTTATGGTCTGTTATGTTGTAGTGAGTGGTTCAGCCAGTACTACCGGGCTACAACTCATACCACATGTTTTGGTCACAGAACATGGACCGAAACACAAAAGGAGGGGGGTGTATCCATATTCATCAAGGGTACCTAAACCTCAGGTTAGTTGTGCAGCATGATACTTCTGAGATCATCCATGTGCAACTAACATCAGGCAAATCTGCAATGTAAGTTGTGGCCTGCTATAGATCACCCTCCATGACCCAGAACCACCAATCCACCTTTCTGAAGACACTGGAAAACATGAAGGTCCCACCAAACACCCTGATATTGGGTGATTTCAATTACTCTACCATTCACTGTGAAAACTACTCAAGTACAAATTCCCAGGCTCAGCGCTTTCTGGAATTCATCAACTCAAATGCCCTGGATCAGCTGGTAGACTCCCCTACCAGAGGTGAAAATATATTGGACCTGGTCATCACCAACATGGGCGACAGGTGTTCCACACCAGAGGTCAACCCGTCACTGGTTAGATCAGACCATAAACTAATCACTCTGGATGTCCACACCCCACCACCACCCCCAACTAAGGAAACCGCAGTAAAAACCTTTTCTAAATCAAACTTCACCTTACTTAAGACAGAGGTGATAAGTTTCACAGCCCCCCACGCTAAAGGATAACACTGCCCAAGATGCAGAAACCTTTACAAATGCACTCTATGAGCACCTACAAGGATGCATGGATCATGCCATCCCTAGAAAAACCAAGACTCACTCCTCTAAGAGAAATAACCCAGTTTGGTGGACCCCTGCAATAAACAGGCTATACAATAGAAGGAGGAAACTAGTTCAGAAAAAAAGCAAATCCCAATAAGGAAAGACATCCCTGATCAGTATCAGTAAGAAAGTGAGGTCCCTCATGAAATCATCCAAGGTTAACTTTGAAAGAAAAATAGCCAAGGATTCAAAAGATAACCACAAAGCCTTCTTTAGCTAAGTTAAGAATCTAAGTGGCAACTCGCAGATATGCACTGAACTAGTGCAAAACAGCACAGAATATACTGAACCTACTAATATTGCCAACATCCTGGCAGATAGATTCAGTGCAAACTTCACCCCCTTTTCACCTCCAAAAGGGCCCACAACAATACCAGAAAAGTGTAGTGTCCAAAAAATCACAGACGCACAGGTGAAAACAGCCCTTTCAAAGGCCAAAAACACAGCATCAATGGGACCAGATGGTGTCCCAGGCTGTGTCTTGCACGAACTACAGAACAAACTAATCCCCCACCTAAACACGCTGTTCAACCTCAGCCTCTCCACAGGCTACATGCCCATAGAATGGTGCACAGCAACGGTTATTTCTCTCCACAAAGGAGGGTCCACAACTGACCCTGGTAACTATCGCCCCATAAGCCTGACTAGCCTGGTCTGCAAGGCTATGGAGCGCATCATCATGGAACTCATTAACAAAGACATTGAAAACCTCCAAACACTTGATTCGACGCAGTTCAGCTTTGTTAAGGGAAGATCATGCCTACTAAACCTGATTGACTTCTTCGAGACATCAAGGCCATAGATGAGGGAAAGGTGGTCCACACAGCCTACCTTGACCTCGCCAAGGCTTTCAACACCATTCTCCACTCGGGTATTACAGAAAAACTCACCAGCCTGAACATAAATCCCTACATCATGAGATGGGTTGCCAACTGGCTTACAGACAGAACTCACACGGTAAGAATAGCCGGCTCCATGTCCGACTCTAAACCAGTCACAAGTGGTGTCCCGCAAGGCTCGGTCCTCGGACCCCTACTGTTTGGCATATACTTCTCAGAAGTACAGGCAAACACTGGAGGACTATGGCTAACCAAGTTCACTGATGACTGCAAACTGGGAACCATAATTGACTCTCCAGCTGACACGGACATCCTCCAAAAGGGCCTTACTGAGATGCACACCTGGTGTCAAAGTCAAGGCCTCAAGCTAAATGCCAAAAAATGCATAGTCATCCCATTTGGGAAAAACAAAACACCCACAAATTACCATATAGGTGGCAGCCCCCTTAATACAGAAGAGGTAATAAGAGACCTGAAGACCCAGGTAGATAGCAATCTCTCCTTTGACAATCATATTGCCAAAGTAGTTAGGAAATCCTTCTATGTGGCCCATCTAATTACTAAAGGGTTCACATCTAGAAATAAAGAGGTTATAGTGCCCCTATACTCGTCACTCATTAAACCTATCATAGAGTAAAATGCCCCATTTGGGATGTACCTCACAAGACACTTCCAACAGTTGGAAAGACCACAAATGTACCTCACCAAGAGGATTACTTGTCTCAAACATATGTCCTATGCAGACCGACCGAAAAAACTCTGGCTGTACTCAATGGCATATCGCTTACTCAGAGGTGATCTCTGCCTGACTTACAAAGCCATGTCCAACTCAGAATTGATGGACATGCTCCACCTAAAGAAATACAAGTCACTGCAATCCACATACTCTAGTGAGCTAAACCTCTTTACAACAATAAATAGAACATGCTGGAGGGATAGATTCCTGTCACAGAGACTCCCCATGCTTTGGAACAAAATTCAGTATTACATCAGGCAGAGCCCCTTACTAACACTCTTCAAGACAAACCTTGATGAGTGGATGGGTAACAGAAAATACACCCCTGGGATCACTTCATTGGCTCTGCTTGACAGAGGATCAGTTAATTAATCAATGGGGTGGTAAAAGCCGACACACTCTGGCAAGGCAGATAGCCTAGTACCTACCTATGAGCCTATAAAGATATATATATATATATATATATATATATATATATATATATATATATATATACATAATTATATATGTAAACCCATATATGTATATATATATACAAACACATACATATGAACATATTTATCTATCTATATACAATTGATGTTATATGATTATCTGTGAGTCACACACACACACACATATATATATATATATATATATATATATATATATTTATATATATATATATATATATATATATATATATATATATATATATCATCTATATATGAAATATATATTCGTCTGTCATCATTTACAGATAAATATCTGTCCATATGTCCATGCATGTTCGGCTCATAATTTTGGCCTGTACCTCATTTTCTTGGCAATTGACATGGATGATCTCAAAATTGAAGTCAGTAACTAGTACCAACACTTTTGTATTTCAGACTTCATCTCCTTCAAAATAAGTATTTTAATACATATAACTGTGTAATTAGTAATGTTTTAAGTGTATAAGTGCTGTATTTGACATATATCCCTATTTGTACCCACATTTTTCACACTTTGTTCAGAATTCTTGCATTAAGAGGTTATGTGGTATGATATTACCACATTTCCCATACTGTTGACTGATTGTGCTGGATGATATGTTTGTTAAAACATCAGGGTTATGTATATCTGCCATGGCTTAGTGGTAAATCACTTTGTGTATTGTGTGTAAGGTCCTGGGTTAGAGTCTTGCAGAGACTGTTGATTTTGTTGCTGGGCAGAACACCGGCCATTGGATACAGAGTGATTAAGGCACTTTAAAGCAGTTGTAAGTGGGTTTGCATGGGTTTGCGCAGACCAAGCACTGCTAACTTCTGGTTACAGTGTCTTACACTCAGCTTTTATCTTGCTTAACCTGTATAGGCAGTGCTTACCCCCGTGCAAACAGGCTTAAACCCGCTTACTGCTGCTTAAAAGTGCTTACTTCCACTTACCCACATGGTAATTTCTTAAAAAGAAAAGAAAACAGGGTTGATAGGACAGTGGTGAAAAAAGGGGCACAAAGAGGGAAAGACAGTAGGGTAAATAGCCAGGGATGTGCAGGAAGTGTGTAGGGAAGGTCCATTGCTGCCCATTTCTTCTACAGCAACAGCTGTGCATATACACTGCATTTGGAGGTAGATTTGGACACTCAAACCCCTGGGTGGGGGTGAGGATAAAATATTAAGTTGTGATGCCAATTAGACTGGATTACACATGTACAGTGGACACATGCAAAGTTGACAGCTATGTATGGGGCAAGTTTTTTTTGTGGGAACAGATTGCCCTTTTTTTTTTTTTCAGGTGAGAGTGGTATGTTGGGGAGGGGTATTAGGTATATTTGGGGAGGTAGGTTGGGTAGTTTAACAGACAGGACAAACAAGAAGCATACATGGGTGGTATATGACACATGTCGGGGGTACACACCTTGGACAGGGAGGGGTGTTTGGAAGTCACAAGACCATGAGCCCCAAATAGAAACAGTGGGACTGAGGTTCCCACCCGTGGGCAGTCACCACTGCACCTTCATGGTCCCAAAGGTGGCTGTGCTGGTGGCTGGGTAGGAGGGGCAGGCTCACCCTCTAATTGTGCCATGTGGTTGTCAAGCTGGTGTAGCAGGTCTCAAAACTCCCTGTCGAGCTCCCTACGCACCATGGCCTGGACCTGATGGTGGGTGACAGGTACCTCTCCTCCCCCACTGCCGGGGGGGGGCCATGCCCCATCCCCTATGGTGGTTCCACTCAAAGGTGGTGCAGGGCCAACAGAGGAGGAGGTCCCAGGCTGGGCCCCAGATGTGCTGTTGCCCGGTGCCATGACCAGCTGAGGTGGGACAGGTGGGTCCACTGGGACCGGCCTTCCCATATGAGCTATGGTGTTACAGTTTTAAGAAAGATATTAGTTAGTCATAATCAACAGCATTCAGGATTAGTTATAACAGCAAGCATAGGTATTCCCATTGACCAAAGACGCCAGTTTACAACAGTTGCAGATCAAGCAGAACACATGCATATATGGGACAACAGTGGCCATTACAACAGCATGCATGTTTCATTGATGGCAACAGGCCACCAATATGGGAGTATTTTAACATGGCAAATGCATAGACAAAATGTGAATATTTATAAACTAATAGGACATATTTACCAACAAAAATTGGGAGTGTACACATACCCAGTGAGGTGTGTTATAAGGTTATTTTTGCGCATATGGAGGGGGTGAGAGAGAGAAGTCACTTACCAACTAGCATATCCTTGTAGTTTTCACCACTTTTCTAAACACTGCAGTGATCTGTCCCGTACATGTAATATTACACTATCCAATGCCCTTGAAAGTCTGATGAAGCATTGTTAAATGTGAAAGTGCTTACTTTACTTTGTTTTTGTTACTGTAGTCAATAAATTGTGTTTTAAGTCTACTTTGTGCTGTGGCGAGCCTGATTCTGTTTGTCTACTATCCAATGTCCTTACTTTGTACAATGGTATGTTTGTAGATTAGTATATGCGTGGACTGTGTCTTACATATTGTCTACACCTCTTACCTGTTATACCTGTTGAGGAAATCATTGTTAACACTACCTGACAATCTGTACACATACCCCCAGATTCCATTCTTGTAGACTGGTATATATGTGGCCTGTGTTGTACCTACAGTCTACACCTCTTACCTGTTATAGCTGTGGAGAAAAACTTTGTTAACACTAGCTGAGAAATGCTACACATACTCCAAGATTCCATGTTAATGTTATACACATACCTAACAATCTGTTATTGTACACACTCTTGCCAAGGCTTGACAGGATACAAGTGTTAATGTGACATATTTTGAAATAGCTGTCATGCACTTTGAGTGAGATGCTACAATGACAGGTTTGTTTCCATAGACATTCTCTTTTCATGTTCAGGTCTGACTATCCATTATATGTCAGTATAAGCTGCCTACTTGTCTTGGATCATCACACTGATTTGTCAGGGGAACACGTTTCCGGCCAGCAGATTTGCCCATTTATCTGGACGTGCTGGACAGATCAGAACAGTTGAGGGGTATGACTATGCATACAGCTTACTACCTGAACATTCTGCCACAGTCTGTACAGTTGATGGTTATGATTATGCTTACAGTTTACTATCTGAACATTCTAGCAAATTCTGTACAGTTGTTGGGTCTAATTATGCATACAGCTTTCTATCTGAACATTCTCACAAACTCTGTACAGTTGTGGTGTATGATTATGCATACAACTTACTACCACTCCCGCGATTCAAACCCCTGCTGTGTGTAGTAAAAATATTACAGTTGACATCACAGTACACTGTGCTATCAGGGAATTGGTGAAAAGTATTCTAATGGTTTCTGTCTAAGTCTCCCTCAGTTTTTCTATATGACTGACCTCTTGGGACTTCCAACATTGTTATGCTGACCTTCCTACACATTTTACCTGCATTCAACAGTGTGGGTAACACTGCTTAATACAAAGTACTGTTTATAGAATTCAACACTACAACAACATATGAAAGCAGGATGTACACAAGCACTCCAGGGGTTATACTTTATTCATAAGATATTTCACCTTTATTTCCATGCAACCTATATGACAGTCTACCTGCCATATTGTCTGGTTTATTCAGTACATCCCATACACAATAAATTTTTATACTGGTACAACACATTCCAGAACTGTTATATTTATTTGTTATGACAGTACATGCAGGAATATTACTAACCTGCCTCGCGACGCAGGCCTTTGTAGTCTAGTCGCATGAGCTTCCTGGTTTGCAGCCTGCTCATCTGCAGCTGTCAGGGAAATACAGTGATATTTAGCCATTACCTATCCACAGTATGCACAAGCTAGGCAATCATTATCTATGTAGTAGAATGTGTACTTAGTGCTGGGGCATCGGCCATCTGCCTTGCTTCTTGGATCCATTGGTCCAAGAGATCACCCCTCTGCTGCTTCAGGTCAGCATGGTGATGCCTGACCTGCTCCCCAGTCTGGCGGAAACCAGTGGCACTCGTGAGGTCATGGGCGAGACTGTCCCAGGCCTCTACTTTATACTGAGAGCCCTGGTACTGGCCCTGCAGTAGTCTGTCCTGATGGTGTTTTACCAGGAGCCAGACCATGAATATGGACTCCTGGGTGCCTCAGCGCTGCACTCTAAATCGAGTGCCTTCCCCTACTGCAGCCATTCTGCCTACAGTAGGGAGCTGCAACCAGTTATGAGAATTATTGGCACCTGTGGAGTTTAAATATGTCCGATTCCCCACACTTTCCCGTGATTGGATGGTTTTGAAAAGGCTAAGCTTTGGGCAAACCTGCTTACCTAAGGTTGACATTGTTTAAAGGGGTATACCACTGGGCACAAAGAGTTAGCTGGTGTACACATTGCTCACACCTTCTAAGCTGGCCTGTGCAATGCTTGGTGTTGCCTACAGTAGACATTCATTATAATGCCTTTTTGGCATTGTGTTATTATTCATTATACCTTATATGTATGCGTAGTATCCCTGATTGATGTGTACGTACACTTTGTGGGGTCCTTGTGTTTTATTGGGGAGTTTGACACTCTATTACAAGTACACCTCACTTCTGGGCTTACTGCTGTACTCCAGTTCACATATTTATGTTATGTAGTCAGTTATGGCACATATGACTCTATACTGATGCCTTTCATAGGTTCAGTTTGGTTATATTATGGTGAGAACATGTTTACTACTACCTCAGTCTTCTGCACTTCTGTGATGGTCTGGTGGATAGCTACTGGGACTATGGTATATAGAGTCCTGGGTTTGAGATCTGCATGGCTGTTAATTTTGTTCCTGGGCAGACAAAGACCCATTGGATACAGAGTGATTAAGGCACTTTAAAGCAGTTATAAGTATGTTTGCGCGGGTTTGCACGGTGGTAAGCACTGCTTATTTCAGGTTATAGTTTCTTGCACTCAGTTAGCTTCTACTTTGCTTAATCTGTGTAGGCAGTGCTTATCCCCACACAAACACACTTAAACACGCTTACCAGTGCTTACATATGCTTACTACTGCTTATCTGTGCTTACACCTGCTTACTACTGCCTTATTCATTATGACACTGACTCTTCGCATGTTTATTTCCTGCAGTACTCCAGTTCATAAACATATGCTATTTAGTGGGTTTTGTAATAAAACTATTGGTTATACCATGCAAATTAGACTGTGCTACAGTGGGACTCGAACCATGAACACCTGCTCATTAGGCAAATGCTCTGCCTACTACACTATTGTGGTGCTTTTATATTTGCATATATTTTCCTTGTTATCATCTTAAGCCTTTTAAGCTGCTTTAACCATAGCTAAGCAATGGGCACACCCACACACCTACGGTTTGCTGTACTTGGAGTTTAAAAAAAAAAATGTTTTTTTTTCTTTTGATTTTTATGTCTTGTTGCTGTTGTACACATGGGGGACTGTTGGTGGGGATATGTGGACACCTATGAGCGGTCTCGCTCATTTATTTCCACTTTGTGCTAGTCTACATTGCAGGGGCATGTTTATTCTGATAGCTCTGCTCTCAGACATGTCCCCTACACTTGGGCACGCTCCGTGTAAGCCTAGGAGGTTGGGCAGCACGCCTTCATTAATATGCATGGTGTGCTGCCATCCTTCTCCTACCCGGGCACTTCCGTGCAGGACTAAGCTAGGCCTGCATGGAAGATTAGTGAATCTGGGGGGTTAATATATCGAAAATAAGTATTGTGAAATTTAGTTCAACTCTATATCTGGGATGTACAAAACATTTTTTTAGCAAATGAAACTGACATTTTTTGTAACTGAAATACACATTTACTATATCATTAACCTACAGGCAAGCAAAATGCATTCACGTTTTTGAGTTATTATGTCATATTACTCTTTTCCAAGAACTCGTACAATATTCATAGCTAGTGGAAAAAAATATATTTTGTTGCAGTAAAGTGTCAGGTCTAACAGGAAAGCCCAGCTTGTCTGAATTTTTTTTTGTATCATTTGAAATATATTTGTGGCCTCTAACTCTTTCACTATTATATTTTATACTTGCAAGCAAAAAAAAAAAAAACATTTTGCAGTAGTAAAAAAGTGCTTCTCTATGATTTTTGAAGCATGCTATACACTGATCTCAGCTGGTTATGAACTATACCTGATAAAAATGTCAAAATTTACCACTTTTCTCCCACCCCCTATTTGAGTACCCAGACTGGAGATCCTCATTCTCACAGGCAACAGTGCTACTTACTGTGCTGCCCTCATAAGTGTTAACCAGTGCTATATAATAGGCTGTTTTGAGTAAATAAAAAGAATTGCTACAATCCTGGAATATTTTTGACCAAAAAGTTAAAGGATATTTTTTTAGTTGCCTACATTAATACTACATTGTTTATGTAAGAGGGAGATCAAATACTAGATACATATTTTCTTATATGATTAATAAACTAGGTGCATATTTTCTTATATAATTAATAAATATACTGCCAGAAAAGTCAACTGAATACAAATATTAATGTTATTAAATAATATCAGAATAGTGTGTGTGTGTGTGTGTGTGTGTGTGTGTGTGTGTGTGTGTGTGTGTGTGTGTGTGTATGTGTGTGTGTGTGTATATATATATATATATATATATATATATATATATATTATATATAAACATTTTGTAAATGTTTATTGGGTATAAAGTGAAAATTTGTAATTCAAGTGTGACTCCATTTGGCTCATTTCCTTGAAAGTGCTAAGAAATAAACAACTTAATAAATGTTGCATTTGTTGTTGTTAGTTTAAATATAATCACTAAATAAAACTGAAACAAGATGGAGAGAGTTTATAGAAAAATATCTCTTTAAAGTGTAGTGTCATTTTTTTTCATTCTACTGCACTAAATGCTTCTACTGAAATTTCTCTTATTATCAGACACATTGACTTCCTTTTAGAACACACTATTTTCTTAGAAAGGAATATAACAAAGGAAAGCATTACTTTGTTCTGTGTTCTCAGGATCCTTGTGTTTAATTTATATTCCTTTTTACGACGAACATGTTATGATTTTCATGGTTCTCTGAAAGTCTCTAACATAAACATTCAGTATGCACAACTAGAATTCAAAGGGAAGTCATGGCAGTTAAAGTAAAAATTTAGTCTAAAGTTAAAAGAAAATAAACACGACATTTAATTAGTTGGTTTGTGTTTACTGTTTTAAACTGCAGCATTTGGTTTTGATAAATCCAACCAATTGTTGAGCAGTTTACCTTTCAAAGGAAACCTTAATCAAAAAGAATGTTATAGCCACTTCAACTGATAAAAATCACAAATGTAAATCTGCTGTGTTAACAGAACTGGTGTATTCTTGTTTGCACCTGTTAAAATAGAAAAGAGCCTAGTGGCAAGTGAACTTGAGAGAAACTTGTAGCCCTGGAACAAGCACACTGAACAATCAGATAGGCTGACAGATACGGATATAATGGCTTACTTATTGATGAATGACAGCTATCTATAAGGAATGACACAAAAACAAATGGTAGCTAAGCAGTCTTTACAAAGAGCTGGTGTACAACTGACTGAGGGGTACAAACTAGGCACTCAAAATAAACAAGGGACAGAGTGTCAATTAGGGTAGAAGAGAGAGTGAAAGTGCATTTATTAAGCTTGAATATTTCTTGATTTTGCTCTATAGTTAACATCTTTTGCTCACGTAGCTTATAAATCCTTATCAGGTTCATGAATGCCAGTGCAGTTTTCACAAGAACAAGAAGGACAGTGTTTGATTCCGTGTGTGGAAATTATGACATTATAAAAGCAAGATATGCAAATGTAACAGTCAGTGATAGAAGCAATTTTTCTTCAAGTATCTTTTTGTGCCAGCTTGCAGAACTGTTGGCTCCAGTGAATGTATACCAGTAATAACATTTTGTTCACTGGTCACAGCATGGGTGTAGTATGTCAAGTTTTCATTTGATATTTAAAACTGAACTTGTGTTGAAACTAGAGGTGTGACCATATAAATAGTATGCTAAAGTAAGTCCAAACAGTTGGAAGTAAAAGTAAATTCCTTTAAAGAAATCACAGTTAAGCAGATTTGTCCTTAAAGTAGTCAGGACTTCACCAAAATTGAAAGAAATGTGTTGTCCACCATTAAAAAGCATTCAAGTAGCCATGTGGTCAAAAAAGTTGTGTGACATCATTGCATTTATTCATATTTAAATATTAACAAAAAGAATAATGAACTGAATACTAAATAAACTAGGTAAAATGTATTAATGTTTTTCATATTATCACGTACAAGATTAAATTTACAGTTTTGCAGTTCTTAACTTCAGCACATACATACTGCGGTGGTGCAGCAGTTAGTGTTGTTGCCTCCCTGCAAGAGATTCTCTGGTTTGATTCTTGGCTAGAGCACCTTCTGTGTGGAGTCTACATAGCCTCCCTGTGGTCAAGTGATGTTTAAAGACATACAGGTAGGTGCATGCATGAATGGGTGTACCTTCTTTGAAGGTTGGGTGTTGGGCTGGCACCTCAGCACTGTAAAAATCCACTTTCAATCATTAGTGGACCAGAATTCTGCTGTGGTGACATTAGCTTTAGCTTCAGTACACTGGATAGTGATATATTGTCATTAAATCCTGGGGGGGACCAGCATCTAAGTTCAACTGCCAAGTTAGTTCACTGTACCAAATCCTGGTTTCCCAGGGTTCACCTCTGGCATTATTGGGGACATCAGCCAATACAAAAAGCTTAAAACCCCAGGTCTTACCTATAAGAGAACATTTGTAAAGTGTGTTGTATGTTTTTAAATAGCAATGTCATCCATGTGCTTGTAAATTCACATCCTTAGTGTTCTTTCAGTTCTTTAAGTAAATATAGGTGCACAACAGTTTATCACATGCACAAGACCAATACTTCTACAATTAAAATGTTTCCTAGATGTGTAGGTTGTATTACAGGTAGCAATAGTAATTTTACTGCCTTCCTGGCACTGGTGGCAAAATCCACAATTCTATCTTCCCTTCTTTTTGTTAGTCATGGTGATGCTTTCCATCCCTCTTTCAAATCTCTGTTTAATGTTTTTGCCTCTGTTGTTTATTATAAGAGGTTGATTACCAAAGTGCCCAGGCACTTCCAGAAAGTAGGAAAATAAGCCTAATTTTTGTTAAAAATATTTTTCTCTTTTTAGAGTCATTGCTGTATTTCAATATAATTGTCTTTTAATAGTTTGTACCCTCAGCCTTTGTAGAAACAGCATTTCATTCCCTTGTCCCAAGAATGGAGTGTATTTTGGGGCCACAAGCATTTATTTCATCTTGGATGATTTCTAAAAGGATTACATAATAACCACAATCTATAAAATGCCATAACAATTATTGTTTTCTTTGCTAAAGGCATAATAATCAGAAGTCATACATTCCACTGTAACATATTGACCCTTCACCAAACTTGTTTTTGGAAGATTGGGTGACTGCTGTCATAATGAAGACACGAGTTAGAGAAAGTTGTTTTTTTTATACAGGTTAGAACATAAGTTTATATCCAACCTGATTTTTTTATTTGACATGTGAGAAGTTAATTTCATCAGAAAAAGCATGGCACTTGAAGGCACAAAGGGAGAAATAGACTGGATATATATGAAAAATTAATTTAACATGTCAAACCACAATACAAATATGTTATTCAGGAAGCTAGAATAACTAAGCCAGCAATCAGCAAATGGAGAGTTAAGAATGTGGTTCTTCTTCCAATTCCAGAATGCCATGTTAGCATAGCTGGGAGCACATGCTCCCCCCATTGCTGCCCCCTGAATTTGTTTGTAGAATTCTCCTTGCAAGAACAAGTAGTTGTTGTCCAATTCAATTTTCATGAAATGATGCATCAACCAGTTATCTGCACTGGATAGCAAATTACAGAGAATTAAAGCTCAGCAAATAACTCAAGACCTTTATGGTGGGGTATGGATGACAATCAAACAACATCTATATAAAAATCATCCTCTCTGTACCAATCATGATCAATATCCCTTATGAAATGTATGCTTTGTAATGAAGGACTTCAACATTCTGTCAGTAAATGCTGCCATAGGACAGGTTTTTAAAATCCTCAGCTTCCATAGTTGGCTTCAGAAAAGGATATGAGACGTGTATTTCTTTCTGGCATAACAAATATAATGGACACTGTAAGCTTGTTGATATGTACAAATTCATACATTTCTTTGGTGTATTTTTTTTGTATGAATGAAGATCCAAGAGGAAAAGATAGTGTAAATTGTTATCATGTTGATTTATTTGATAAATTGCACTTAAATAAGTTGTCTCCATCCATTTTTGTACTGTTGCTTGTTCAATAGACATTAAATTGTTGCCCCATCACTGCTCATCTCATTGTTTGTACTTAAAATAGCTCCTTAGAATTTATTATTCTTGCAATATTAAACACTCCCCTGGATTGAAGAAAATCCATGCAAGAATAAGACTATTCTTGCACGGAATGGTTTGTGTCCATTTAGCACAGCAGCACGCCTTGAATATTCATGAAGGTGTGCTACTGTACTCCCTATATGGACATGAACCGTGAACGAGTGCAGGAGGTGTGTCCAAGTAGTGCAAGGACACTGAACAGCCCCCTGCACTCAGAAAATGCCATACAACATTTTCTAAGCTGAACTGGCATAATATTAGAGATTTACTCTAATATTATGTCAGTATTTCAGTGTCCGTGGAGTCTGAAATGAGATAATGATCATTTCAGTGTCCACGGACACTGCAAGAAACATCGGCATGAAGAAAGCAATGCAGGGGGTATGTGGCACATTCATTGCTAAAGTGCTGTATGACACCTCTGCAACCTGCTAAAACAGGAAATGTGTGCAAATGAACAAATAATGGGGGACAAATCGCTCAAAAGGTTAAAGCACACATATTGCCCACTAAACATAGAAGTTGATAGACAACAGGTCATGCATTAGCATGAATTATTGAAGGGTAGAAAGTCTGAAAGGAAATATATGCCAATATTCTCTTGCAACAGTGCATATTCACAAGGGTACAAATGATGGGGAGAATAAATAATAAATTAGGTACACGACTGAAAAATTGCCCTCGCACACTTAGAAAGTTGATAGACAGCAGGATATGTATTAGCAGGAGACCCTGAAGATAGAAGCCTGAAAGCCAAATGAATGCCATTATTTCACAATTGCATTCCTAAATGAGTTGTCAGATGACCACAAGACTCACTTATAGAACATAATAATATAATATTAATATAAACTTTTTTTTCTAGCCTAAGGAATGTTTAAGTGTAGCTAAGCAGGTGTGCGCGTTATAGCTGTCTGCTTAGCATAGCTTAAACATCCCTTAGGCAATAAATGCAACTATACAGGTGAACTTTCCAAGCCGAGATAAGGTAATAGTTAGAATCCTAGCTTTACAATCAGGTATTTACAGTTCAAGCACCAAGACAGGCAATTTTATTTTCTGTAGGAAAGTAGTGTTAAAATTATTTTTGTAACATTAAATTATGTCGCAACTATTTTTTCTCAACCAGGGTAGTACAACAGGTCTAAAAGTGAGATATCATTCTAGAAAGATGTGAAATCCCCATATAAACACAAATGCCCCATACAGTATAGTCACACAAGAATATAATTTAATGAAAGCACATAGGGGGATGTCATGGAAGGTAAACATAAAATTATAATATGCCAGTAATTATGAATCAATCTCACAATCCTGATAATTTATAAAATGAAATATGAACAATGCCAAGTAGTACTCAGCTATACTAAGTGAGTGTAAGCATTGCTTAAATATAAATACTAAGCAATAAGTAGCCCAGCTAAGCAAATTTGTGCATTGGTAAGCAGTGCTCAACATCTATCCATTTAAGCACTGCCAACCTTAGCTAAGCGGGTTTGTGCATCACTTAGCTTAGCTTAGCATATTCAAAACAGTCCAATGATGGCAAAGGGTAGGACTTTGGCTCTATTTAAACCTCGCAGGTGGGAATACAGCCATAACCAGTTGTAGCTCATCCTTGCAGGCACTATGGCTGGAGTAGGAGAGGGTTCGCACTTTTGGGTGCAGTGCTGGGGCATTCAGGAGTCCAGGGTCATGGTTGGACTCCTAGTGAAAGACCATGAGGCGAGACTGCTGCAGGGCCAGTACCAGGGCTCCCAATGCAAAGCGGAGACCTGGGACTGTCTCACATGTGATCTCACATATGCTACTGGCATCCCTCGAACTGTTGAGTGGGTCCAGCACCATTTTGCTGACCTCAAGCATAGAAAGAGGGAGGTCTTGGACCAGTGGACCCAAGACACATGAGCACAGAGTGTCCCATAAGTATGTAAGTATCAGTATCAATTAGTGCTCACCAAAGTCCAGCCTTTGTATGTGATTGATAGTTATGCATACATTTTTATTTATCTCCTGTACAGCTGCAGATGACAGGGCTGAGAAAATAGATGCCCATGCCAGCAGGTTACTAAAGCTGTGCTGGGAGGCTGGTGAGTACAAATCTAGCTTGCAGTATTCAGGGCAAATAAATAGATAGGAGTAGAATGTCAACTGCCAGTAGGTTAAAATGTGCACTGTGTGTAATTAATAAATGAGACGTTAGCAGAGGAATACCTATGTACAGGATATCTATCAATAAAAGTGCCAGTACCCTTCAATAAAACTAAACACCCCAGACTGTTGTGTTTACTTTGGTATGTGGTGGAATGAATCTAAATGTGTACAGGTTATGGACAGAAACTATGTCTCTGACAGCATGAATTAATTGAGGCTCATCTGACAAAGATTGTGGTGCTGTAAAACAGGAGATCAACTATATGAACTGTTCAATGCACCAAGATCTGATCCCTGAATAGTAACCTGTAAAACAGTATACTGTATTCTCTACAGCAGAGCTTAGTGTGAACCACTGATTTCCAGATTGTAATATGTCAAAGTATTAATACACAGTACAAGAACTATCTGCCATACATGAATGTCAGAATTACAAGGTCAGATTGTCCAACCAGGAGATCATTAGGCAGAAAACAGTCAAGCAACAGACAGTAGTTACTCAATAGCTCATTGTGTTGAAACACAACCTTGTACCTTTTTTTGCACAAACAGGCATGGTTTGAAATCCTGGGAGTTGTAGTAAGCTGTATGCATAATTTCACCCACGAATATGTGTAGAAACAGTCAGATAGTGTTAACAGAAATTTCCTGCACAGATCTGCCAGGTAAGGAAATGTTTCTATTAGATGTAAGACGGCTGTACTAATACACTGTGTACAACACTTCCACTATCCAGTACATACACCAAGCGGTTTCTCCCGATAAATGTCCCTCAAGTGTCACTCTGTCACTGCTAGTGGTCACTGCTGCCAATACCCAGGGTGACAGGAATCCAGGCAGAGTATAGCAGTAGCATACACACACACACACACACACACACACACACACACACACACACACACACACACACACACACACACACACACACACAGCATGCGTGCAGGGCACCCCTGTCAGTGTCACACATGTAACCTTGAATATGTGTTTATGTGTAGAAACAGACAAGTAGTGTTAACAGATATTCCCTCCACAGGTCTGCCAGGTAAGGAAATGTATGTATTAGTTTTAAGAAGGCTTTAGTTATACACTGTGTACAAACATTCCACTGCCCAACTCCAGGCCATAGGTAGATGTAATGTGAGGTCATACCTGGAGAGTAATGAGTAGAGTAATGATCAGTACAACTGTGAACAACTGAAGCCTATACAGTTGTTAATTGACATCTCTCTCTCTCCCCCACCCTATCTGCACCAACAATTCATACACATAATCAAAGGGTATGTTTTTCTCCAAAACTAATTTTGGGACATGTGCCCTATTGTTCTACAAATATTGAATCATTTGATTACTAATGTTTACCATTCAAATACTATCATTGGTGGGTGGTTTATATGAATGTAACCTGCATGCCATTATGTTGCCTTCTGTTGTTCCATTTATACATGTGTTCTGTTGGCTATGTAACTGTTCCAAATCAATTGTTGTGGGTTAATTGGAACACCCATGCATGCTGTTAAAACTAATGTTTAAATGTTTTGTTCATGACTAAACAACATATTTTGTAAAACCTCAACACCATAACATGTATGGGAAGGCAGATCCCCATGAATCAGCCTGTCCTGCTTCATCTGGCCATGGCACCAGGCCCCAGCACATCTGGGGTCAAACTGGGACTTCCTTGTCTGCTTGTCTTGCACCACCTTCAGGTGGAACAACCTCAGGGGATGGCATCCACCCCCCCCCCCCTGGGAGCGGGCACAGACAGGAAACCGTCACCAGTAGCTAAGTCTGAGGTTTGGTCCATAGCACCATCCAAAAGGAGTTTGGTGGACAGCTGCACCAGACTGAGGGCTGCCTGGTGCATCTTGAGGGTCAGCCTGCCCCTCCTGTCCAACCCCCAGCACAGCTACCTTTGGGGCCATGAAGGTGCAGTGGTGACTGCCCATGGGTGGGGACTCAGTCCCACTGTATCCATTTGGGGGCTCATGGGCATCTGATTCCCAACCACCCTCCGCGTCCAAGTTGTTTACCCCCCACATTTGTCATATACTGCCCCTGTCTGTGTCTTGTCTGTCTTGTCTGTCTTCCTACCCAACTTACCTCCCCAAATATACCTACTATCCTTCCCCAGCATCTCACTCTCACCTTAAAAAAATGGCATCTGTCCCCCCAAAAAATATTACGCCCCATATATAGCTGTCCATTTTGCACACGTGTCCACTGGACACATGTAATCTGGTCCAACTGGCTTGACAACACATTATTGTTGTTCTCACCCCTCTGTCAGGGGTTTGAGTGTCCAAATTCACCTCCAAATTCACAGCTGTTGTTGTAGAAGAAATGGACAGCTATGAACCTTTCCTACACCTGTTCTGCACATCCCCTAGCTACCTTTCATACTGTACTTCCCTCAGCGTGCCCCTTTTTTCATCATTTTCTTATCACCTCTTTTTTTTTTTTAATTTAAAGAAATTAGTGCAGGGGTAAACAGGAATAAGCGGCAGTAAGAGGGAAGCTAAAACAGATTAACTGTAGCTTGGCATCACTTACTGTTGTGCAAACTGGCTTACAACTGCCTTAATCATTCTGTATCCATCAGACCTTGTTCTGCCCAGAACAAAGTACTCAGTCCTGCCAATTCTTGAACCCAGGATGCTATGCTCTACAATCACAGCAACATATCACTATACCATCTGAGCTGCGCGAATCTCTAATGCTTTAACAAGCACATCATGCATTCTGTTCATTTAACATTGAGGAAAAACAACATCAGTACCAAGTCTATGACCCTGTACACTAGAGTCAGATCAATGTACCACTACACCATCTGAGCTATAAAAATTAATGTTGCGTTTTCATATATATCATGCAATAGATGCATACAACATTAGGGAGAAACCGCTGTGGAATCATTCATGTGTTGTATATAGGCATACACTCACACACACACACACACACACACATATATATATATATATATATATATATATATATATATGTATGTATATATATATATATATATATATATATATATATATATATATATATATATGTCGAAACATATATATGAAATAGTGGATAAATAATATAGCTATACATATATAAATATATAAAGGAAGGGAATATATATACACACACACACACACACACACACACACACACACACACACACACACACACACACACATGCACACACACACACACACACACACACTATATATATATATATATATATATATATATATATATATATATATATATATATATATATGTGCATGTGTGTGTGTGTGTGTGTGTGTGTGTGTGTGTGTGTAAATGTATGCACATAACATGCAGTGTGGTCAGTCCTCAGAATCATCTCTCTCAACCTCTTAGTGCAAGACACCTGTCCAAAGGCTGTGAAAGAGGGGGTGGGCCAGATATAGGGACATATTTCAATTATCGCTGTTAGAAACAAAGACATTTGCTAGAGCAACAAGGTGCATTTCAGCAGACAATAACTGAAGAATATTAGGATGGAAACTAAATGTTATGTCATTATTTACTGAAATAAATCATTTGATCATCACAGTGATTTACCAGACAAATACAAATAAACTGTGAAAGAGAACAAAAGTATGGGCCAAACATCTGGACATTCTGTGAAAATCCTGGCAGTGGACAGGTATGCTCAGAACCCCTTAGTGCAATGAATCTAGACCAAGCCTGACAAAGTGGGTGGGGGGGGGGCAAAGGCATAAAAAAAGGGACATATCCAAAATACGTGATTAGATAAGTTGAGAAAGTTGATGTAGTAACATTGTCTGTCCTAACATATATGACTGAAATATCACAAGTCTGGGACTCAATTGATTCTCATTAGTTAGTGACCTCAATCCACATATCACCCCACTGATGTGTCAGGAATACATAGCAGTTATGGGGACTAGACCAATGATATCGGCAGACAACTGGACATCATATGAATGTGTGGACATAACACAACATTATGGAAACTACACTCAGCTAACAAGCAACATCCAAACTACAATCATACTGTCATAACACTACCCAAATCCAGCTCTGGGGCTGTACACATACATTTGCAAATATAACAGGCACTACATGGATGTAACACTAGTAGAAAATAGACACTGGTGTGAAAGCCCATACACACAACATGTTGTACCACAGTCACAGTGACATACCAGTAAGCAAACTGAACACTACAGTATGCTGACTGTGTGAGCAACAATATCCCGCTTACCTCTCACACATTACCCCTACATATACTGCCCCAAGTCCCAGTGTAGTGGGAATTCTGAGGTGTTGTGGAACATGTCATTGTTTGCCCATAGAAACATATTCAAGCCATAGGGAACAAGAAACCGGAGCAGTATGCACAGTCAGATAGAAAGTGCCCATGACCCTCACATGTAACCCCCCTACACAGCCCAAATAAAATGTACACACTACACTGCTACACAGTCCTAACAGTCTGTAAATAATGGCCAGACATACACAGACTTCTCAAAATACAGTTTCCCACAGAATGTATAGGCACAGGACTCATATCTAAGGTTGGTCGCTTCCTTGTTACATGTCTGGAGGTCTAGGACATCACTGGGATAGTAGCAGGAATGCATACTTCTGTTATAAATTTAGACAGTTGCTGGTGTTACTGGGTTTGTTGTCACATATCTTTTCTGAGGGATATGAAGTCAGTAACACCAATGGATGTTAGCATGTACTGACTGCATTCCTCAGAGTACCCTACTGATTAGCCAAGGACAACAACTGTGGAATAGACCAAACATATCAGCCGCATATCTGGACAGTGCCTAGGCCTCTGGACAGAGTAGAGGTATGACTGCAGTCATGTAACAGAATGGAAATCCCCTGACAGCTGCCAAATATGTCACCCAGCAACTTACGAAGCACAGTAAGACCAACATGACACTCCCCCACATTAGCTCAGGGCAATTACCCATGTATATTCAAATATAACATGCACTACAGAGATAGAAATGTAGTGAAAAGCAGATAGTGGTGCCAAAATATCTTCCCAAAAGCATTTGCACCACAGTCACAGCAACATACCAGTACCCAAAATGAACTCCAGAGTACGACTGTCTGAGCAAACATATCCTGATTGCCAGTCACACACTACACTGACATATACTAGCCAAAGTCACAGTGTACTGGGAATCCTGAGGTGTTACATGACATTTCACAGTCTGTCCCTACAGGCATACAAACCTGATGAACCACCAGCAGCTGTAGCAGCATGCACAGTCAGATAGGTAAAGGATGTATGGCACTCAATCTGCTACCCTTCCTACACAGCCCAACAAACATCTACATGCACCACTGCTACGCAATCTTGGCAGTCTGTTCACAATGGCCAGACATACATAACTGACATATATACAGATTTCCACAGAATTTCCTGGGTGTGGAACCATAATCCTGGTCACTGCCACATACCACTGTCAGGAGGCTGCTAGGTCACTGGGATGATAACTGGAGTGCATTCAGTAATTAATGATATGCCATACCTCTGCACCTTGTAGTGCAGGACATCTGGACACTGCATTACATACTTGGGGGACAGGGGGCTGGAAAGAGGGACATATCACACATAATGGTGTTACAAATTGAAACAGTAGTTGGTGCTACATGTGTTGTTGTAACTTAACATTCCTGAAGGATATGATGTCCGGAACACCAATGGATGTCAACAGTTAGTGACGGCAATCCTCACATTATCCTACCGACCCCACAAAAACAGACGTTCAAGGAACCGACCAAACATAACAGTTAAACTCTGGCCACTCTGTGGACAACATGCCAGTTGAGAGGTATGTCAGAGGCATATCACTGTCAGATATCAAGTCACTCAGTAAATGCATGTCCAGAGGAACCCTGTCAATCTAGCAACCCGCCATGTGTATAACAGCAGTAATGACATACAATATGTGCCCAATTCTGGAGCTTTGTCCCCCATGTTGTTGGGCTGTTTCCACATGATCTGTCCTGTGGGGTATTCCCATCTACTGTCTGTGAAGCTGTAGCCCTCACACCTCTTTAATGTCCCCTGCACAGACAAGGAAAAAGGGCAATGCCCACATGAAGGACATCTCACATGTTGGAACTACCAGCAGTGTCCTGGCCCAAACCACAATACTATGTGGGCACCTACATAGCTGTATGGCCTCAGCAATACCTAACAGGACAACATCAACCACCTCAAGGTAGGCTGAACTCCTGTTGTGGACAGCAGCAATGCACAACTACCATCATAGGTGGAAATAATCACAGGATGGGCCAAGAAGGAACAGGTGCCTCATTAGCAGCCATGTCACCTTGTTCTGCCAAAGCAAATAAGGTCACAGGTGATGTACATTAAGGCTGTCTTTGAGTGAAAACTGGATACATCCACCAATGCCAATCACTAGGCCTTCCAGACATGTGTCGGCAATTCCAGAGGCAACACACATATCTGCTCTGTAGTGGTGGTTAATAACACCAAATACACATATGCCATAGATTATAGGCAACTGGCTGCAGACAGGTGAAGTGTAGACTTCACCCCCCTGCCCCCCCCATAGGTAAACATGTGCTTGTACAGTACCTGCCCCCCTCCCTTCATGATCAGGAAGCAGGTCTATAATGCCCTCTCAAAGGCAACGCACACAGAGGTCTCCATAGGCCTGATACCATTCCTGGCTGCATCCTACATGAACACAGGCATGGACTTTCAATCCCATTCTGCACTGTAGTCAACCACAGCCTGAGCACCGGTGTTATTCCATCTGAATTGATGACAGACAGAAAGTTGATAGAAAACAGGTTATGCATTAGTATGAATGTTCTGAAGGATACACATCTGAAACTGAAATGTATGGCATTATATCATGACAGCAGTCCTCAATGACATGGCCGAAAACCTCAAAAATCTCCATTTCTTATAATAATATAATATTAATATGCAATATGTGATAAAAATATACAGCTCAAATCCTCAAACCAAAGTAGTGCAGTGGTCAGAGTCCCAGCTTTGCATGCAGGTGTACACGGCTTGAGTACTACAACAGGCAATCCATTTTTACATGGAAAAGCAGTATTAAAAGTACTATTTCCATATTAAATTATGTGGTCAGTTACTTTTGTCACCCAGGGTAGTCTAGCTGGTGTAAAATGGAAGTGTGAGTGCATATAACATGCAAAAGCACCCATGTATACTTATGTCCCAAACAGTATAGTTACCCCTTGCTACTGTAATGGAAGCACATTTTATATTTTATAAGAAATATATAAAAATATATATAAAATATAATATATAATATAATATAATATAATATTATATTATAATAATATTATAAATATATAAAATTATAATAATAACAATATAATATATACAGAAATATATATAAAATATATCTTATAAGAATGAACTGTGAGCAATGTTTAGCAATGCTCAAACATGAATGCTAAGCAGGTAGCTCAGCTAAGCAGATTTACTCACTGGCAAATGTTGCTAACTGAAGCCAACACAGATTAAGCATCTGTATGTTTAACCATGTGTTGGCATTGCTTATTGTCACCCAAACCCACGCAAACCTGCTTACAACTGCATAACACTGATTTAATCACTCTGTTTCTGTCAGCCACTGTTCTGCCTAGCAACAAAATAATCAGCACTACCAAGTCTCAAATCCAGGGCTCTGTACACCACAGTCAGAGTAATGTAACACTACATCATTTGAGTTGCAAGGTTTGCTGATGCTTTTTCAAACGTATCATGCAGTAGAGTCATTCAACAGTAGGGGAAATATTCCATAGACTCAGTCAGGGTTTGTATTTATACACATACACATGTATATATGTATGGAAAGGCATATAATTGGACAAATATATACATAATATAAATAGAGGTATACACATAAAGTATATACATAAACATATATAACAAAATATATATAAAATTATATATATATATATATATATATATATATATATATATATACATATATATATAGATATATGTGTGTGTGTGTGTGTGTGTGTGTGTGTGTGTGTGCTCATAACGTGTAGTGGAGTCATACCTCACACAACCATACCTCTCAACCTCTGAGTGCAAGAAATCTAGCCAAAGGCTGTCCAAATGGGGGGGAGGGATGGTCCCAAACTAAGGACATATTTTAAATATTGCTCTTGTAAATGTGGAATGTTGCGAGAGTGACAGGGCTTGTTTCAGCATACATGTTCTGCAGGATGTGAATTCTGAAACTGAAATATAGCCATCATTTACTGTCAGAAATCCGCAGATCTTCACAGTGATTTACCAGGGATATAAAAATAATGAATTTATGGAACAGACCAGAAATATGACCAATAAACCTTTACATACTGCAACAATCAGGACAGTCAAGAGGTAGGCTCAGAACACCTTAGTGCAACGAATCCGAACCAAGCCTGACAAAGCTAGGGGAGAAAGCTATGAAAGTAGGGACATATCT
Source organism: Protopterus annectens (assembly GCF_019279795.1). Lineage (NCBI taxonomy): Eukaryota > Metazoa > Chordata > Ceratodontiformes > Protopteridae > Protopterus > Protopterus annectens. The sequence continues at coordinate 277,671,695 of NC_056744.1, forward strand.
GAAATGCTGAAGTAGATAAGCTGACACATTTGCTGCAGTAACACCTTCATGTCTGTCCTAACATATATTGACTGAAATAGCAGAAGTCCCACACTTAATTACTTCTCACTAGTTAGTGACTGAAATAATCACGTCATTCCACTGATATGCCAGAAATACACAACACTCAGTCAGGGTTTGTATTTATGTGCGGTTGTGCGCATAGCGCAGCACCGGTTAAACAAGGTTAAACTTCTTTTGGCTCCGCCAAGTCTGCTCTTCAGATTTTCCCTTAAGGAAGCTCTACTCTTAGTATAATAAGACTCCTCGTTATATTATAAGCCTAGCACTTGTTCTCGAAACTTCTCATACTAAGTAAGCACTACATCCACCTACCACCCCTGTGAATATCCACTTCCCTTAAAGGCATAGCAATCCCTTGTACTGTTCTAGCATGTCGAGTGGTAGATTACTGGCGTCCTCTCCATTTAGCTGGTTAATCTGGGTATCTTGAGACAATGCTACAATTGTCTCATGTACACAGACAACCCTCTCCTCCTCCCAACAAACACAAATACATGTGAGAGATGCAACTATAAGGACAAACTGGAGGCTGAACTCTCTCAACTCAGGGCTGGCATGACCAGACAGGAGGAGATGGTAACCACACACACACAACAAACCCAGTCCCACATAGACCTACCACAACTGCAAACCAAACACATAAAAACACAAATACATACTCGGAGGCTCTAATAAAAAACTTACCAAAACAACAGAGCCTCCCAAAGCAGACATCCAAAAATCCACCACCTCAAAACAAAACACATGCAACACATACTTCAATAAATCAGTGTGTCAATCAATCACAGCCCTTAAGGCCAAACACCATGCCTGATACACTAGTAATAGGTGACTCTATAGTCAGACACACTGATGTCCCGCTTACCAGGCTGAACAAGGAGAGGGTGACTGTGAGCTGCCTATCAGGAGCTAGGATCCGCCACATAACACACGCACTCAGGTCACTCCAAAGCAAGTACAAATATGACTCCGTCATTGTCCATGCTGGCATGAATGACCTGAGATGTACCTCCCTGGACTACATGAAAAGAGACATAGAGGAGCTCTCTGATTATGTAGCCCAGGCTGGTATGACCCTAACCCTGAGCAGCATCTTGCCCTCACCAAGAATGATGCCACAATACAAAGACAAGATGATCAGCTTTAATAATTGGCTCAAGTACTGGTGTCATTCTAAGGGGATCCAATGTCTGTCTGCCTGGGATGACATGTTGGACAAGCCATGCTGCTTCGCAAGAGACAGCTTGCACCTGTCACCACTGGGCTTCCGGATATTGGCTAAGGCTCTTGCCACCCCCATAGTGCCTTTTTTAGGCAAGGCTCAAAAGACAAACCCACCTCCTTAGAAAACAAAAATGGAAAAAAAATTAAGGGTAATGCTGCTCAACACCAGAAGTCTAAATCTCAGGATGCAGGCACTCGATGCACTCCTCAGTATGGAGAACATCGACGTCTGTGCAGTAACTGAAACCTGGTTCAAGGCTCCTGAGAGCACCCCAGTGCTACCAGGCTATACCTCGTATCATGCTTTTTGGACCCAAAACCCAGGCTGAACCACAAAGGGAGGGGGAGTGTCCATATTCATCAAGGACACCCACACCTCCAGGTTAGTAGCAACACATGAAGCATCAGAGACCATACAGGTGCAACTAACCATAGGCAAAACTGCTATACAACTAGTAGCATGTTACAGACTACCCTCCCAATCTCAGGAACCCCACTCAGCCTTCCTGAAGACATTGGAGGATATGAATGTATCACAAAATACCATCATACTGGGAGACTTCAACTACCCAAACATAGATTGGGTACATTATTCTAGCCCTAACACCCTAGCCCAAAGGTTCCTGGAATTCATAAATTCAAATGCACTGGAACAACTAGTCACCTCTCCCACTAGGGGAGATAATATACTAGACCTGATCATCACAAACATGGGGACAAAATGCTCCACACCGGAGGTATACCCCTCACTAGTGAGATATGACCACAATCTAATCACCCTGGATATACATATCCCACCTCCACCCCCAGCACAAAAGACCACAGTGAAAAACTTCTCAAAAGCAGACTTCACTCTTCTTAAGACTGAGATGGTATCCTTTAAGCCCACTGGGCCAGTGGATACCACATCCCACAATGCCAAATCCTTTACAAATGCTTTCTATGGACATCCCCAAGAATGCATGGATCATGCAATCCCAAATAAATCCAAGTCCCTCTCCACCAAAGGAAAGCGTCCTGTCTGGTGGACCTCAGCCATTAACAAATTGTATAACAAAAGAAGGAAGCTACTGCACGACAGAACAAAATCCCATAAAGGGAAGACATCTCTGATCAACATTAGCAGAAAACTACGTTCTCTCATAAAAACATCCAAGGCAAACATTGAGAGAAAAATCGCTAAGGACACTAAAGATAACCACAAAGCCTTCTTCAGCTATGTTAGAAACCTGGGCGGAAACCCTCAGATATGCTCAGAGTTAGTTCACAACAACAAAAAATACATTGAACCCACAGATATTGCCAACATTCTGGCTGACAGGTTCAGTGCAAATTTCTCCCCTCCCTCACCCCCAAAAGAAGAAATACTTAACCCAGCTGAATGTAATCTCCCTGTCATCTCAGATGTCCAAGTGAGAACCGCCCTCAGCAAAGCTAAAAACACAGCATCAATGGGACCTGATGGTATCCCGGGTTGCGTGCTACATGAACTCCAAGAGGAGCTAAACCCACACATAAAAATGCTATTTAACCTTAGCCTTACTACAGGATATGTACCTGAACACTGGCGTACAGCAACAGTGGTCCCACTCCACAAAGGGGGTACCTCTACAGACCCTGGGAACTACCGCCCCATAAGCTTAACCAGCCTGGTCTGCAAAGCTATGGAAAGAATCATTATGGAACTCATAAACAGAGACATAGGGGACCTACAGACACTTGACCCCACCCAGTTCAGCTTTGTAAAGGGCAGATCCTGCCTTTTGAAACTGGTTGACTTTTTTGAAACAGTCACTAGAGCCATTGATGAGGGCAAATCAGTCCATACAGCCTACCTGGACTTGGCTAAGGCCTTCGACACAATACCCCACTCAGGCATCATAGATAAGCTCAACAGCTTAAACGTAAACCCTTATGTCACTAGATGGGTAGAAAATTGGCTAAAGGACAGAACCCATAAAGTTAAAATCACTGGAGCAATGTCAGACTCAAAGCCAGTCACAAGTGATGTCCCACAGGGATCTGTCCTGGGACCCCTCTTGTTCGGCATTTATTTTTCAGATGTTAAAGCAAACATGGGAGGGTTGTGGCTGACAAAGTTCGCAGATGACTGCAAACTAGGCGCCATAGTTGATACACCAGCGGACACATACATCCTACAAAAAGGCCTCACAGAAACGGACAACTGGTGCCGGAGTCATGGCCTTAAACTAAATGCCAAAAAAATGTATAGTCATCCCCTTTGGGAAAAACAAAGTACCCACAAATTATCACATAGACAGCAACCCACTGAGTATGAAAAAAGTAATCAGAAACCTAGGGACCCAAGTCGACAGTGACCTCTCATTTGACACCCACATTGCCAAAGTGGTTAGAAAAACATTCTACCTTGCACACCTTATCATGAAGGGATTCACATCCAGATCCAGGGATATCATTGTACCCCTATACTCCTACCTCATCTGACCCATGGTTGAGTACAATGTCCCATTTGGTATGTACCTCACCCGGCATTTGCAACAGCTGGAGAGACCACAAAAGTACCTCACCAAGAGGATCAAGGGTCTCCAACATATGTCTTATTCTGCCAGACTAAATAAACTCCAGCTCTATTCAGTAGCATACCGCCTGCTCAGAGGTGATCTCTGCCTGATGTACAAGGCCATGTCCAATCAGGAACTGATGGACATGCTCCACCTCAAAAAATCCAAATCCATCAGGACCACGAGAGCTAAAGACTTAAACCTCGGCACAAGTATGAGTAGAACATGCTGGAGGGATAGATTCATAAACCAGAGGCTTCCCATGCTTTGGAACAAGATCCCAGTTCATGTTAGGCAGAGCCCCTCACTGACTCTCTTCAAGAGAAATCTTGATGAGTGGATGGGAGATCGTAAGTTTACCCCAGGGGTCACATCTGTGTCACTACTAGACAGGGGCACAGTAAACTAATTCTGTTATATAAGGGGACCTTCATTGTGTCAGTACTAGACAGAAGCACAGTATTCTAAATCTATTCTGTGCATTTTTGTACCATTTCATGGGGTGGCGAAAGCCACATCACTATGGCTAGGCTTACAAATGCCCCAGGGCAGATAGCCTAGTACTAAACTATGAAACTATGAAACTTATAGTGGCCAGGCAACAATACATGCTACAAATATCTGGACATAGCATCACATGATGGAAACTACACTCAGCTGCTAAGCATGTCATCAAGCACTGTCTAAACTACAGTCAGACTGACACAACACTAACCCAAATCCACTATGGGGAATTACACATGTATTGGCAAATATATCAGGCACTACAGGGATGTAAAAGCACTGAAAAACAGACACCATTGTGAAAGTGCATACCCAGAACCAATTCCACCACAGTCACAGTGACATACTGATAAGCCAAAAGAACAGTACAGTATAAGGACTGTGGGAACAAAAATAATGCAACATGTTTGCCACCCACACACTAGCCCTACATATACTGGCCCAATTCACAGTGTAGTATGATGCCTGACCATGGTATGGGACATGCCTCAATCTGCCCCTACAAACATATACAGCTGATAGACCAACAGAAACAGGAGCAGCATGCACAAGCAGATAGAAAAGGAGCCATAACACATACATCCACCCCTCTTCCTACACAGGCCAAATAATATTGACACACTACACTGCTACACAATCCTGACAGTCTGTCAACAATCACTATAAATACACAGGCCTCTCAACTGTATAGAGTCCCACAGAATGTCCAGGCTTTTCCCTCATATATAAAGCCTCTTCCACATAACATGGCTGGCAGTCTGATACATCATTGAGATGATATCAGGAATGTAGGCACTAAATCATATACCATACCTATCAACCTCTTACTGCATGACATCTTGACAAAGCTTGAGATAATTGTAGGACAGAGGCCCTAAAAACAGGGGCATATTTGAAATATTGCTGTTAAAAACTGAGAAAGTTGCTGGTGTAACAGGGTTAGTTGTAACATATCTTTTCTGAGGGGTATGAAGCCAGAAACACAAATGGATGTTAGCAGTTACTGACTGCAATTCCCAGAGTATGCTACTGATTTTCGAAAGACAATAAATGTCTGAGGAACACACCAAACACAGGAGTCCAAACTCTGGCCATTCAGTGGATAGCCTACAGTTGAGAGTTATGTCAAACACATAACACTGTCAGAGTTAAAATCAGGCAGAAACTCCATGTCCACACAAACCCTGTTAGACTAGCATTAATCCAAATGTATAACAGCAATACTTACATTCTGTTGCTATGTCTGGAACATTCACCCCCATTTTGTTGGCCTTTCTCCACAGTTTTGGTTGTAAGAGGTATTCTAAAATACCCTCTGTGATACTGTTGTGAATGCCATGAAGTCCTTCTCACTGCAAGGAAAGGGGCCAATGTCCACATGAAGTACTCAATCATAGGAGTGTGGGGCCAAGCCATTGGCTATATGAATAACAACCCAGCTGTTCTGCATGCAATTATCAAGTGGGGGACACCAATTGGTACACAGGCCATCAGCTGCTCATGAGCATTGCCTACAAAAAGCAAGCTGCTGCCTATGCAAAACAGATGCACATCCTACATCCATAATAAATATATATATATATATATATATATATATATATATATATATATAGAGAGAGAGAGAGAGAGAGACAAACAGTGAAAAGAAAAAAAGAAAAAAAAAAAAAAGCAGGATATAACCACCTACACAAGTAAGCATGTAATGGACTGCAGTAGGGGATATGTAAGAATGGGAAATAGGAAGTTTAACATATATGTCTCAGCAAGACTTACTGTACTGATATATTCCTGATCAGAACCTATGGCCATAACATCTGGGTCTGCCTGCAGTGACATAGATCATAGGCCAGGCCCCTGAGTCACCAGTGGAAAGGATGGCTTGCATATGACTACTACTGGAGTGTGTGTTGACAAATACTAACTGTGAAAATGCTAGGCCAGCTACTAGGGATGCCATACATATCCATATCTTACTTGTGAATACAAGTAAGATATACTTGCTTGTCTCAGAAAGATGAGAGACCTATACATGGTATTTACATAGTAAAGTACTGCTGCAGATGTGTGTGTTGAACTGCATGTGATATACTGAGCTCATACCATGAAACTGTCCAGTGTTATGCACACTGACCATATGTGTGCTTCATACTTGTAGTCATTTACTCATAGAGTTGTGTTATGTCTGGCAAATCCTTGGCAAATCTGTGAAGACTGAAATTATAACATCTTCTTTTTCCTCTACCTTTTCCTGTTAGGAGGTCACCACAGTGGATCGTCTGTTGCCATTTCTGCCTGTCCTCTGCATCTTGCTCTGTCACACCAACCACCACCACTTCCAGAAACCTTATTTGAGGCCTTCCTCTTTTCCTCTCACCTGGAAGCTACATCCTTACCATCCTTTTCCCAATATACTTAGCATCCCTCCTCAGCGCATGTCCAAACCGATGTAATCTTGCCTCTCCAACTTTGTCTCAAAACCTTCTAACATGGGCTGACCCTCTCATATACACATTGCTAATCCTCTGCACCCTCATCACACCCAGTGCAAATCTTAACATTTGAAACTCTGCCACGTCCAGATCTGACTCCTGCCTTTTTGTCAATGGCACTGTTTCATGGCATGACAACATACCGCTGACCACTACTCATCACCTTCCTGCTTAACCTAGCTGCCACTACTCTTTCCCATAACTTCATGCTGTGACTGATCAATGTTATCCCTCTGTACTTATTACAGCTCTGCACATCAACCTTATTCTTAAAATGGTACCCAAACACTTTCTCTCCACTCCTCATGAAACCTTCTCACTTTCCAAGATATCATTAAACAATCTGGTTAAAAACACCACTGCCATTTCCACTAAACACCTCCATGCTTCCACACGTATGTCATGTGGACCAACAGGCTTTCCAGTATTCATCCTCTTCATAGCTATCCTTACTTCCTCTACATCATCAAACCTTCTCCTTCTTGTTCTCTTCATTCATCAGCCTCTTAAAGTACTCTGTCCATCTGTTCAAGACACTCCCCTTGCTTGTGAGTAATTTCCCTCATTATCCTTTATCACCCTTATCTGCTGCACATCTTTCCCAGCTCAGTCCCTCTGTCTAGCCAATCAGTCCTTTATTCCCTCCTTAGTGTCCAACCTGTCATACAGCTCTACGTATCCATCATCCTTAGCCTTTGATACCTCTCTCTTTGCCCTGCACCTCATCTCCTTATACTCCTGTCTACTTTCCTCATCTCTCTGACAATCCCACTCCTTCTTCCCTAACCTCTTTCTCTATATACTGTCCTGTACTTCCTCAGTCCACCACCAGGTCTCCTTGTACTCCTTCCTCCATCCACATGCCACACCAATCACCTTTCTAGCCGTCTCTCTTACTAGCTCTGCTGTACTTACCCAGATATTTGTTAAATCTTCACTGCCACCCACTGCCTGTCTTAACTCTTCCCTGGACTCCACTTCACAATCACCCTTTTCCAGTTCCCACCATTTGATCCTTGGTGCTTCCATCACACTCCTCCTCTTCTTGATCACCAATGTCATCTTATAGATCAATATTCTGTGCTGCCTAAATACACTTTCCCCTGTCACCACTTTACAGTTTCCAATCTCCTTCAAACTGGCCCTCCTATATTGGATATATTCCACCTGTGTGCATCTCCCTCCACTCTTGTATGTCACCCTATCCTCCTCCCTTTTGTTATAGCATGTATTCACCACAGCCATGTCCATCCTTTTTGCAAAATCCACTACCATCTCACTGTCTGCATTTGTTTGCTTAACACAATACATGCCCATCACTTCCTCACCCCATCTCTTCCCTTCACCAATATGCCCATTGAAATCTGCTGTAATAAACACTCTGTCACCCTTGGGTACAGTCATCACCATGTTATCCAACTGACTTCACATTTCACTTTCTCATCATTCACACACCCAACTTGTGTAGCATTTGCACTAACAACAGTCATCATTACACAGTCAGTTTCCAGCTTCATAAACATCACTCTATCAGACACTCATTTCAACCTCCAAAAACACTCTTGGCATACTGTTCCTTCAGGATAACCCCTACCCCCTTTCTCCTCCCATCCACACAATGATAGCACAATTGTGATCTGCCTCCCATACACCTAGCCATACTCCCCTTCCATCCAGTCTCTTGCACACACAATATATCAACCTTCCCCAGGCCATCATACCAGCTAGCTCTGTCCCTATACCAGTCATACTGCCAACATTAAAAGTTCCTACCCTCACTATCACACTCCTAGCCTTTCTCCTCTCTTCCTGCCATATGAGTGTTGTACATCCTCCAGGATATGCCTGTCAATGCAACAACCACTAGGCTATTGAATGACTCAGGTGTGTTAGAGTAATATTAAGACAGTGTCACTAATTTTGTCCCATTGCCCCCATGTATGTGTGGTGTCCTACAGATGTCCTACTCTAATGGGTTGAGAGGGATGACTGGGCAGCATGAGTGTTAATACAGTGTGCTATACTGACATAGAACAGAAATGTATATCAGGTATTACCTGTGCAAATGTCAGTATGAGTAGGTGTATCTGGCTGCCTCATAACAACAGACATGGGATGCAAAATGTCAGTTAAATAAGCTGTACATGTTGTACACGTGTATAACCTTAGTTACTGTGCATCCAACAGAGTGACATTTCTACAGCTACTGGTTGTTGCATTGCCCTGACACAGCCATGGGTACTACAATAAGCATGATTATCAGTTTGAAATAGGGGAGGTGTCCAACCGTGTTATGACTTTGTGTCCATGCCTACTACAAACAGCAATATGAACACCTACATAGCTGTATGAACTCAGCAATACCTTACTTGTAAAACCTGCCTCCACCAAAGTAGAGTATTCCTCTTTGCTGGACAGCAGCAATACACAAACCACAGACTTGGTCACTATACTGGCTGTACAGGGCAAAGTAGGAACAGGCACCAACTTGGCATCAAGTCAGCCATTATCTAAACAAGCATATAAGGTCACAGGTGGATTACTGTAAAGCTAACTCTGAGTACAGATTGGATACATCCACCAAGGCCAACCACAAGGCCATCTTCCTATATGTCTGCAATCTCAGAGGCAACAGACTAACCCAACCTGTAATGGTGGTCATTCAGAAAACATACACACACAACATAGCTGTAGCCAATCTGTTGCAGAGAGGGTTAGGGCAAACATCACCCCCCTGTCTCAGCATCACTCTAGGTGGATATGCACAGCAACTGCACCCCTCCCCTCATCACCAGTGAGCAGGTACATATTGCCTACTGAAAGGCAACAAATATAAGTATCCATGGGACCTGATAACATCCCTGTCCGCATCCTATGTGACCTCAGGCATTTCATCCCAGCTCCACTACACACTGCAGTCACACCAAGCCTCAACACCATCCACTCCCCATTCACATGGAAAATGACCAATGTCATCCCTCTACACAGACCTGAATGAGGAATAGAGGATTATGCAAGTAACTGGCCATCACTGTGGGGAATATGATACATCAGGACCAGGAGTGCAATGCAAGCTGATACTGTGCTGATAGATTACAGGGGTATGGTGTGGTTGTGAGTGGTAGCTACTGGTATTCAATCTACATGTGTACGTTCTGTACATACTGTTGTCAAATGTATGAGGTCCTGTAATGTGTTTCCCTGTTTATGTCTTCCAGGTGCAATGTCACATCAATGAATGGCAACTTTTTCAGCAGCTGAGACAACCATAATCATAGAAGCCATACTACAGAACCATGCAATAATGTTTGGCCCCAGCCAGCAACATCTACGGGAGATGACTGCCCTGTGGGATGACCTTGTCCACAGGGTGAACGATGTTGGCCTGCATGCATGTACATACAAGCAGGTCCAGCATTGTGCAACTGACCTCATATGCCATGCCCAGCAAAGAACTGCTGCTGTGCCCAGGGACCACACAGCCACATGTGGGGGCACAGCCATGCAGCCTCCACTGACACCCACCGAGGAGCTCCTCACCAACCTTGGGGCACCTATCCCAGTACAACATCAGGGTACAGACCCCCACATGCTGGATGTGGGTAGCACCCAGACAATGGACAAGGAGCGTGCAGGTAAAGCACCAGTGGATATCCCTAGGCTAGTGTAGCAGACATACGTGCATCTGTAGAGTATCTACATGCATGTAGCTGGTCAGAATGCAGTTGTGGATGGGGTTTTCTAATGCAAAGAAGTGCACATCTATGGTGAAGGACAGCAAATTGTGTAGTACTGGGGGTTGTACTGTAAATGTGCAGACATGCTGCATCCATCCTGTACCAGTGTCACAAGTGAGTCTGCTGACAATACCTCTCTCCCACAACTACCTAGGTCCCTCTGGTCTGCATGTGGGACAGCAGCCTGAAGCTGTTGAGTATGGAATTGTTTTGTTGTGGTTTGTCAATACCCCGGTTATGTGAAGGGCATGCAATTTACCATGCACACATCTTAAAACTCATAGCCGTATTGCGTTATGTGCATGTTCACTTGTGGTGGGGTTAACTGCATTGCATCACAGTGGTCACCACAGGGGCCTATCTAAAGAGAATTTAACATTCCTGTAGCATACCTCACAACTTGTCACTGCAAGACTTCTGGACAGAGGCCAGCACATTGGGGAGACAAATGGCCTAAGGTAGGGACTTGTGTGAAACATTACTCTTATACAGTTGATATAAACAGTGTATACACCCCTGTTAAGATGCCAGGTGTTTGTGATATATACAAATTGAGACCACAATATGTCAGTCCACACCTTTTCCAACCTTTAATGTGACCCATGACATGAACAATTCACTTGTAAAAAAAAACAATCTGTTGGACACCAAATATGAAATATGCAATCCTTACAATAAGCTGGATGCATACATGTGCACACCCTTTAAATAATATTTTATTGCAGCAGCTTGTGATTTACTGACAGCATTCAGTCTGCTTGGGTACATACCTGCCATCAAGTAAAGACACTCTGAGTAACATCAAATAACAGTCTGCTGTCCAAGTAGGATATTCATGACATTTGCTCAGCTGCCTGCAACAGCAACAGCCACGGCTTGCAGGCAGCTTACAAAGCAGCAAAGAGATCTCATACTTCAAAGATATCAGTCAGGAGTAGGGTACAACAACATTACCAGAGCATTGCATACATCATGGAACACAGTGGTGACAGTCATCAAAAGGTGGACTGAATATAGGGCAACAGTGCTGTTGAAAAGAACCTGATGTCCCTCCAAAGCTGATGAAAATACATGTCCAAACCTGGTTAGAGAGGCTGTCAGGAGACATACAGCAACACTGAGGGAGTTGCAGGAATCTCTTGCAAGTACTGGTGTTGTATACTACATGTGAGAACAATCTCCCATATTCTGCATAAGTCTGGCCTATGGGGTAGGGTCAGAAGATGGAAGCATTTCCCCACACCAAAAAAACACCCAGGGTTGGATATAAATTGCAATACAGTACATCAAGTCTCCCAAAGGCATGTGGAAAACATGTTATGGTGTAATGAGACTATGAATCAACCTCACAGCCACAATACCAAAAGGTACGTGTGGTGCACAAGCAACACCTCTCTTGACATGAAGATCACCATCTCCATGGTGAATCATGCTGGTGGCATTGGCCTGCTGTGAGGATGCTGTTCTGAAACCAGAACTGAGCCTGTAATCATGATGGTGGGAATTCTGAACAGTTCAAAATAACACTCATGTCTGGCCCAAATCCATCAGGTGTCTGCAAGAATGCTGAGGTTGGGTAGGGATGTCAGCCTTCAACACAAAAAAGACCCAAAGCATACATCCAACGCTACCTAAGAATGGCTCCACCCGAACACACTCATGGTTATGGATTGGTCCAGCCAGAGCCTAGACCTAAAACCGATAGCAAAACCCCAGTGTGACCTGATGAGGGCTGTGCACATGAGCTGCCCTTGCAATCTGACAGAGTTGTGCGACCTTTGCAAGGAAGATTGGCCAAATAATGCCAAGTCAAGATGTGCCATGCTGATAGACACCTTCCCAAGAAGAGTGAATGCTGTCAGTCACTTACAAGGTGTTTCAACAAAGTATCATTTTAAGGGTGTACACACTTACACAACCACCATATTGTACATATGTCATTCATTATATTTTACACATAACACATTTGTTTGTTTATCAATTGGAGTGCACAGGTCATATGTCACATGAAAGGTGGGTAATATTTTTGAATGCATTATTGAGGTCTCATTTTATGTATTCCAAGAACATGGTATGTTCACAGGGTTGTGTACAGTTATCATATCCACTGTAAGTTTAGAAGATTGGTGGTGTAAATGGAATTGTGTGATCATACATTTACTACTGGTTTGGAGGTCTGAAACTCAAATGTATGTCATTAATTAGTGATGTCACTCCTCAGATCATCCCAGTTATGTATCAGATAAACACAGGGGTAATGAGGAACAGAGCAAACATATGAGCCAGGCATCTACACATCCTGCAAGGATCTGTATAGTTGCGTGGTATGTTCTCTAGTACTTGCCACTGTGCTATACAGGTGAACAGCAATGATGTGTACATGGGTGCACTCTGTGCAGGGAAATGGCCATCACCTACTAACACTACTCATGTATCCCAGAGCTCTATATTGTTAGTTACATGTAGTAAAACTGGCTGCAATGCATGATGTTGAGGGCCTTGTGTCATGCATGTGATCATTTGGGTGATGTGAGGTATGTGTAACAGATTTGTGCCACTTCACCTGTAAGTGTGCATGTGTGCATGTGTGTGTATATGTGTGTGTGTGTGTGTGTGTGTGTGTGTGTGTGTGTGTGTGTGTGTGTGTGTGTGTGTGTGTGCGTGCATGCGTGTGTGTGTGTGTGTGTGTGTGTGTGTGTGTGTGTGTGTGTGTGTGTGTGTGTGTCTGTGTGTGTGTGTGTGTGTGTGTTCCAGCCAACCTCAAAGTGCAGGTATTAATGTACATATGTTTTCTTCCCCTCACAGGTGGCGATGGGGTTTAGGGTCCCTCACTCTTGGAAACTGATGTCATTGTCTCTGTAGACTCTGACAATGATGATAGGAATAGTGAGGTAGAGGTGGGGTTGTCAGTGGCTGAATCTGTGCCACAGGTTGTCATCTCACTGTTGTCTACACCATCCCCACACACAGTGACAGTGCCCACAGATACCCCTTCACCAGTGGCCACAGATGATGGACAGTTGGCAGGTGGTGGCATAGAAAAGCCTAGTGTAATGACTATGGGAGGTGTGAGTGTAGACACTGGCCATAGCTAGAGTGCAGACAAGGTCCCACACAGATGGAAGGACAGTGGTGCTCTCAGGAGGACTGCTACCCGTCAAGCAACTGTCGCAAGTGCCTCAGCAGGTGTTACCAGATGCATGTTTCGGGCTGTCATGGATGCACAGGCACGTAGTGAATGCCACACCAGACAAATACTCAGGGTCGTGGATTCAACTCTTCCTGATTTATTTGGTGATACACATGACCTTGTTGAGGACACACATCAAAATACTGAGGTCATGAATAGATGGTGGGGTGAGACTTTGACAATCCTCGACAGTGGCATGTCTGTGCTAGAGCATGTGGTGGGAGATGGGCATTGGCCATGTGGATATAAATCAGCACCAGCAACAGCTGAGAGTCTACGGGGCTGTGCACCTTCACACTCCCATAGTGGCAGTGACACAAGCACTACCAAAGGGGTATTACTGTCCATATCACACTGGAGCAGGCCATGGGCAAGTGGTCCTGGCCGGTCCCATCAGGGACACAGATCCAGCAGATAGCAGTCACTATCAGAAAGCAGTACTGCATCTGGCCTTGGTCCTGGTGGTGCCAGTGATACCCCTGGCAGGACCAGTTCCTGTGTCCATATCCAGAAACAGTAAACTGGACACCCTGTCATGTACGGTCCACAACTATCCCAACATACCCCTGTGTAGGGCAGCCACATGGAGTGACTTTGTGCATACATACACACACACATCTGTATCACAGACAGGTCACCTCTAGACACACACTGCACCTCTACACAGCCCATCTATTGGCTAGCCCTCCAAACACACACACACACACACACACACACACACACACACACACACACACACACATGATGTCAACCGTATGGCCTAGCCTAGGTCTCTGGCAAATGCACACCACACCCTGTGCATATGATGATACCTGTGGCACATCCCTGTCATCCATAACATCAATGCAGGGACATGCTAATATGGATCTGATGCACAGGGTGAATATAGTACAGTGTAGCTATGTAATACTGTGTAAGGTGCTGTTGGCTTGCATTTGTTATGGGTACGTATACAGGTGTATGTACCTTACTAGCCAGGATGCATTATTGCTGTTAATACCACTGACTGAATGTAGTCTGACATACTGTATTCTGTTTGTGTTCCAGGTGTCTGTGTGTCTGCAGGCTGTGGCCCTGCAGACATTCCCAAGAGGGAGTATGGCAGAGTGGAAATATACCAACTGTGTCATAGGCAAGATACTGCTTTATATGTACATGTACCAGGTGTGTATGCATGCAACAGTGTGTGAGAGACACTGTTGTCAGACAGTGTGACCTTGCATACCTACCCTTTGCCACAGACAAGTAGCTTCCAGACATGTCACCTCAGTGTTGTGTAGTACCACAGGCTCATACATACAGAACAGTTTACTGCAGTACTGTCAGCAGGTCTCTTACAAGCATAGCCATTGCATTAACTGCAACAGATTCACCTGTCAACACCTGTTAGCCCTGTCATTTCTTTCTCATACACTCAACCCTAATTCAGTTGGTGAGGGCATGCATGATACTGTGTATGACAGGTTTGTGGTATGTATTCCTGAGTTCACCAGGTAGAACAGGCAGACAAAATGGTATATCCTTTGCATACACACAGTAAGGACTGACACAGGGGATGTGCATACAGTAACCCAAACACAGTTGGTAATAGACAGATTAGTAAACCTACATATCCACGTTGATGTACTGTAGTAGTACATACACATGACATGCCCCACATAGTGTATATGCATGGGACATAACACACTACCTCTTACAACATGTAATGTTCTGAATGCCTTCATGGATGGTGAGATAGCCCACCTGAAATATCATCTGGAGTCATCCTACAAGCCTGGACAAGTGATAGGGTAGCAGACATTGTATCACCATGATGTTTCAGTCAGGTATGATACCTGATGCTGGCATTTGTGTCACTACACTCACTGTGGCCGGTTTGGCAACAATATCACACACATGGGCATTGTTAAGGGACACAGACCACATATAGGTGGAAAACATCTGGATATTCCAGAGACATCTGTACAGAGGACTGGCATAGCTTGCACAATTGTTTAACATGCTGCATGTGAGGCAAATGCTGTTACTATGGTATATGAAGTAATGCCATTGGGGGGTGATAAACAGGCATGGATGGTACACACATCAAAATGGTATCAGCTAAGCAGGATATGATCTTGACCCAAACACACACACAAACACCCAGTTGCAAGTATTGGGATTAGAACCCTTCCCTATCGAGTTATTACTGCTATAGTGTTACGTAGTTATGAAGTGGGCCACAGAGCTTAAATGATTTCACCTAGTCCCAAGGTACTTCAAAGGGGAATGACATCAGCAGGCCTAGTAAAGTAGTGTGATGGGAAGTGTATAGGGTAGTACACAACTCAAAATGGTATAACCCACATAATACATGATTCTCATGCACACACAAACAGTTGCTAGCATTGTGATTAGAACCCCTACCTATCTATTTATTTTTACTATAGTGTTACGGAGTTATCCGGTGCATCACGGAACTTATATGACTTCACGTAGTCCCAAGGTACTTCTAAGGTGAATGACATTAGCAGGCCTAATAAAGTAAGGTGATGGGAAGTATACAGGGTGGTAGACAACTCAAAATGGTATAACCCACCCAATATATGATAAAAACACTTATGTGGCAATATTGAGATTAGAACCCCTGCCTATCTAGTCATTTGCACTATAGTGTTACACAGCCATTGCATGCACTACAGAGCTTACTAGGCTGACAACTGTCCAAAGGTGCTGATAAGGGAAATTACATCAGCAGGACTGATAAAGTAGGGCAGTGGGTGGTAAACATATCAAAATACTTCGTCCTACAAACATACACACTTACACACACACACACACACACACACACACACACACACACACACACACACACACACACACACACACACAAATATGCCGGATCTGAGAGTAGAACTCCTGCCTATCTAGTCATTTGTACTAAAGTGTTACACGGTTACTACATGCACTACAGAGCTTACTGAACTGACAACTGGCCAAAGGTGCAGATAACTACACAGCTGAGGTAAACTATTACAGGTGCCAGAAAGTCTGCCTTCAGTTTTTTCCTTAGATGTTGCTAGTTCTTTCTCTGTTGCACTTCAAATAGCCTAACAGCTTTGGACTTCAACAGGTTTTTGTATCAATTATTCTGGCACACCTGAGAGCCATCAGCAGTAGTTGTTCCTCATGGAATTAGCTCTGGTACTTAGTAGTTATGACCCCCCTTGGCATGATTAAAGTGTAGTTCTCTGTGCTTTTGGCCATTAACCTAGTGCACTTGGGCATTCTGAGGCACTGCTGTAACTGCCTCATGTACAAAGACAACCCTTTCCTCTAAACTCCTAACAGACTTGTGAGCGATATCCCTATATCACTAAAATGGAAGATATGCACTCTCCAGTAAAGACTGGACTAGCTGGTCAAGAGGAGAAGGGTCAACACCTGCATCTCACCACATGAAACACATACCCCTCCAGAACACCCACTATCACAGCTCGGACATACAAACAAAAATCACACACCCACCTTCACAGAGGCACTCAATAGACATTTACACAAAAAGCAGAGACCACCAAGACAGACACCCACTCGATCAACACAGTACAAACAACAGGACACATATCTCACCTACGCAGTGTGCCCCTCAACCTAAGCCCCTAGGGCTAACCACCTTGCCCAGTACAGTGATCATAGGTGACTCAATAGTGAGGCACACAGATGTCCCACTCACTAGGTTGAATATGGAGAAGGTAACAGTCACGTATTTATCAGGTGCCAGAATCCAACACATAACACATCCAGTCAGGTCACATCACAAAAACTACACGTATCACTCTCTCATGGTCTATGTGGTGTGAATGACATGAGATGCACTTCCCTGAACTACATGAAAAGAGGCATGGTGGAGTTCTCAGAGTATGTGAGCCAGGCAGGTATGACAGTAGCCCTGAGCAGTATACCACTGTCATCCAGAATGATACCACAGCACAAACAACAAATGATTGACTTCAACAATTGGCTTATGTGTCTGGTGTCATTCTCAGGGGATTCAGTATCTATCTGCTTGGGATGGCATGATTGACAGACCATGGTAGCTTGGCAGAGATGGCCTGCATCTGTCACCTCTGGGTTTCCAGGTACTGGCTAAATGTATTTCCACCCCTATAGTGCCTTTTTAGGTAGTGTTCCAAATCAAATTATCACTGTAACAACTATAAATACATGCAAGCTGTGGGTCATGCTGCTCAACACTAGACATATAAATCTTGAGATGGAATCACTTAAAACACTCCTCAAAATGGCTGTAATAGAGACCTGGTTTACAGCAGTAGACAGCACCCCTGCACTACCGGGCTATAATTTATTCCACTCCTGTCAGCCTCAAACATGGATCACAGCTCCAAAGATGGTGGTGTCTCCATATTCATAAAGGATATGCACACCTCCAGACTAGTATCCCAGCATAATGGATCTGAGATACTTCAGGTACAACTGACATTAGGTGATAGTGCAATCCAGGTCATAGCCTGCTATAGGTCCCCATCCATGTCCCTAGACTCTCAATCCACATTCTTCAACACCCTGGAATCTACCAAGGTCCAACCCAACACTCTCATACTAGGAGACTTCAACTACCCCTCCATCAACTGGAAAAGATACTCAAGCACCAATGCACTGGCCCAACGCTTCCTGGCATTCATCAGTTCCAATGCCCTGGACCAGCTTATTCTGATCCCCAGTAGATGAAGCAACATCCTTGACCTGTGTTGATTACTAACATATGGGACTGTTGCTTGACAATAGTAGTCAATCCCTACCTGGTCAGATCCAACCTAAAGTAATCACCATGGAAATCCACATCACACACACACACACACACACACACACACACACACACACACACACACACACACACACACACACACACACACACAAAGGTAACCACCTTGAAAAAATTATCCAAAGCTGATTTTGGACTCCTAAAAAAAGGTGGCTAACTTCACAGCACCCATGACAATGGAAAATACCTACATGACTGCTGAATCATACACAAATGCACTGCACAAACATGAGCATAAATGCATGGAACTAGCCATACCCAGCAGAACCATGACACTCTCCTCCAAACACTGGATGCCAGCCTGGTGGTCTCCTGTAATTAATAACTTGTACAACAGAAGGAAGAAACTGTTGCAGAAAAAAGTGGAATCCCAAGAATGGGAAAATTCCTTATTAAGCTCAACAACAACTTGAGATTCCGCATGATATCATCTAAAGCCAGCTATGATGGCAGAATTGCAGTAGACACTGACAACAATCACAAAGCCTTTGATAGTCACATCAAGAACCTCCATGGCAATACGCAGAAGTGATCTGAGTTACTGCACAATGCTACCTCCTATACTGAGCCAATAGATATTGGCAACATTCTTGCTAACACATTCAGTGCCATCTTTACCCCTCTCTGCTTCACAAGGGAACAATCCAAATGTCAGAAGAATGCCAGGCACCCAGGATTACTGCAGCTCAGTTTAAACTTGCATTGTCCATGGGCAAGAATACAGCTTCCATGGCACCCAAAAATATCCCTGGCCGTGTTCTACATGAATTATAAAGATACCTGGCACCACATCTGTGTGCCCTGTTCAGTCACAACCTCACCTCAGGCTTTGTTCTTCCCAAATGAAACACTGTTACAGTCATCCCTCTCCATAAAGGGGTAGCGGCTACAGACCCTGGGAATTATCAGCCCATTAGCCTGATGAGTGTGATATGTGCAGCTATGGAGTGCATCATCAGCGACCTGATCGACAAAGATATAGGTAATCTCCTAACTCTGGAACATACACAGTTTGGCTTTGTGAAAGGGAGATCATGCCTGCTCAACCTGATTGACTTATTTGAGTCATTCACCAGGTCTGTGTATGATGGTAAGGCACTACATACAGCCTACATCACTCTGGCCAATGCTTTTGATACCATTCCTGAGTCAGGAATTATTGATGAATCCACCAAACAAGGCATCAGCCCCTATATTACTAGGTGAGTTGCAAATTGGCTCACAGATAAAACACACAGTGTGATAGTATTGAGCTCCAAGTCAAACTGCCAACCAGTCATGAGTGGAGTCCCACAGGGATCACTCCTGAGTACTCTCCTGTTCAGCATCTACTTCTCAGGAGTCCAGGCCAACACAAAGGAATACTGGCTGACCAAGTTTACAGACAACTGCAAGCTAGGAGCCATCACTAACTCCACAAGTGATGCAGACACCCTACAGATAGGCCTCACTGAGACCACTGACTGGTGTGGAAACCATGGCCTGAAGCTGAGCACCACAAAATGCATCATCATCCCCTTTGGTACAAACTCAGTTACCACTAAGTACCACATCAGTGGGAGCCCACTGAACATTATAGGCATTATAAAAGATCTGGGGACACAGGTTGACAGCAACCTCTTCTTCAACCACCACATTGTCACTGTGGTCAGGAAGTCCTTCTATGTGGCACATCTCATTACCAAGGGTTGTGCATCCAGGAAGAAAGAGGTCATTGCCTCTGTGTACTCTTCCATCATTAGACCAATCATTAGTGTATAATGGCTCATTTGGCATGTACCTCACTAGGCACCTGCCACAGCTGGAGAGGCCACAGAAGTACCTCACAAAGAGGATCATAGGCATTAAACACATGACAGACTCAAAAGAATCTGGCTATTCTCTGTCTCATTTCACCTACTTAGAAGCAGTCTTTGCTTGACTTATAAAGCCATGTCTGACCCAGCTCTTTTAGAAATGCTACATCTAAAGACATCCCAGTCCCACCGCACCACACATTGCGGAGACCTTGACATCATTACCACAATCAACACAACATGCTGGAAGGACAGGTTCCTCACTAAGAGACTGCATATGACCTGGAATAGACTTTCCATACATGTCAAGCAAAGCACCTAGCTGACCCTGTTCCAGAGAAATCTTGAGTGGATGGGTAAAAGAAAATTCACCCCAGGGATCACTTTAGTGGCTCTACTTGATAGAGGCACTTGGAACTAACGTTGTGTGGCACAATGTCAGGACACTTCTATGGGATAAGCTTGTAAAGGCTTCAAGGCCATTAGCCTAGTATGCACCTATGAATATATATAAGTGGAATGATATCAGCATGTCTGAGAAAGTAGGCCAGTGCGTGGGAAACTTATCAAATACTTCTTCCTACAAACATACACACTTATACACCCACACACACATTTGCCAGATCGGAGAGTAGAATCCCTGCCTATCTAGTTATTTGTACTATATTGTTACACAGTTATCACACACACTACAGAGCTTACTGGGCTGAAAACTGGACAAAGGTGCTGATAAGGGGAATAACATCAGCAGGACTGATAAAGTTGGGCAGTGGGTGGAAAACCTATCAAAATACTTATTCCTACAAACATACACACACATACACTTATACACCCACACACACACATTTGCCAGATTTGAGAGTATAACTATACTGTTACACAGTTATCACATATGCTACTGGGGAGCAACTGGCCAAAGGTGTTGATACGGGCAATGCCATCAACAGGATTGATAAAGTATGGCAGTGGGTGGACGACTTATCAAAATACTTTTTCTTACAAACATACAAACGCACTCATTTACCAGATTGAAGATTAGAACTCCTGTCTAGCTATTGAGTTGTACTACAGTGATACGAACTTATCACATGCACTATAGAGCTTACTAGGCTGACAACTGGCCAACGGTGCCAATAAGGGGAATGATATCAACAGGACCGATAAAATGGGGCACTGGGAAGTGTTGTGGGTGGGAATGGCCTAAAACTGTTTCACCCACAAACAAACAAACACACAGTCCCGCCTTCCCACATACACAACTGTCACACATACACACAGTTGCCAGTACTAAGATTAGAACCCCTACCTATCTAGTTATTTGTACTACTATAGTGTTACACAGTTATTGCATGCGCTACAGAGCTTATAGGGTTGATTGCTGTGCAATGGCACTTCTAATGTGAATGACAGCAGCAGATCTTGTGAAATAGGGCAATGTGAAGTGTACTGAGTGGGAAAAGTCTCCTAATACTTAGACCTATGGACACACACACACACACACACACACACACACACACACACACACACACACACACACACACACACACACACACACACACACACGCACACACTCACCCACAAGCAGGTGATGTGATATTATAAACCCAACCTTAGTACTGTTACACAGTGGGGCTCACCTTTTATGCTGGCACATGCAACTGTTTAGAACTGTTACACCAATGACAACAGCAGGACATCACTGTATGCCATTTAGGGTATCTGTGTGTGTGACTCACTCTGTCTGTGTCCTCTTGTGTGTGTGTGTGTGTGTGTCTCTCTCTAGCGCTATCTGCCACTCACTTCCCCACATCTATGTGTGCATATGCTTGACATATGTTATCTGTTGCCCATATATATGTGTGTGTATCTCACCCAACAGATGTAGATATATCACACATGGGCCACCTACAGCTAGATGAGGGTAATCCTGTCTGATATGTGTGTGTGTGTGGGGGGGGGCAGCTGAGGTGTACATAGTTGTCTGTATGCACAGACATATATAAACAATACAGTCATATATTCCAGTTTGAGTTCTAACATGTCCTGTGATTCTCTAAGTGCAGGCGCATGTCCAGTGTGACCTTCTATAGTTAGAGTGGGAGTCCATTCCAGAAATAGGTGTACTCCAGTCCAGGGTTTTGTGTGCTACAGCCATACATCTCAGGAGTACACAGGACTTTCCTCAGGGTACTTGTTTTATTTAGCAGACATTTTATGACATATCTGTAGTCTGACACTGCAATGTATTGTGTCATTACCTAATGTCAGACATCCTCAGATCACCACAGTGCTTTACCAGAATAATACTAGTTGTATGATGCATAGACCAATATTATGAGGGCAGCTATGTATATTCTTGCCCAACAAGGCCATTTGTGAGGTGTGGCTACAGCCAGTTTAGTAATGACACTGCTGTGTAACCAGTCCAGCAACCTGGTGATATACTGGCTGGGGAACTCCTGCTTCTGTGGTATCTTTCTAACCTGAGATATCATATCCTTGTGTGGGCATACCTCTCACCTGTACATTTTTTGCCAGGTTGTCCAGGTGTTTGGCTAGAGGTTTCATCCTTTCTACATACATTTCTGTTTTTATGGCAAGTTAGTTGAAGAGTGATGTTACAAAATAATGACAGAAATTATTGTTTCAGACTACATAACCTTCAGACAATTCTTGCTACTGCAAACCCCTCACCCTACCAATTTTCTCAGTATGTAAGGGTGATATTTACAACACATGCCTATCATTGTACCTTTGTTCATAGGTTCATAGGTTCATACTAGGCTATCTGCCCTAGAGCACTTATAAGCTTTCACCACCCATTTTAAATGAATTTTGCTATGCCCTTTTTCGAGGTTAGTATACTGTGCCTCTGTCTAACAGTGACACAAAAGTGATACCCAGGGTAAACCTACGATCTCCCATCCACTCATCAAGATTCATCTTGAAGAGAGTCAATGAGGGACTCTGCCTAACCTGGACTGGGATTTTATTCCAGAGTGAAGGGAGCCTCTGGGTTATGAATCTGTCCCTCCAGCATGTCCTATTTATTTCAGTGCTGAGGTTC
The DNA here is from genome assembly GCF_019279795.1 of Protopterus annectens. Lineage (NCBI taxonomy): Eukaryota > Metazoa > Chordata > Ceratodontiformes > Protopteridae > Protopterus > Protopterus annectens. The sequence goes on from NC_056744.1 coordinate 277,695,130, forward strand.
AAGTCTCTTAAGTGCATAGCTCAATGGGATTTGGATTTTCTGAGGTGCAGCATGTCCATTAATTCTGGGTTGGACATGGCTTTATACATCTGGCACAGATCGCCTTTGAGCAGGCGGTATGCCACTGAGTAGAGCTGGAGTTTCTTTAACCGGGCAGCATATGGCATCTGTTTGAGCCCTTTGATCCTCTTGGTGAGGTACTTTTGGGGTCTTTCCATTTGCTGCAGGTGTCTGGTAAGGCACATCCCAAAAGGGGCATTGTACTCAATTATGGGCCTGATGAGGGATGAATAAAGAGGCACGATGACCTCCCCTGATCTAGATGTGAATCCCTTCATGATTAAGTGGGCTATATAAAATGTTTTTCTAACCACTTTGGTCACGTGGTTTTCAAATGAGAGATTGCTATCAACTTGGTTCCCCAGGTCCCTAATTACTTCTTCCGTACTTAATGGATTACCACCTATGTGGTAATTTGTGGGCACTTTGTTTTTGCCAAAGGGGATGGCTATACACTTTTTGGCGTTTAGCTTGAGGCCATGGCTCTGGCACCAGTTGTCTGTTTCTATGAGGCCCTTTTGTAGGATGCTTGTGTTGGCTGGAGAGTCGATTATTGCGCCTAGTTTGCAGTCATCTGCGAACTTCGTCAGCCACAGTCCTTCCGTGTTGGCCTGTACCTCCGAGAAATATATACCGAACAAGAGAGGTCCCAGGACTGAGCCTTGTGGGATGTCACTTGTAACTGGTTTGGAGTCTGACATGGCTCCAGCAATTCTAACCATGTGGGTTCTGTCCTTGAGCCAGTTTGCAACCCATCTAGTGACATAGGGGTTTATATTTAAGCTGTTCTCCTTTTATTTCTGCCTTTGTCCAGACATCTTGCTGTCAGAGGTTGGAAGCTATGGGTCTGGGTATAGAGTGCATTCAACTGTGCAGGTATGTCCAGTATATGTAAAAGCAAACATAAGAAAAAAGGATTATTGAGAATAACCACTGGCAATGGTACAAAAACGCACTTATATTCACAAAAGCCTTGGCACCTCAGCTACACATCCTTTAAGATGTCACTAATATGTGTAGTATATTCCACATAGCACTGTGACTTCCAGGCATGTCAGTGGTAGAGCAGTGGGTGTCACTGACATGCATAACAGTTGGCACTGCAGTTATCTGCACATGGCCCTCTCAAAGACAGCACTGTACCTAGGGCACTACAAAATGACTGCCAGGAGAATGTGCTGGCTAGATCCAGACAGTATTAATCACACATACACTTAGCTCATTCACCCCTGCATATTGTGTAGAGGCAACACGTTTTCATGTGTATTAATACAGGCCTGTGAATGTGCCATGCTGCTATTCCCTGCAAACACACATGTTCCTGCATTTGTGTGGGTATGTGGGGGAGGGGGCACACCTGTCAACTATACACATTTGCACAGACTGTGCTGATATTTGCTTTACATTTAGGTTCAATTCACCATACTATTGTGCCATGTCTTGGGGACTACAGGCATATCAGTAAAGAGCACAGGTCAGATTGTACTAGCATACATTTGAATTTCAGACTTCTTACCCTTCATAGCCTTACTGCAACTGTGGGTCCTGCTGTGCTATCACTGTGTGAGCCTATAGAGGGATAATTCAACATTGCTACCATTTGAGTGCCTTTACCAGACATTTCTCTGTGGTTTTCTACTGCTGACTTACTGCATAAGTGTGAGGGGTGGTTATGGGACCCCCACACTGACATCTATGCCTGTGACCTATGACCCCCCCAGTTAGTTGTCCCCACACATATACTGCAGTGTGATTTGCCACTTTGGGTAGTACTGCATAGTGTGTGGAGGCCAGTTTTGGCCAGACATTTCCTGGTGTCCCACATAGCTGTCAGTTGTGTGCTGATATCCCTTTCCCTTGTATGCATGCAGCATTGCCATAGATATGCTAGCAAAACATACTAATCCATTCATTTATTGTTAAGAAGACTGACTTACCTTGTGCTTGTGGCAGTTGTGTGGAGAGTGCTTGAGGGCTGCCTATGTTGGATGCACACAGTACACTGCCTATAATGGGAAGTTACAGGTAATTTGATGTGTGTGTCATCCATTTTACTGTGTGTGTGTGCATCACAGAGAGGTGTCAGTAACTGGGGGCCCTACAGTGTCAGTGTGTGTGCTATGCATTGCCTCTTTGGGAAGGCCTGAGCATACTTGGCATGCCTCTATCTGCCTACAGGAGCAGGCACAGGGGCCTCCTACTGTGAGTCCTCTGTGCCTGTGGGGACTTTGGCAATGGTGCTGGGCTGTGCGACCTTTCCCCATGTTGTTCCTGCTGCAGCTGTTTCTGCAGGATCATATTGAGTAGCATGGCATATACAATGAACATGTGTGCACATGTGGCTGGAGAGTACTGCAAGGCTCCACCAGATAGGTCAAGGCAGCAGAACCGTGACGTGAGCAACCCAAACACATGCTCTATAATGATCTTGGTTTGTGAGTGTGCCTCATTATGGTGTTCTTGCGTGGGTGTGGGTGCATTTTTGATGGGTGTCATCATCCATGGCTCCAGTGCATATCCAGCATCCCCCACCAGATGGCCATACAGCATGCCCCCACTGGCAAATGCTTGGTACAGCTGTGACAAATGCCAGATGTGGGAGTGGTGATAGCTTCCAAGGCTGTCAGCACACACATTCATGATAATGCCTTGGGCATTTGCACATGACCTGGCAGTTGATGAAGAGGAAGCCCTTGCAGTTTATGTAGACCCTACCCTATTCACTGGGTGGTGTTTTGATGTGGATGTGGATGTAGTCTATCACACCCAGTACCTCCAGGTATTCTGCTACATGGTGGAAGAGACGCATATTGCTGGTCCTCTCCTCATGGGTGTTGGGGAGTTAAATGTGCTCACTAGCATTTGGTAGAATGGCATCCAGGAATTGTACCCTGGATACAGATGCCTGTGAGATCCCCATGATGTCCCCAGTAGGTCTTTGGAAAGTACCTGTAGCTAGAATTCGTAAGGTTATACATACCTTGGTATCCACTGGGATGGGCTCCCCTCTGTTGGTTCTAGGTCGGATTTGAGGCTGACACAGCTCAATGATTTGCTGAAGTATGTCTCTGTCCACCCTGTAGCACTCTACTATCTCCAGATCATACAGCCCCTGGGAAGTTACCCTGGGTCTGAACACTCTTCTCCTCCTCCTTGGTCTGTGGCAGTTGTCAGCATTATCCTCCTCTCCACCCTCAGCATCTAGCACACACTGATAGATCAAAGCAATGGCAGCCCCTAACATTTTCCAGTTAAAATTCATCCGCATGTGTACACCAATGGTGTAGAGTTTGTGGGAAAAAACAGACTGTAAGGTGTTTCCATACTTTATACTGTTGTGCTGCAGATGCTGCCTGTATGATTGGCTGACTATGATACATTCCACCTGTCAGCTATATTATTTGTACTTGATTGCTTTAATTCTGCTATTTTCCTTTTTTTCTTTTTTTCTCTTACCATTTCCTACCCTTTTAAGGCCCGAGGTGTTCCGGGAAAACCCAGTGCCCAAATGTAAACAGTCCTGCTATTTCCATTTTTGTTTTGTTTGTTTTAGACACAGTGCGCACCACAAAAACCCATTTAGCTAATATAAACAGGAAGAAATGGCCCTCCCCTGGGCGTGAACATACTCCTCATTTCATGGAATAAGTCAATACAGCCTCAGACACACCCTCTTTCTTAGCTGTGCTTAGCTAAGCTTATCTCTGCATCATAGGGCTCCAATGTGCTTACAAGATGCCTGGCACACCCTCTTTTCATGTATGTTGCTCCTCCTAGTTACACAATCATGCTATAGCACCTACACGGTTAGGTGCAGTTTGGCACTTAGAAGATATTTGTGATTCAGTATGTATGTGTGTGTGTGTGTGTGTGTGTGTGTGTGTGTGTGTGTGTGTGTGTGTGTGTGTGTATATATATATATATATATATATATATATATATATATATATGGATTCACTTTATAATCTCGAAATACTAAAATACAAATTTTAGTATCTTGAGACTATAAAGCCGAAAGCCCAAAAAAAACGACACCCACAACAGTGAAATTTAAAATTGCGATCATTCAAATACAGACACCACCACACAAATAAGCACACATACATCTACCTAATGGCACTACAACACACAAAACAACACAAAAAAACACAACATAACAAAAAAACATAGCTACCCTACCTACACCCCCGCTACTTATATATACGGAGGTCGCACTAAACACACAAACACATAAAACCCATCACTACACACACTTACACACACTAAAATCCCTACTCAATACCCTTACAAGAACATCACTTACCTGAATCCCCAGCTAAATCCACAAATAGCACCACACATCGCAAACATGACAAAACAAAGGCGGATTCGACATTTCTGCATTTGACATTATGCAATTTTGCATAACTTTTGACTTTATAGTCTTGAAATACTAAAATTCGATATTTTAGTATTTTGAGATTATAAAGTGAAACTATATATATATATATATATATATATATATATATATATATATATATATATATGTATACGGTTTCGCTTCAAAATGTCAAAAACTCATAACATCCAATTTTACAACATCAAAAATGTATAAAATTGAGCAGTGTATCATCAAACATGTAAATGTTATAGTTTATTCTGTTAATCTGTATATAGTGTTTATTATGCCACTCTGTACGTGTTTTTAGGCCATACAGGTAAGCGATTTAGACATTCATGGGATTCATGACGCTTGTGCCAGGTGCAGGCATAGCGTAGGTGGAATAATGCCAAATATGGCCGTCGAGCTATTCAGGTACGATCCAATACCACGTGCACTACCGGCGTACGCCAGAACTGCGCAGCCCTCAGCATAGGTATGCTAATCACCCCATGCGCAGTGTCGCACCATGCAAATGAAGGCAGATGGTGATTCATGCAGTGGTACAGGTGTAGCGTAAGCCTACAGAAATGTAAACTAAAAAAACATGGTTTACATTTTCCCAAACAGAACATCGGAGCTCTGGAAGTGGACCAGACTCATGTATTACAAAGTTAACATATGCCAATGGCTAAATACACAGCCAATGGCATAAGAAAAGATGCACAACACCTAAAAAACAGCATTTAATGTCATGTCCACAGTAACGCACAGTACAACTGCAGGGCATGTGTGCGCAAACTGGAACATAAAGAAAATATATAAAAATGTCATAAAATCGCAATGTAATACAAATCAGGTTTACACCATAATACACAATGGTAGGCATGGAACACCACAACCAAGGTGCAAGGGTTGCTAAGGGCCTGCGACAGTGTTTGGCGTGGTAACTATGAATTAGTAGTCAATGCCATGCAAATGAGGCAGATAATACTGAATCGCAAATGTCTCTCCGGATGAAGGTTGAACCATATGGCGCAGCGCTATAACACCGAGGAGTGGCTCAGAGGAGATACATGACATCAGCAGAGGGGTGTGCCACCATAGCAGCAAGCACATTGGAGCAATGCAAATCTGGCCTGGCCATTGCTAAGCAAAGCTGCAGGACAGGGGTGGGGAGGAAGGTATAGAATTGTTTAGTTGAGAGCACACATGGTGCCCAAAAGCACATGTGTACGGGGATGAAAATGTGCCGGAAACCCAGTAGCGGATGCAGCGGTGAACAATAGCACAAACAAGAAGGTCAGGGGAAGAAAAGAAGGAAATGCTGAAGTAGGGTAATTGGCATACTAATGAGCAATCAACACCAATCAACTCACGCCGGCCAATCGACGGCAGCTGTCAAGTCTGCTCGCAGAAACCTGCAAAACAGGATAGGGGAGGCATTGGAATGCAAAGAAAGGAGGGGAGGCATTGGATTGCAAAGATAGGAGATCTGTCATAGCAGAGCAAAGCAAACTGACAGTAGTCCGGCAATAGCACACATTATGCAAGATACACCAGGTCTAGGAAAGTACAAATGAAAGCAGGCTGCTGGATGCATGCCAGAAAATGGTAGGTGGAACGTGCAGAAATGTAAAGGGAAGGTCAAGAGGTAATCCACAGCAGCCAAATGTAATTCAACACCAAAGGCACCACAATAGTAGTTCCAGTAGTAAAACACATAACATACCCTGTAGCTACGATTGTACATACACACCCTATAACATCATCGGTGTTCACAGCACAATAGTATAAAGTGTGAAAGCACCCAACACACACCTGTGAATTCCCAAACACTGCACCATAGGTGTAAATACATGGGGAACTTTTAAAATGTACATGTTGGGAGCTGCCATAGCTGTGATTCATCAGCATGTGTTAGAGACTGAAGGTGTTGTGGAGGATGATGCTGACAACCACCGCAGGCCCCAGAGGAGGAGAAGCGTGTTCAGACCAATGGTAACCTACCAGGGGCTACATGATATGGAGATAGTAGAGTGTTACAGGGTGGACAGGGACATCTTACAGCAAATAGTGGAGCTGTGCCGGCCACGCCTGAGAACCAGAAATAACAGAGGGGAACCCATCCCAGTGGACACGAAGGTATGTGTAAGCATGCGAATACTAGCCACAGGTACCTTTCAAAGGCCAACTGGAGATATAATGGGGATCTCACAGGCATCAGCATCCAGGGTACTACACCAGTTCCTGGATGCCATGTTACCACATGCCAATGAGCATATATACTTCCCCCGAACTCAGGAGGCCAGCAATATGCATCACTTCCACTGTATGGCACACTACCCGGAGGTACTGGGTGTGATAGACTGCACGCACATACAAATCAAGTCACCACCCGGTGAGCATGGTAGGCGCTACATAAACTGCAAGGGATTCCACTCCATCAACTGCCAGGTCGTGTGCAATGCCCAGGGCATTATCATGGATGTGTGTGCTGGCAGCCCTGGAAGCTACCATGACTCCCATATCTGGCATGCCTAACAGCTGTATCAGGTATTTGTCAGGGGGGACATCCCACATGGCCACCTTGTGGGGGATGCTGGCTGTGCACTGGAGCCATGGATGATGACCCCCATCAGAAATGCACACACACCCATGCAAGAATGCCATAATGATTCACATGCACAAACCAGAATCATCATAGAGCATGTGTTCGGGATGCTGAAACCACGGTTCCGGTGCTTGGACACATCTGGTGGAACCTTGCAGTACTCTCCAGGCATGTGTGCCCACATCGTCATAGTATGTGCCATGCTACATAATATGATCCTGCGGAAACAGCTGCAGCAGGGACAAAATGGTGAAGGCCCTCATAGCCCACCACAATTGCCAAGGCCATCACAGGCACAGAGAGATTCAGACCATGAACAAACTGTGCCAGCCCCAGTAGGCAGACGGAGGCGTGCCCAATATGCCTACACCTTGGCAAAGAGGGAATGTATAGCACATACTTTGACAGTGTAGGCCCCTACGGACTGACACACCTCTCCACCTGCACACACAGTAAAATGGATGGCACACAAGTACGACCACCTGTAAATTGTAATGTATAGGTGGCCCACTATGTGAATCCTACATAGGCAGCCCTCAAACATTGTACACACAACAGCTATTGGAACAAGTAATGTCAACACCTGAAAAGTACATGCGCCTATCAGCATATGGTGGCGCTGTGTGTATAGGTTCCCAGGTACATCGGTAGGTACACGGCCGATTGTCAGAGGCCATACACAAAATGGGGCAAACAGTGTCCGCTGTCGCCACAACATCGAGTAACCAACTATCTCGTAGAGGAGCAGAGGCAATCATGGGAGCACATGTGTGTAAGCACTGTTATGCACACACTCAGCACAGAGTGCCTGCTGCGTTAATGAGGGGCTCCACATAATATAATCATGGATGTTGTGTCAAGGCATGGGGTGTACCCATGACAGGTACTCGTCACCCCAGCATGCTCCACCCACGGTTGTTTGAAGGTGTAGCACAGTATCATGTGTGGCTCACTGAGGTATACATACCCAATGCTGGAGCACATGCAGTAAACATCACATGGACATACCATTAACTGGACTCATCAATATGTAAACTAACTGAGTTACCCATGTGAGTGCAGTATGGAGTAACAGCCGTAGTGTACTCCACGTACAAAACGACATAACGTGTACAAATCCCAGATGGCCATATGTTAAATGCAGTGACCGTCGTGCATGTTCCCGGTCCCACGTCCTGCAAGGGATGTAACGTAATCCCGAAGGCACGAGTAATGCATGTCGGATGCAGGTCAGCAGATCATGTTTTGCACATGTTACCGGGAATATGCATTGCCCAATGCTGGTAAGCGACGTTTAAATATGACTATATGGATATGCGTGAAACAGGGATAAGCTACTCCGAATATCGCGCAGATCACAGTCAATGATGTCCAGAACAGGTGAAACCAGCATTACTCACCCCTGTACTAATAGTGCCTGCTCTGAAGGGTAAAACGACCACTGCCAGGTGTAGAACATGCAGTCATGTATCAAATCACCTAACACTATTGCTAGGCAAGATGTACCTATGGTAGGGTTGCCACCTCTTCAAATGACTAATGTGGGACATATGTCAGATGTCTGCAGGCCGACACATACACCCGGCCAGTACGAAAAGCAGAACTGCACTGTTTTTCCTAGATAAAAGCTCATTCTTGTAATGTTGACTTACTTATTCTGTTTGTTGGTTCAGATACAGAATAACTGTTTTATGCGATTATTACATCAACTATAGGAAATAAGTATATTCTAAAATCGCAGGACATTTGCCATGTTTACAATATTTTGCAGGACACAACTGCCCAAAGAGGGACTGTCCCTCGCAGAGAGGGACAGCTGGCAACACTAACCTACGGCAAGTGTGTAATATGACAGGTACAGACACAAACATGCGGAGTCCAGGAAACAGTATACACTAACAAGTACACAATGAAAGGTGTAGCTTGCCTGTCACTTTCCCTGTCAGATATATATATATATATATATATATATATATATATATATATATATATATATATATATATATATATATATATATATATATATGTATGTATATATAGATATAGATATATATATATATGTATATATGTATATATGTATACATTCATATACATATATACATATATACAGATATATATATATATATATATATATATATATATATATATACACACACACATATATATATATATATATATATATATATATATACATACACATATATACATATATAATACAGATAGAAAGGGCGATAGAGTGATATATGTTGATATATACGGATTCAGCGATATCTGCAAATATATATAGATAGATCAACAACATTCATAACACCTTGGAGGTACAAATAATTAGGATACCGCCAACTATAGAATGTGTAACATACCGACATGCGTAACCACGAGGCTGAAAGGCCAAAAGAACACAATACCAGAACAGTACAACTGCGAGTAATAGTATGATGATATGAATGGATAATTAGTTACCGCTGCCGGTGTTGCGGTCCATGTAGGTACTGTGTTCAACTGTGTTTGTGAGTGCCGTAGTCTGTGTATGTGTGTGTTGAGGGTGCTGTGTGCGTCCCCATGTGACTGTAATGTGTGTGTGTGTCCGCATCATGTGTCTGTTAGTGCCATCTCAGAGGTAAATCATTATGGTAGGTGTGGGTATAGCTAGCCGTAGGCATATGGTTACCACTTGTCCCACATTAGGAGGGACAGCCCCTCCCTGGGCAGGTGTGTCCTGACATAAAACATTACAAAGGACAAATGTCCGAGATCGTAGGACATTAATATGTCCCATATATAATGTAATAGTAGCATTAAATAATTATGCCTGTATGTAAGAAACGTGAATGTTACATGCAATATGATAAGTAGCCAAAGTCCCACAACAATAGGTATGTATTGAGGATAAAAGTATGTGTTATCCTGTGTACTGACCATGGCTATGTATTGGTCTGTAACACCGCTGTGTGTCCCAGAAGTGTCCAACAATGGCCATATGAAAAGGTGGCAACCCATGGCAAAGAGGTTCTGTTACCAACACAACCGCAATGACTGCAAATATCTGGGACAGAAATACACAGGATAGCTGTCATGTAGACATATCCCTTTACATATCACTGCAATTCCGGAGGTATGGAAGTATCAACCTCACCTGCATACTATATAGAAACCAATTAACAACGGCCCAATGTACAATCCCGTAACATAAGTCTCCTAACTGATAGCTCTTTAATTAGGGACAGAGCCCACACACATATATATGGAATATGTAGAAATGCAAGCCCCACAAACCTGTATATGCTACGTACAGCCACCGACATCCCCCCACACTAGAAACTATAGCAATACAGACTGTAATAACAGCACAAACATCCAGTCAGTCAATTACAACTGCAGAACCGTCAACATACCTTGTGAGAGACACAATTAAAGGTGACATGCAAAATTGCAGCCATTGTATAATGGAACAAATGGCGATGTTACAGGTTTTGTTTGCAATAGTCCATTAACAGACGTTGGGATGACAGGTACACCCACATGTTGAACCACATACTCTAGCTGTCACACACAAGCCACAGGGGACATGAATCCAAAGTATACTTATCTCTATGCATAGCAGCTGCAATTACACATAACAAAACACAATACAGGTCGTGTCCCCGAAGGTAGGGCAAATGGGCAATGCCCAAGTGCAGAAGTCAATTATACCCCACTGTTGCCACGTAATTGGCAAATGGAGTAGCTGCACAGCTGAAATGCAAGTAATTAGTCACTCAGAAACACCAATAGGTGGCAGGAAACCACATGTTACAGGTATCGACGTATATAAGAAAGACTTTCCAGAAATTCAAACCATATGCTCTTACAAAATACCCGTGTAAGCAGTGTGAGAGAGATAGAGACAAAAGTCCATAATGATAACAAGGTATGTAGAACACTCGGTATGTAAGTTTATGTATAGCATGTTTTGTATTAATTATCTACTGTATGTATAGCCTGGTTTGCATTAATTAAAAGTGTCTGCAATGCATAACGTGGGAAAAGGTATTTATGTAGTGATGTCTTGCTGAGCATACTTAAGCTTGAAGAAACTGTGCGTCCAGCAGTGGGCCACAAGGTACACATCACAGACACCACAAGGGATGCTACATGAGGGCTTTAAACAGAACACTTACATACAACCGCCGTCAGTGGTAGGGTATTTCCAACAAGTACGTGCTATAGCCGGTGATAGTATATGTTGATATACTGTCACAGTAGGCATGTGTATGGGCATATAACGACAATGACATGTCTAAGGTGGTCCCACTGTGCAAGTCTGCCTCGCATTATGGGATACTATGTAAAATATGTGTAATGTATAGTATTGTAGGTAGATATGTCAGATATTCTACACAGCATAACAGGCATATCATGCATACCAAAGGTATCGTCTATTGGCATGTTCAATAACAGGATACATATGGCTTGTAGGCATAGGACATTGTAATAGCATGATAGCTAATCTAAATGGAAGGGCTAGCAAGTAACCATGCACAAAGGACATGTAATAGTTTCACAGGTTCATAGTGGGGTACTATGCAGTCTGGCAAGTCTATGTGTAAGCACAACTACAGTGTTCACACCAGTAGCACCTCTCTAGGGTAGTGTCCTGTGATCAGCAGAGCCATGTGTTACCTGCACCTCTGCACAGTACAGCCACTGCAGTGATCCCTGGCATACATGTGTCTCCCAAACACCAAGGGACGTATCACATGAACAGTGCGACTGAGTGCCCCTGGGTGATGTACATAGGAGTCATGTTCCAAAGCATGGTGAGTGTCCGGTTTGGGAATGTAACCCTCAAGCACATCCCACTCATTGTTGCTTGTGTGCACATATCCATGAGCATGTTGCTCACAGTGGCATTTGCGTATGTCGCATATGTGGAGTATATCCATTAATATTGTTGTGGACATGGGCCCTGTCTGTTCAGCAGAGGTCACCCCTGAGTATGTAGTATGCAAATGTGTACAGTCGTGGTGTCCGTAGTTCAGCCGCATACCTTAGCTGTCGGAGCTCAATAAACGTCATGGCGTGTTAATGTTGTGGTATGTAAAGCTGTAGCTGTTGTGTAAGGTACACCCTAAACGGGGTGGTGTACCCTTCAATGTGTGTAGAAGTCTTGAGTTCAGAGGTACAATGGGTGCCTATGTACCAGCTACACACCCAGTACAGATAAGTGTGGCCATGTAGAAGGATATCCACGCCACAGTGGCAATACGGTAATCACAGGAGTTGGTGTGACATACGTGTGTACTACAAACATGTATAATGTGACATGTATGTGGGGGACTACCACCTATGTGATGGTGGGTGAATGGTGTAATGCAAAGGTGATGTCCATGGACCTTGTGTCATGCAGCTTGAGGCCATGATATTCATATCAGGTATCTGTCACAGTGACACCCGTATGTATGGAGTCAGTATCAGCTGGTGGATCAATCATGGCACTTTGTATGCAGGGGGCTGTAAAGCTAGGCAGGGAAAGTTCCTCTGTGCTAGCCTGTACCTCAGGGAAGCATATACTGAACATGAGGGGCCCAATGACTGAGGACTGTGGTATGCCAAATGTAACTGAAATGCAGTAGGTATTATGGTATGCTACCCTCATTGTGTGTGTCCTGTGCATGAGCCACGTTGCATAACATCCACAGACATAGGGTACGATGTGCAGGTGGATGTGTATGTTGTCAATACCAGAATGGAGAACGGTGCTGAAAGGCAATGAGAGGACAATGTAGGATGTGTGGACTCCCGTACCATCATCAACTACCCTGGTAACTGTATGAAAGGAGTCCACCAGGTGTAGGGGCCATGCTCTGGCCCTAACAAGTCCAAACTGGGTGGCATCAAAGGACTGGAGCCCAACAATGTCTCTGTTAATGACGTCCTTGATGATGTGACCCATAGCCATGCAGAACAGTCCAGGCAGGTGTGTAGGACTATAGTCCCACTCGTGCATTGTGGTGCCACCTGTGTGGAGTGTGATAAATGTTGCTGTGTGCCATTCAGGGGCCACAATGTCTGATACAAGGCTATTACTGAATATGGTGGCCTAGTGGGGAGACATGTCGTTCAGAGGTTTGTGGACATCACAGCCTTTGACCTTGGAAGGTGACATGGGGCCAATGTCCCAGGACATATAGAGTGCAGGTCAGTACTGTGTAGGTGTGACCGCAGGGACACCACAATATTCCTGCATGGATTGTGGCCCTTTAGTGAGTGAGAGGGTGTAGTGTTACCATTGAATCCATCCGCCAGCATGTTGCCAACATCACTTGGGTCTGTAATGTTCCTGAGTGACTGTTGTATGTGAGAGCAGATGTGGGTGTTGCCATCAACTACTGACATACCACCATAATGCCTTGTGTTACACCCCAGAATGTGTCACAGTAATGTTTGCGTAGCTAGTCTTGGAGTATGTGATGAGGGATCCCGTGGCCCTACCAAGGCTGACCAGTGAGCTACCTCACCCATGGGATTGTACACCACTGTGCAACAGCCTCCACCTGTTGTTGTACATTATGCCCATGGAACATGACCACCAGAGTGGCGTCTGTTATCTGGTGTGTACCATCATGGCTCTGTGTGGAATAGCATGATCCATGCAGTCGTGTACATGCTAATGAAGTGCACTGGGGTATGTTTCAGCATTTGTATGTGCATTGTCCATCTGCACGGGTTTCATGACGTTAACAACTGCTGTCATAAGACGTCTGTAGTAGGTGTTGTAGTACTCATGTACTGTGTATGCCGTGAAGGGTGTGGTGCCAGGATGTGGCTAACAAGGTTGATTAGCATATGTTTGGAAACCACCAATGAGGGGATAACCCCAGGTGTGGAACACCAGTCACATGTTGGTAGTGTTCATGTCAAGGTTAATGTTGGTCTTGGAGGTGGTGTGTATGGGTTGATCCAGCCAAGGTTATGACTCATGGATGTGTTGGTACATGAGTGGCTATACCAGTTAAGTGTGGGGTAGTGTCAGTCACACATCAGTAGTAGCTGTCTGAGCCCTACTGTCCAGTACACCAACAAATGAGGTCTGGTAACCTTGGGGTATGTTGTTGAATCTGTAGCTTGTTACAATGTGTATAGCGGTTCAGGACACAGTTAGTTGCACGTGGAGCACCTCTGATGTATTGTGCTAAGTAACTAGCCAGGATATTTGTACAACATAGTGGGATATGGGAACACCTCAGCTGTGGGTGTGCCGGTCCAGGTATGTGCCTGAAATGTATGGTCTGTCTATAACCTGTCATTGCAGGTGTGCTCTGCAGAGCCTAGAGGCAGGTCCTAGTCACTTCAGAGATATTGGAGTGGTGCATTATAAGGTGTGCCTTGCCTGTGTGTGTCACAGAGGAAGATGCAAGCATTGTGTCACATGACCCCATGTCTTGCTTGCCAGTTCCCATTCTGCCGGTGACTGTTATTGGAAACTGTGCAAGACAGGCATTATGGAAGCAGCAAGAGCCTTACATGTGATCTGTACTCCCAGGGCTGACAGGTGCAGGTCATCTGTGCCAAAGCATTGTGTTTGACCAGGTCAGTCAAAGAGGACAGATACCAGATGCCTGTGGAATGACAGCAGAAGCATAGGCAACTGTTGAAGTGACACATTCAGTCATTGTACAGTGGTATCAGGTCTGGATGAATGCATAATGCTCCCCAGGGCTAGGCCCACACCTTCAGGGCTACAAGACTGGTGAGCTATTGCATGTCCCTGCACACATAGTCTGTGAAGTGGCATCTCAGGGCAGTCACACTAACATGGAGAATGACAGTCACATCGTACCTGGTGAGGTGTGGCATGGGTGCATAGGTTATGTTGCAGAACCAGTTACCCGACAGCAAGATGTAAGTGACTATCGCCTTGTGTAGCCTGCTGTGTGGAACTGCAGTGTGACTGCCTACAGAGTCACCTATGACTGGTGTGTTGTGTATGTTATAACATTCTATTGGCTCTATGTGATGGGCACACATGAGTCTGTGGGCTATAAGTTGGTGATGTTGTGTTCTGTGATGGGGGCTGCCTCTGGTGCCTACACAGAGTATGGTGAGGTACTGCACAAGTTGTCCTCATATGTGTGGCCTGTGGTGGAGATCATGTGCGACTATGTGATGAGTGGGGTGTGTTGCGAATGTTACACATCCCCACATAACTGTCAGGTGCAGTCAGGGTTGGTGACAGCATTACCCACAGCAGGGCTGCATAACTGCATCCCCCACAGGCTGTAGTGTCGTATGTTGGGAGGTGAGCATTGAATGTGTACATGAGACAATTGCTCTATTGCCACATGTACAACATATCCATCATATAGACAGGCAATAGCACTGGTACGTGACAGTTGGACATGCCTGTATATACAACCATGTCTCACATGATATGTGCGTTATGTGTGTACAACAGCTGTTGTACCATAAGCAAGCTGTAAAGTTTAGGACAGCCAGTGTACCTGTGGAAAATGGTGTGGAATGGGTGCTATATTAATCAGTAGCTCATGACATGCTCACAAGTTCTGAACAAGTGCCTAGCATGACCATACAATACAGATAGGGTGTTGGATAATATCAACCCACAAGTGATGATGACAGTCATAATGGGTGGCACCGCACTATAACCATGCTGAGTATGGTGTGCATGTCCATGAACCATTATCACTGTAGATGTTAGCAGTACAGATGTACAAGACAGTATGGATGTTTGATTACAAATACCTTTGTATGTCACAGGAGTGTTCAACCAGTGGCCTGTTGACAGACTCACAACTACAAAAGGTGCCAGAGTGACATGTGCATATCACACCAGTGCCAGCTACAGTAGAACAGGGTTAATGTGTTGCACTCCACCCTCATTGTAGCCCATACCACACAGACAAATGTTAGGCATCTGTGTATGTAAGGATGTGAATGGCCATGACCTATGAGGAATAGCTGTGTCAGTATTGTGAACAACATACAGAATGGGCTGTGTGGGTGATGTGTGTGACATGTGTGCACATTCTGATGGATGATATCAGCATTGTCACCGATAGGTGAACATCCCTGTACCCATTAACTACCACTTAGGCTGTGGTCAACATTATGGACACTGTGTAAGGGATGGTGCTGTGCAGTACACCTCCCTGCCTTGGTGACGTCTCCAGGCCCCTTGGGCCGTCATATGAGGTACCCATGTCATGACAGGGTGCCATCCATGAGCATGGAGATCATTGGACAGGCATATACAGCACTGGGGTGACCAATATTGGATCACATATCACCTTTAAGGGGTAATGGCCATGCGTGGATGGGTGATACCAGCCTTCACAATCCTCACCTCCACTATGCAGCATGCTGTCTACCTTGCATAAAGACATTTGCTACACCATGATGATGGACATGCTACATGTCCATATACTGATCTGTAAGACATATGTCATGGACAGCCACCGTTCTAATATTAGGATTGCCACATGCTGGACAGATCCCTGTGCCATACATGTGACATACTCCCGCCAAACCATGCAACCCTATCCATCAAAGCTGCACATGTCATCCCAGACATACATGGTATGGTGGCTGCATGGTAGATGTCGTATCAACTGTCCGGATCAGTAATGTGGCACTGATGCACCTTGCAGTGGCATAATGGCTGTCTGTTACAGCTAGGAAACCTTGCCCGTACATGCTATGGTTGATAACCATCCCTGCGAATGACGTCCGACTAGCCATTGTCCCATGTCTATCACATGTGCAACACAGGCAATCCATGGCAGGATGTTGAACAGCTGTACAGTGCTGTGTAGATGTATATGGCAAAACACATGCATGTACAGGTGTCCATGCGTATGTGTGCATTGTCACTGCTCAAGTCCATTAAGGCTGTATCTGTGTAGATATGTGACATATACACAGCATCAAGGTCAACAGCATTACCGTGGACACATCCAGGCATGTGCAGATAGGTAAGAACACCAGTGCAGGCAAATAGACATGCCCACATCAAGACAGCATTCACATGGAGTATGAACACTATAATGAGGTGACACACATATGGTGATGATATCCAATGCATAACGGGTGTTACATGTGAGTGACACAAACACATCAGTCGTGTCAGTGGCAAGATGATTTGCAAAGATAACTGTGCAGATGTACTAGATGTCATAGAAATGTATGTGCAGCAGTATCTCTGTACATCTCTAAAATTGTGACCTGTCACCATCTTTATGTCTTACAGATAATGCCTCGTACACGCCTTCCAGCGTACAGCCGCCAGGAGGATGATGTCCTCACCCCGTACCTCCATGAGAACTATGAGGTGTTGTTCAGCCATGTGCCACAGCATGCCCAGCAGTGAGATGACCTGTGGCAGGATCTACGCAGGAGGGTGAACGATGTGGGTGGCCATAACCGCACCTACCAGCAGGTGCGCAGACACTGTATGGACTTGATACAACATGCAAAACAGTGTGCCACTGCAATCACCAGGGAACAAGATGAAACCGGTGGTGGGTGACCAACCCAGCCACCACTCACACACACCGAGGAGCTACTGGGCAGTCTGGGGACACCCTCAGAACAGCATCCACACAATCCCAACCAATGAGCCTGGAGTTACCGGGTAAGTCAGTACTGCACATTTGGCTATTATATCCCATTTAGTTGAATGTGTCACTGTACATTATGTAAAGTAACAACATATGCAAGGTATGTGGACACACATGCTGCATACTACAGTATGCTACCCTGTGTATGCACACATGTGCATACTATATGCTATTATACAGGCGAATGTGTTAACATGCACAGTGCACCCTGTGGCTGTCATACAGTCATGGATAATGTTCATACTGCTGTGTCACCCCTATACAGGTACCTCTGGCGTGCCGCACAGACATGAGTCCGTTGCAGGTGAGACTGTCAACAGTATCAGGCATGTTAAAGCATAGATCTATTTGCCATGTGGCCAGTTAACAGTTGCACACTTGATGTTTGTTCCAGTCACAATATACAGGTCGCATCACCCATCAGTCACACAGGCCACCCATGCACAATATATACAAACGAAATGATACACCGACTTGAAACCACAGTAGTTGTCATTGCTACATGTGTGGTCATCTGTGCATACAATGGTGGAGGTGTTCTACAATGGAGGCATATGTAGTGTGCATTGGAACAACATGTGTGGTACGCAAACAGTACCACACAGTGAGCTGTGATATGGGCAGCCCACAGGTGTCACCATTGTGTTATATGCCCCTGCATTGGGTGCACACATTGTGATGTGCCATCTGACATGTCCCAGACATGTAGTGTTCTGGCTGCAATATTGTCACACTATCCCATGTCCTATACCCCACATGCCAAACATACAACCTGTTGTCTGCATAGCCCTGTAGATGGTGACATATCTGACATCTATGGGTGCATGTCATATGGGAAAACACAGACATGTGAGATAGATGGCTATCACACACATTTGGCCAACACATGTGCACACATGGCCATGGAGGATGGCCAGAGACACGTAGCCACACAGTAGATGTGATGTGTATACACCCTGTTGCACATTGTCCACACATGGTCCAATTATAGTCTTAGTTGACTGATTATACAGTTGATGTGGTACACTGGACATCCTAAAAGCCTGTGCACAGCTAGTGGAGGTGTCACTGAAGTCTACCATATAAGATCTGTTAAACATCATGACTGTGTCATAGCATGACAGTAGTCACCTGCACAGCTTCCACAGACATTGACACCACATCAGGCCACAGATACTGTACATTTCCCTTGCTGCTGTAGGAAATCACCATTAGCTGTGCACCTCATGTGTGTGGTACATCAATGTCATGTGGGAAATGGTGAATTGACATGCTTGCCAGGCAGCTAAGACCCTGTAGTTGTTGTGCAGGGGTGTCATCTGTAGGTCCTTCAGTGACCTGTCACTTGACACAGCATGGTTTGGTGTGTATACACCTCAGCATCATGGGTCACAATCCACAGTTATGTCATGGGTATGCATGCAGTTATGGCTATGCAATGTGTACATATTATGCATTGTACAGCAATATAGATGCCTCATGCTGCCATGCAATGGCACAGTGTCTGTACTTCACACTGTATAGCAATGTAGACGGCTCACACTACCCTTCCATGCTCATGCACATTTGCTAAACATGCATTCTATCTGTAGGGCATACAGACAACACCGCAATGTGATGCCCATTATGATGCTGTACATGTGTCAGGACACCATTGTGTCAGACATGTATGCATGTTAATGCACACGTCAGCAGATTACATGTCAAGGTCACGTCAGCCATGTGTACTGTTATCCTGTTCTGGTCCACATGGTGTATCACGGGGATGCATGCATACTACCATGATTGTGTGAACTGCATGGCTACTGATATGACACCTGCTTGCTGTAGTGTGCACCCCAGGGAGGTATGCTTTCTAACACTATTAATGTCTGAGCTGCATGCCCTCTGCTGTATCACAGGAATGCTGCATGCCATCTGTCAAATCACATGCATGGTGTGTCTGTGTGTGTGTCTGTGTGTGTGTGTGTGTGTGTGTGTGTGTGTGTGTGTGTGTGTGTGTGTCTGTGTGTCTGTGTGTGTGTGTGTGTGTGTGTGTGTGTGTGTGTGTGTGTGTGTGTGTGTGTGTGTGTGTGTGTGTGTGTGTGTGTGTGTGTGTGTGTGTGTGTGTGTGTGTGTTTCTGTGTGAGTGTCTATTGTAATTTAGAGACTTTCTTTGCATTCACAGGTGATGTAGGTGTGTTACCCTCCTGCGGTCCATCTGATGTTAGTGTCCCCACAGATACCAGCAGTGATGAACATATGCATGAGGTACAGGCAGGGTTGTCAGGGGCTGAATCTGTGCCAATGGTTGCCATCCCAGCTATGTCCCCCTCTTCCCCCCACACAGTTCTGCTGCCAACACATACCGCATCACCAGTGGCCATAGAGGAAGGACAGTCAATGTCTTTTAGCGTGGAACAGGAAAGTGTGGTGGCTACAGAAGGTGTGTCTACACACCATGGTGTCAGTGTAATGACTGCAGATGTGCCACACAGGCATGTGGCTGGTGCTGCTCATAGGAGGACGTCTGGCAGACATGCACCTGCAGGACAGAGCGCAGCAGCTGGTATCACCAGACGCATGTTCCAGACTGTAATGGCAGCACAGGCACGTGCTGAAAAGCAGAACAGAGACGGGCAGAGGCTGCAGAGGGCCGCTATCCATATCTTAAATGACAATATCCAGGCATTGGCAAATGCTCAACAGCAGATTGCTGATGTTTTGAACAGGCGATTGGGTGACATGGTCGGAATCCCTGACCGTGGCATGGCAATCCGCGAGCATGAGCTGTCTGTGCTGGAACATCTGGTAGGAGTGAGGCGTAGGCCACGTGGATGTAGGCCAGCTACACCACCTAGTGCAGGTCAACGTGAGCGTGCCACCTCACATGCCCACTCCCATAATGCTGGTAGCAGTAGCAGTGCAGCTGGTGCTGCGCTGTCCACACCAGGACACAGCGGGCCACGTGGACGTGGGGCTGGACGTTCCCAGTATGGACAAGGTTCCAGTGGACATGTGTCATTGGACAGTAGCCAAGCTGTACCTCCACCTGGTAGTGCATGTGTAACCCTGGCAGGCACAGGTCACGTGGCCGTGGCCGGACACAGTGAGCTGTACAACCTGGTCTGTACAATCTGGAGCTGTCAATAATACCCTGTGTAGGCCTCACAAAAGACAGAACTGTGTGCACACATACACATACACAGCAAAGACATCTGTAGGGCACCACAACACCCACATGCATACTGAACAGACATGTCCAATCATATCACTGGCCCTTACCCACACACAAGATGTCATCCATTGGTGCAGCCTATGCCCCTGGCAAACATTATCACCCTGTGCATATGATGAAGCCTGTGCCACATCCCTGTCATCCACACCATTGGTGCAGGGACATGCTCAAATGGTCTGATGCACAGGGTGAACAGAATAGTGAGAAGTGTATATTACATTAGCTGTGTAAGAATAGTGAGAGAAGTGTATATTACATTAGTTGTTTGTGAATAGTGAGAGACGTGTATATTACATTAGTTGTGTACTGTTGACACGCACCAGACATACCATGTAGTACAGGTTTAGCATGCATTGTTATATGTTCACAGTATGTGTCTCGGTAACAACAGTAACAGCATGTTGGTAATGATGCCCTGGTTCCCTCCTTATTGTCTACTTGCATGTGCCTACAGGTAGCACTGTTTGCAGTCTCCCATGTGTAACTGTGGAGTACTCACAGGCACATATGGCAATATCAGCATGCTATATGTAGCCTCAGCCTGACTGTTGGAAAGTCTAATATAACACAGATGTCCACACATATACTTATCCAGAAGCATGTGGGCAGTTTAATAGGCTACAGTGGCTAGAGACGTGACATCCATACCAGGTCATATCACAGGTATGTTGACATGGTGCAGGGGTTGTACACAACGGTCTGGCCAATGATAATGTTAGAGGCCACTTGATAGCATGAGGCCTCACTGTGTAGCAGTAATACCCTGTCACATTACAGGAACATGCTCACACTTACAGGGTCAACAACACTATAACGCACACCCCATAGTGTTGAGGTGAGGACCCTTGCCTATGTGGTCATCACCGTCACAGTACTGTGAACCCACACGACACGACACAGAGAAAGAACATGTACAGGTAGCCAGTGCGGCTGAGACTGATGGCATCAACAGGGTAGTGGACTGCATCACCATGAGGGGTTAGGGATCCTGTGTGTTCTGTATGGTAGCATACACCCTCACTCCATGCACCAGACAGCCATACACACCTACATACACACACACACACACACACACACACACACACACACACACACACACTGTGGAGACCGCAAATGTCATACACATATGGATAGCTGATGTGTGTGATACACACACCATACCTGCCTACGTCATGCTTTTCACACTGCAGTATGTACAGATCTCTACAACAGTGTACAGGGGTGTGTAACAATTGGGATGTATTCCCCACCATATGTGGCATATATGGTCACACAATCAAACACACATGGCAGTACTGTGAATGATACACCTGCTATATGATGATACGTCTGACAGACATGCAGCAGTATTGGCCGCATTATGTGTACCAACGCTACCTTCGGCAATTGTACTGCTATATGCACACGGGAGGATGTAAGTGTTACAGGTGTCAAGTTATGTACTGTCGGTAACACCTGACCGCTGTGTAGGTTTTATATCTCCACCATCAAGTAATGGTAACATAGTGTACTGTTTGCACATGTAAAGGTAGGATGGCGTGTGACACACCTGTGAGCTGTCCCCAGCAAACATCCATCTACACAGGTGGATCACCACTTTATGTACACACATCCATCCATACCTGCTGTACATCCTATCGTACTGTCAGTATGTCACCATATACAGGTGTCAATGATGGGGCTGCATTGCAACTGCATGTTGTAGTTAGGCACAGATGAGTTACTTACATCAGCTACTGCACATGCATGGTAGCTGCATGCACACTACAGATTGTACATGTGTGTGTTGGTCCTGCATGCCTGTCATGTAGCCATGTTTGTATGCATTGCAATTGGTGGACATGTGGGTTGACATACATAACACATGGACTGTTGTATGATATGATGGGTGTCATGGGTAACTAGTACAGAGGGAATGCGTCCTCAGTCAACATTGCTGCCTCATGTACTGTTAGCATTCAACAGCCATGGACCCACCTTCCATTTGCATGCGTATGATTGCTGTAGCCACTTGTCTGCATGGAGGACAGCAAAAGGTATGCTATGTACATATGTGTCATGTGTGTGGTCCATGCACATATCCACTGCAGTTACATGTATGACATAGCCAAACATTTGTGCTTGTTGGTGTACAGTGACAGTCATCTGTCACAGCTATGTAAGACCCAGGGCTCCTGGTATGTGTAGAGCCGACCTGGATATGTACAGTGATATCATTGCAATGCATAACACATGATGGAACCCTGTTGGTACATGTTTAGTCTGCACAGTTGCTGTAGACCTATGTACAGTCCACTGGTCATGAGTCACACGGTGTTGTGTTAATGTATGGCTGTGTATTGCTGGTCCAATGACATGGTGATGTCGGAGGGCTACATTGTAGATTGTGGTGTGTACCTCTGTGATATGCACCTGAGACATCTGTGATAGCTCCTGCGTATGTACTGGTCAATACATGTGAGTGGCCTTCATGTACGTGGGGACAGTAATACCATACTGTGCCCTTCCGTGTTTAGAATCCATGTGCATGCAAGACGGCCCTTTGCAACTGCTAAGTGTGTGAGCATGCCCAGTACGCCGTTGTGTAGATGGCCACACAGTATGTTCCAAACTGCGCCCTTCCGTGTTTAGAATCCATGTGCATGCATGCAAGATGGCCCTTTGCAACTGCTAAGTGTGTGAGCATGCCCAGTATGCCGTTGTGCAGATGTACACACAGTACATTCCAAACTGCTACCTTCCGTGTATAGAATCCATGTGTATGCAAGACGGCCCTTTGCAACTGCTAAGTGTGTGGGCATGCCCAGTACACCATTGTGTAGATGGACACACAGTGCATTCCAAACTGCAACCTTCCATGTATAGAATCTGTGTGCATGCAAGATGGCCCTTTGCAACTACTAAGTGTGTGGGCATGCCCAGTACACCATTGTGTAGATGGACACACAGTACATTCCAAACAGACGTGTGATACTAAGCGTGTGGGCATGGCCATTGACATCATGTATAGCGATGGTGGTCATCCAGGCAACAGATGTCCATTTGCAATGTCACAATGGATGCCTACATTGAACACACTGGTTGCTGTCTTGAAGGGTGTACTGTCTGTGATACGTCCCGTATCTATGTAGTGTTGTTGTAGTGCTCCGTAGATATTTGGTTGCCTCGATCACACCACTGCCGTGTGCTTGTCTACGTCTACCTTGGGAGAGTAATATGCTTTCAGACTGCTCACTCTCTATACATTCCCTATTGGCATCCTTGCCTTTGTGGATGATGTCACCCACCTAGAAGTATGCCTCTGGGAGTGCTGTGTTCAGTAATCCCGGTAGCGTGTTCTGTAAATGCGTCATGCTGTAGTGTGTTAGGGTAGTTAGGTGTATGTTCGACCCCCAGCCCTGCCAAGTGTGTGTGTGTGTGTGTGTGTGTGTGTGTGTGTGTGTGTGTGTGTGTGTGTGTGTGTGTGTGTGTGTGTGTGTGTGTGTGTGTGTGTGTTTGCGTGCATGCTCCCATCCACCTGGGGACTCAGTCTTGCTTTTAGATGCCGCACACCACAGCAGTTTGCTACCGACGTCTTTGCCTTTGCGGATGATGACACACACCTAGATGTCTGCCTCTGGGACTGCTGTGCTTAGTAATGTCAGTAGCATGTTCTGTAAATGCATCATGCTGTAGTGTGTTAGGGTAGTTAGGTGTATGTTCAACTCCCAGCCCTGCCAAGTGTGTGTGTGTGTGTGTCTGTGTGTGTGTGTGTGTGTGTGTGTGTGTGTGTGTGTGTGTGTGTGTGTGTGTGTGTGTTTGCACGCATGCTCCCGTCCACCTGGGGACTGAGTCTTGCTTTTAGACGCCACACACCACAGGGGTTTGCTACCAATGTCTTTGCCTTTGCGGATGATGACACGCACCTAGATGTCTGCCTCTGGGACCGCTGTGCTTAGTAATGTTGGTAGCTCCTTCTGTAAATGCGTCATGCTGTAGTGTGTTAGGGTAGTTAGGTGTATGTTCGACTCCCAGCCCTACCAAGTGTGAGTGTGTGTGTGTGTGTGTGTGTGTGTGTGTGTGTGTGTGTGTGTGTGTGTGTGTGTGTTTGCGCGCATGCTCCCATCCACCTGGGGACTCAGTCTTGCTTTTAGATGCCGCACACCGCAGCAGTCTGCTACCGACGTCTTTGCCTTTGCTGATGATGACATGCACCTAGATGTCTGCCTCTGGGACTGCTGTGCTTAGTAATGTCGGTAGTTCCTTCTGTAAATGCGTCATGCTGTAGTGTGTTACGGTAGTTAGGTGTATGTTCGACTCCCAGCCCTGCCAAGTGTGAGTGTGTGTGTGTGTGTGTGTGTGTGTGTGTGTGTGTGTGTGTGTGTGTGTGTGTGTGTGTGTGTGTGTATTTGCGCACATGCTCCCATCTGCCTGGGGACTCAGTCTTGCTTTCAGACGCCGCACACCACAGAATTCTGCTACCGACATCTTTGCCTTTGCGGATGATGACATGCACCTAGATGTCTGCCTCTGGGACTGCTGTGCTTAGTAATGTCAGTAGCTCCTTCTGTAAATGCGTCATGCTGTAGTGTGTTAGGATAGTTAGGTGTATGTTCGACTCCCAGCCCTGCCAAGTGTGTGTGTGTGTGTTTGCGCGCATGCTCCCGTCAGCCTGGGGACTCAGTCTTGCTTTTAGACGCCGCGCACCACAGCAGTTTGCTACCGACGTCTTTGCCTTTGCGGATGATGACACATACCTAGATGTCTGCCTCTGGGACTGCTGTGCTTAGTAATGTCGGTAGCGCATTCTGTAAATGCATCATGCTGTAGTGTGTTAGGGTAGTTAGGTGTATGTTCAAATCCCAGCCCTGCCAAGTGTGTGTGTGTGTGTGTGTGTGTGTGTGTGTGTGTGTGTGTGTGTGTGTGTCTTTCCAGCTGCATGACAAGAGTACATTGCTTTGACAATATTCACTCTTTATAACATCCGTGCGGCGTCTTTGCCTTTGATGCTGCTGTCTGCAGGCTAGATGTGTGCCTGTGTGATCCACTGATCATGGTAGCACGTTTTGTAACTACATAATTCTGTCGTGTGGTACAGTACTTACGTTTATGTTCTGTTCCCAACCCTGCCACATGTGTGTGTGTGTGTGTGTGTGTGTGTGTGTGTGTGTGTGTGTGTGTGTGTGTGTGTGTGTGTGTGTGTGTGTGTGTGTGTGTGTGTGTGTGTGTGTGTCTATGTGTGTGTGTATATGTATCTATCTACATATATATATGTGTGTATATATATATATATATATATATATATATATATATATAGATACATAGATAGATAGATATATAGATATATGTATGTATATAGCTATATATATATATATATATATATTATATATATGTATATATATATATATATATATATATATATATATATATATATGTATATATATATATATATTTATATATATATATATATATATTGTATATAGATATGTATGTTGGGATTATCACTCTTGACTGTGCTGCATTGTCTGTACGTGAGCACCTTGGATGTATGTACATCTGCTATGGCTCTGTGATAGTGCACATACTGTGTGCTGTAGTGATCGTGGGTTATACATGTGTAGTGACCGGTTATTGTGTTGGTGGGTATTACACGGGCATTGGAAACAATGTCAGTGCAGCACCTTTGCGTGGTCATATGCAGATCTCGGAAACAGTCAGCGGTGGTTATTACATTGGAGTGTGAGTATGGCGCATATCTGTCTGTAGTAACTGTCAAGTCTATGCACCCCAGGTTAACATTACAGACATACGTTTATCCACAGGCTGTGGTACAGATTCCAGGACTGTATGTGTAGACATTGACAGGTGCAAGACTGGGTTGTGTTGGATGCATGGAGGGGTGTCCATAGCCAGTAATGGGGATCTCTACAGCCTGGCAGGTATGGTGTGTGACTGTCCCACAACCTCCTCTATATGGCTGACACATTCTGTATCTGTGTATATGCAGACACACACACTTACCACGAACAGCTACGGCTATCACATACACACACCCATTGCTCCACCATTGGGCCATGCAATAACCATTGTCCCTCACACACACACACCTATGTGTACATTGGTTCACAGGTTCAAAGATTAGTACTAGGCTAATTGTCCTTGTGGGCC
This sequence comes from Protopterus annectens, assembly GCF_019279795.1. Lineage (NCBI taxonomy): Eukaryota > Metazoa > Chordata > Ceratodontiformes > Protopteridae > Protopterus > Protopterus annectens. The sequence continues at coordinate 277,722,147 of NC_056744.1, forward strand.
ATGTTAAGCCTAGCCAGTAACCCTATGTGAGAATCAAATCCTGCACCTTGCGTTTCCAAGGTAACACCTTAACCATTATGCCATACTCCCGCCCGATGGCTCTATGACAGCTCTGGACATGTTAACACCACACCCTGTGCATATGATGTCACCTGTGCCACCACCTGTGATGTGTAACATTGATGCAGGATCTGACTAACCTGGTGCTGCTGCACACAGTGGCTTTATTCCACTGTATTGATGTTAGCATGCTGTTAACACACAGTGTGTTACTTCCAGGTGTACTTCAGCAGGCATGATGCATTGCAGCTATGACCATCACTGTAGCATAGTTTACAGCACTGTTACCTCTGATGATGTAGTCTCTATCCATGTGCCATTTCACTGATGTGTGTAGTATTGGCAGCATGTGTGTCTGTGTGTGCAGTACGTGTGTGATGTGTGTAGTACACATGTATACATGCTTACAAATGCATCCATGACATTACACGGGCTTCACCACTTGTACACTAGCTTACTCGTTCTTCCACACGCGCACATGGGCTAACACGCATGCACACATACTTACTCAGACTTATTGGCGCGCACGGGCGCAGACACACTGTGGGCAGGTTTGCAGGTCACATTGGTGGTATCCATGGCGTACGCCGTCAGTCTCCTGACGTTCCCTGGGATAGCTCATGACATGCCTCTTCCACTGAGTACTGACAGCACACATGTGACACTGCTCCCGTGAGGTTACAAGGTTTTGTACATACACACTCCTGTTGTCACCTATCTTCTACTCTAATAGTCCCCTTAACCTACACTACACTGTAGAGGCTTGGCCCATATGGCATGACATGTTGTGATTCACTATCCTCAGCCTCACTTGCCTCACATTGCCTACAAATGCTTCGTTACATCTTTGACAGAGCGCTTCCACACATAGGTACCAGTACGCAGTAGCCATGTTGTCTCCAGCTTGCCATTCATCTGCATGGAGTACTAACATCTAACTAAACCTACATTTTGTATGTATATTATCCATATGTCTTGTTTTGAAGCGCAGCGTGTTCTCATGGCACTGGGCTACGCTTCCAAACCAGGGATTGGGGGAGGACAACTACTGGTTCTTTGATATCCAATGGACAAGCCGCCACTGGCCTTGGACTTGGACATTGGCATGCTTTTTCAACTGTATTCATACTGTATTTGCAGCTGTCATTGCTCCGTTTAGCAATGTGCAAAACGTTAGTCGCATAACATCCGGGTACATTTCTGCACATAACTCTGCTCTTGCACGGACAGCTTACTGTTTCATGTATCACGTAGTTACGTAGGGTTACCACCTGTCCCACTTTGCGAGGGACAGTCCCTCTTTGGGCAGTTGTGTCCTGCAAAATATTGTGAGAAAATGGCAAATGTCCTGAGATTATAGGACAAAATTATTTTCTATATTGTATGTAATAGTTGCATAAAACAGTTATTCTGTATCTGAAACACCTAAATGTTATATGAAACAGAATAAGGAACAAAAATGCTACAAGAATAAACTTTTATTCAGGCAAACAACTGAAGTTCTGTCCTTTGTACTGGCCGTGGGTATGTTTTGCCCTGCAAAATCTGATGTTTGTAGCACAAATGTCCCACTTTGGCCATTTGGAAAGGTGGCAACCCTATAATTACATTATTTGCATAGCTTACACATACAAATGGGGTATGTTGCAAATCCCAATATTGTCCGTGCAATGTTCATGTTACTGACGGTCTTGCACGCCCCTGCGGGTATTTGCTGAATAGCCTGGCAGTCATCTTTCCTTGCTGTACTCTCACTCAATCCATAAACGCCGAAAGCGTTGTGTATCATGGCCTAGGCTTTGCTGTGTGCTATGTCTATTTGTGGTGTATGCATAGCTGTGGGTATGCCCCACTGTCATCATTGGTAAAGGTGACACCCTATAGGTACTTCCTGCAGACTGCTGTGTCATTTGACATGTCAGCACATACCTGCGGATGAACTTCCTACTGCAGCGCTTTTCATACCTTCTGCGTTATCTTGCGGTCGATAATGCTGTTTCCTCAGACATGTACCTGTTTCTGATCATACTTATCAACCTCCTAGTGCAAAACATCTGTACAAAGCCTAACATGATGGGGGGACAGATAGGGGCAGATTCTACATATTGCTCTTACAAACGTAGATAGTTGTCAGTATTATAGGTTTTGCATTAGTATGAACTTTCTGAGGTATTTGGGGTCTTAAACACATATGTTTATCATTATTTAATGACGTCAGTTCTCAGGTATTTGGCAGACAGGTACAGATTGTGAGAGGAACACACCACACATATGAGGCATACATCTGCACATTCTTACAGTTACGGTAATACACAGAATACATGGCGCCATCACAGACCAGTTACCATTATATTCCTATTGCAGAGCACACCCACCCACTGGGTTATATTCCTCACACAGGCCAACAGGTGCTTATCCACACTACTTATCCCATCATGTACCTTATGTGTAGGCCAGTATTTGCGCTTTCCGTCAGTGGCAGAGCTCATGTACGAGTATGGTGGACTGGACACTGTATCGGTAACACTGCATGACACCCTGAGGGACACATGTCGTTTGAGTCTATTAACCTTCCACATTGACTTTCACAGGCCATACGTTGTAATTCACATTTGTGGACAAACATGCTTATGACTTGTACATGTTTTGTCATTTGTCCTGATGTCTTTCTTCTCACCTGTCCACCTAGTATCACTAGTTCTGTACATTTCATTAGGACGGGTTACCTTCATACCTCTCACCTGTACACATTATGGGTATGTGCCCTGGGGTTTGACCTATGATTCTGTTACATTTGTCATGATAATGTGCCTTTCTGATAGATTGCTGGCAAGCCATGACTGACTGTGCGGTTAGGTAATCATGACTGACATTTCTATTTCATGATTACTAACTCTCATAACATTCGTATTCCCGACTATGCAATTATTCTATCAACGGTCTGACTTTGTCTGAGGTATATTTAATATAGTCCCTATTTGTCTGTCGTGTACTATGCCTTAGTCCAGCTGTCTTATTCTGACATTCTGGCAGGTATGGTTACCATCTTGGTCGTATGTGTGTCCATCCATGATAATCGCCTACATGACACTGATATAGGTCCCTACATCTTCCCCCAATGGTTTACACAATATCCAGTGGATGGGTTGCACCTTTTAGGTGAATATAGGCATGTGCTATACCCACATAGGTATATTGATCACTCTCATGGGGCGTACCTAATAGATCTGTGCCAACCAGCACCTTGGCCCAATTCTGCATACCCATGATTCTCATACCTGACACACCTCCACAGTACCCATTAGACATGTTTAATGTGAGCGATAATAAAGTGTGAGGACACTTCCGAGCACTCCCCACTCTGCGGATATCAGCTCGTACGTCATACATTCAATCGACCCATGTGTTATTACCCTTGCACCTGCTACTGTTGCATGTACAGCTGTATCGTAGTTGCAGCTGTGACGTCTTTCACATCAATGATGGTTCGCACTTCGTACGGATCAATTTTTGGGGTCCTGCAAAGGACACCTATATTCATGTTTAACGTGTAGAACTTGCAGGCCCTGTCACACTGGTACTTTCCAGGAAATGGTTTGGAAACCATCAGTGTATTCTTCTTTCATGCATGTCTGTCTGTCTATCCATATTAGCTATACCGTGACCTATTTATGTACATGTGTTATATGTACAGGGACATATGTTTGTTGTGTATATATCTAGTCATGTATCATGTGTGTATAGATATATATATCTGTACATATATACATATGTTTGTACATTCCTCATCTCATAATTTGCTTTGGATTATGTCTGTGGATATATGTGTATATATATCTCCATATCATACCTTTCAACTGTACAGATTTCCGCTGCATGTACAGCTGTTTGCCTCTTATCTTTGCTCCATTTCTCATAACTTTGTGTCTATCTGGCAAGTTAGTGGCATATCATTAAAGACTGACGTTGGTAAATAATAACAAACATTTCAGGTTACGACTTCATACCCTTCAGAGAACCCATGCTAGTGACACACCTGTTATTCTATCCACTTTCTATGTTTCTTAGGCAATATCTGGGAATTGTCCCTATTTGTGGTCCGTTTTTCATAACCTTATGTCTATCTGGCAAGTTAGTGGCATATCATTAAAGACTGACGTTGGTAAATAATGGCAAACATTTCAGGTTACGACTTCATACCCTTCAGAGTGCTAGTGACACACCTGTTATTCTATCCACTTTCTGTTTGTTAGGGCAATATCTGGGGATTGTCCCTATTTGTACCAGTTGTTGCCATGGCTTTGTCTGGTTTCATACTTTACGGGTTTAACAGGTATGAGCCATGTACATAGAACGTGGGGAAAACACCATTCATTTTCTATTCTGTGAGCAGATTACACACGCGCAGGCGCACTTGCATATCCTTATTGTCGGTTACATATGTTTCATAGATAATTGTGCTTCCGTGAACTTTCATAATTCTGACCATAACAGTTACATATCTGTATTCCAGTTTATGGACTACTGCGAAACACACGTTCACCTTTACATATTTAAATGTGTGTACTGCACGAATGCTTTAATTACACTTTTAAGTTATATGTGCAGTGGTCGTAGATCAAACGGGACTGCATTCACATTGGCCGGATACCGGAACCACTATTCTATTGGTGTTCTCCCTCATTGATATGCATACCCATAGTACATAGCTACATCAACAGACACCTCACCGCTTCACCTACGACACAGGCATCCATTCTCCTGCTGGGAAAAAGGCGGTACTACATATTACACATTCCCTATTGCCTACTGCTGTGGACTCTGGCTGCATTGTTAATCACTCTGAGGATATGCAGAACACCAAGGCATATAGTCCAGCCACATACAGGTCTTTGATTGTCAGGGTGTTCATGTAGTGATCTGGGTTTAGGCTTGTCCACCTGGTGAACGGAACTTCCCTGGCCGAGGTCAAATGTCAGACGAAGCATATGGACAGAGATTATCTCCCTATTTTGAAGTTTTACCTGTGTTTATAGACACAGGTGTTTGGGCACCTGTCAGCAGCTTATTCTGTTGGCATTACATATTATAGGTGGGGTTGTTATAGTCCATATTCCACGGTGAGGGGTGTTCCCATTCACATTTGACTATTACCTGTATACAGTCATACGGGGAATATTATTTTTGGACATGAAGTGTAGATCAAACGGGACTGCATTCACATTGGCCGGATACCGGAACCACTATTCTATTGGTGTTCTTCCTCATTGATATGCATACCCATAGTACATAGCTACATCAACAGATGCCTCACCGCTTCACCTACGACACAGGCATCCATTCTCCTGCTGGGAAAAAGGTGGTACTACATATTACACATTCCCTATTGCCTACTGCTGTGGACTCTGGCTGCATTGTTAATCACTCCGAGGATATGCAGAACACCAAGGCATATAGTCCAGCCATAGTTCAAATGTCAGACGAAGCATATGGACAGAGATTATCTCCCTATTTTGAAGTTTTACCTGTGTTTATAGACACAGGTGTTTGGGCACCTGTCAGCAGCTTATTCTGTTGGCATTACATATTATAGGTGGGGTTGTTACAGTCCATATTCCACGGTGAGGGGTGTTCCCATTCACATTTGACTATTACCTGTATACAGTCATATGGGGAATATTATTTTTGGACATGAAGTGACTACAGGTATGCGGTTGTACATTACACAAGTGTGAAGGGCTGTTCCTGTAAATATGTACTGACCATACCTCTCAACCTCTTAGACCACCGAACCTGTGCAAAACCTACATGATGGGGGGACAATTAGGGACACATTTTAACGATTGCTCTTACAAGCTTACAACATTGATAGAATGCTAGGTTTTGAATTAGCATGACTTTTCTGCAGGTTGTGGAGTCTTATATTCAGGATATTTCTCATTATTTAGTGATGTCAATCCTCAACTATTTACCACACTGGTGCAGATTGTCGGAGGCACACACCAACACTATGGTGCAAACCTGTGGTCATTCTTAGGGTTGCCACCTTTTTGACTGCCCAAAGTAGGACATATTCTGTAGAGATGTCAGATTTTCCTGGACAAAACATACCTACAGCCGTGCATAGTACTGAACTTTAATCTTTTTTGTATATATAATAGCTTATTCTAGTAACATTTGAATTGCTTATGCTACTTCACATAACATATTGAGGATTCATATATAAAATAACCGTTTTATGCGACTATTAAAGTAAATTAGGAAATAAACTCTCAGGACTTTTGCTATGTCTTGATTTTTTTCACAGGACACAACTGCCTACAGAGGGATTGTTACTCGCAAAGTGGGACAGATGGTGACCCTAGGTATTCTGCGAATATCCGGACAGTTGAGTGGTATGGCACAGACCTCTGTAATACGCTGTTGTGTTCTGGCACAGTAGTAGCTCAGCATTAAAGACTGCAGTCAGAACGTACTGACAGACAGTTGGGTTTCAGACTTCATACTCCAGACATTAATGCCAATGTGCAAACTGTTATTCTATCAAATTCTATGTTTCTAAGAGATATGTTTACAGATTGTCCCTGAGTTTGGACCTTTGTCTCACTTATATTCATGGCTCTGTCCAGATATCTTGCTCACACAGGTTGACAGGTATGGTCAGTCACGACTGCACACAGTCAGTGTCCCTCACACTTGATCAGGGTTGACCAGTTTACGTAGTGTCTTCCTCGCCCTCATGCCGTTTTCCACTTTGCAAATGTGTGCATTATATTCTCCCTCCTATTCGTATCTGGACACGTGCGTCACATGAAGGTATTTTATCCTGGGTGGTTGGTTATGCATGCCCACTTAGGACTGGACAATGTCATGGACCTCCACTGCACGTTCTGACTTGTGTCCAGATATCTACTGGACTGGACATCATGTCGCATACCCATTCTACTATTTACACAAGTTGGTCATCCCGTGAGGGATATCCCAAAAATTGGTCAAGACCAAAACAAGTTAGATAATGAAGATTTTTGTGGCTTCACAAAAACGTGCAGGGGGTTTTACCTACAGGGGATACATGGTTTGCAATCCTGACACTGCCTAGGGTAAGAATACCTACTACATATGCGTAGGAGTCACTGTGTGTAGCTGTTTCTGCAACAAACCAGTGGACCAAATACGGCTGGATTTTGTGGACGTTCTGGTATGGTGGCAGGTTGTCTGTTGTGGAGGGTATGCTGGGTCGGCTATTATGCATCCAGGTGTGTTGCGTTTGTTATGGCCAGTTCCATCAGGATCCATCTGTGGGTATGTGATGGTGCCGTATCTATACATTTGTCTCGCATATTTCCATTTTCATATGTTTGTGGGATTGTGTTCTACACTATGGCCTGTCTGCTTGTCTTGCAGCTGTTTCTACATGAGGTTGTGTTTCTTTCCACTTCACCCGCTGCCCCCTCATACACCTCCGGTTCACCTTTTCTGCATACGACACAAGTATCGCCTTTGAGGAATTTACCATTAAACATACACCCCTCACATGCGAATTACTCACACCCCATAGAGCACTACTTTGGTTGTTGGCCCATGACACATCCAGAGTTACACATTGACTACCCTACATGTGTCAGGTACCTTTATGGTTGTGTGGACTACCCTGCCATGTTTGCTGTCCACATGCTATACCTCACGCACATAGGTGCACGCCCTTACTTCACTTTCATTACTTGGTTGGTGTATCCGGGTACTACCCATTCTACTGTGTCACATACACGTTCGGATTATACAGCTGCCTTCCAGATTTTGCCAGCCTGTTCTACTCACTGGTAGGATGTTACCTTTTCCTATGTCCAAGCTATTCTTTATACATGTCCGACTGTTGTGGACATTGCCTCCCCACAGTCAACGGTTGTGTTTCCACCTTTTCAATTGACCACAGTGTGACATAGGGTTACCACCTGTCCCTCTTTGGGCAGTTGTGTCCTGACATGTAATTGTCAACATGGCAAATGTCCTGAGATTTTAGGACAAACATATTTCTTATATTTTATGTGATAGTTGCATTAAACAGTTAATTCTGTATCTAAAATACCTGACGGTTATGAGAAACAGAATAAGCAACTAAAATGCTACAGGAATACGCTTTTCTGTAGGCAAAACAGTTATGTTCTGTCCTTTATACTGGCCATGGGTATGTGTCGGCCTGTACAGTCTGATGTCTGTACCAAACATGTCCCACTTTGGCCATTTGTAAGGGTGGCAACACTACTGTGACAGTTGCGGTGAACACAGCATATTTTACAGGCCGACACATACCCACGGTCAGTTCGGCAGATAGAACTTACAATTCTTGCCTATATCTAAGCTTATTCTTGTAGCATTTTGGTATCTTATTCTGTTTGTTATGACATTTATGTATTATACATCCAGTGAAATATGTTTAGTGCAACTATTGCATGACGTCTATGGAGGAATTATGTCCTACATTCTCTGGGCATTTGCCAGTTTTACATGTTTGTGTCAGGACACATCTGCCCACAGAGGGACTGTCGCTCGCAAAGTGGGACAGGTGGTAATCTTGGTCGACGGTACGGATCATACTGTTCCTTTCGGCCTACATGTGTCCGTGTTATTGCTCGTTTATATGCTCCTTCTGTTTCGTTTACATGCGTATGCTATTTTCTATCACATTTGGTATGTGAAATATGGACATACCTTTTGTATGTGACTATTACATGGCTTGTGGGATATGATTCAGACATATGGTCACTACCTATATTTACATTTCTCCTCGTGTATTTTGTTATGGACACATCTGCACAGCTATGTTCCCTCCCTCAAATTATGGGTCGGCTGGTGACCCTCTCCGTTGGACTGGACGTACCTCCTGGCAGCGTGCTAACATCTGATACGTTTGACTTCCACATGGTATAGCTATCAACACTACATTGGACTACAGGCACACGGTTTTCCTGTCATTTGTTCATGGGTAGGGACCTGTTATTCCCTACCGTGCATTTGTGTTTGAGTTTTCATTTTCTGTTCACAGGGACTCTGCTTTGCATATGTTTCAGTCTCCATGGACACTGATAGGTACAATTACTATTGTTGGTGGAATATAATATTCAGCAGTTTAGGTTACTCCTCGAAAGCTGACATTGACACGCCTCCCTGCGCAACTTCGATATGCCCCTTGCACTCGCACACGTTTCCTATGCACATGGCTGTGGCGGCTGCACACCTTCATTAATATGCATATGGTGCGACTACTCCACATCTATGCCGCATGGCCGGCGCAAGCCTTATGCCGGACTTGCGCTGAGCTTCATGAATCCAGGGGATTATGTGTACAGTCTTTATTGTGATTGTGCTACAGTGGGGTTAGAAAATTTATTTTTTCCCACTGTAGTGCAATTTCAGAGTTGGTATATTTAATTTACCAGGGAGTGTGGGGAGCAGGTCCCCTACTTGGAGGGTGCAGAGGGCTTGCCCCCCCTACAGAAACATAGTAAAAAGTGTGTTTTTTCATTTGGTGTTGTTATAGGTGAAGGGGGTGTTATTTATATTTGCTTTGTATTTTTTAATGTTGTGAGATTCGATATTATGAGCTTGAGATCTTTTGAATTTTTGATCTTATGGTCTCGCTGTTTTGAAATTAGATGTTATGAGTTTTCGACATTTTGAAGTAGAACCATATACACATATAGTCTGCCACAGAGGAATTTTATCTGTTTAGCTCACTACAGTCAGACTATAATGAGCAATACACTGTACCCCACCCCCTTAATACCTTTTAAGATTTTAGTTCAAGAATCAAAGAGAAAGTTAAATAGCACCAAAATCTGGGGCAGATATTTTTATTTATATACTTAAAAAGTTGCTAGAATAACAGGCTTTGCATTAGCATGCATTTTCTCAAGGCTGTTTAGTCTGAATCTAAAATGCCATTCACTACTTATTGGCCACAATATTCACTGATATGTGAGAACAACATATATTTTACAAAAAATAGATCACAACATGAGGCAGAATCAGAGCTATCCCCCATCAGATACGTATGCCCCCCCCCCCCACACACACACACATAGACTCTAGAATGAGGTACTCACTTTCCTATATGCTGGCATTAGCAGGCAGAGTGCCTGAAAAATAATAAATGAATACTTAAAAATGTATTCCCGCTCTCATGCCTCTGTACTTTTCTGTAACTAATTACTTTCATTCTCATTTGCCTCCGACACCTGTCAATAAGAAGGGTTTATTATAATTTGACTTTGCTGTCAAGTTTTAGTAATCCAGTCTCAGATGAGTCAAAGGGATATGAACTCAGATATTAACAATATTCATAGCTAATTCTGTAGATTGTTATTTAGCAGCATCAGCTAAGGAAGTTATAAACAGAGACACTACAGGACCTAATGAAAACTAGACAGAAGTTCTTAAGAACTTGAAATGGGTTCTTGTTATCTATACAGTAAATCTTCCATTAAGGTTTGAATAATTAGTTTTCTACTTGAAATGCTGGAAATTATTTTGTATTCCAATTCTGTGAGTTTTAATGGCCAAATGTAATAGACAAAAAAAAAAATCTCACAGAGTGTGGGAGGAGAGGAGTAATTTTACTACTGAATTTCAGACATATTTAAAAATTTTAAAACATTTTATTTATGGCATTTTTAATATGGTTGAGCATAACTGATACAGTTTGTATCATACTTAGCATTACATGATATTCACTAAGGACTTCAGTATATCAGACAAACAGCACTTCTGGATCCTTTGTTGAGATAGGGGAAATGTAGTACAAGCACATCTGTACAAATCTATTAGTTGTGACTTGAATTATATAAGTATGCATCCTTCTAGGATTAAGAAGAATATCATAAAGGGCAAATGATCAGAATCAGTAGGTTGATGCAAAATTATGAAGATTTTGTGAAGAAAACATCTTTATCAAACAAAAAAAATATCAAAAGAGGTTGTCCCATATAAATGATCAGTAGGAAGATGACTACAGTACTAAGTGGTATGAAAGACAAATGTATACTTTACATTCAACAGGACAGGGTGTTTTTTGAGGAAGGATCTAACCAGAAAACAAATGAGGAAATGTACGGCTAAGAAAAGTAATTTCTCTTGGTAGTTTTAATATTAAAAAAGTTTTGTATGACATCTGAAGATTTTTCAAATATGTTTTTATGGCACTGTCCAAGTTTTGGGGGACCAATCTAGATTTGTTTTTTTTAAAAAAAAGGAAACATTAAAAGATTTATTGGAGAAAAGGCTATCTTAGGCACTCACAGAAGATAAAATGGTTTCATGGAATAACTATAAAACGTTGCCACCTATTAATGTAGTGTGATAGTATGCATCTAGGAGGTCATTAATGTAAATTCCCTTCTTCATGCAAGTCCAGGAATATTATTTATGTTGCTTGTTGCAGGAGCTGATCAGCATTTTATGTCAGCCATCCATCCATCATGGAAATTGTAAAAACGCATGCATGAAAATATATGCTATAAATTCAAAGAATGTTATTCATGCATTGTTTAAGCATATCACCCAGTGTAAAGGTGCTACATTTAAATTTCTGATATTAGAAAAAATTGCATCTCCTTATGGAAAGGAAGCTATTGAAGACTAGCTGGACTTGAGGGAATAGGTTTTGGCAAAATAAGCTAAATGTGAATGTCAAACCTGGTATTAATGATGAAAAACATTTCAAAGTTGTTTTTTCTTTGAAAAGGAGGTAGTAGTCCATTAAATAGACACAGTCACCTGATTGGACATGGGGTTCAAGAAGAAATCTTTATATAGTAGAAGTCCCTATGTTTACACAGTCCGATGAATTCCTCATGGTGGAGACAAAAGTACTTACACTGTGTTTTGTTTTATTTATTTATTTATTTTGTTATTAACAGTTTTTCATTACTTTTTATCATTGTGTTTTATTTATTTTGATTTGGATTAAGGAATTCATCTTTACAATTTGCACTATTAAATTCTTATACAGCAAATATTTTCTATGTAAATTATGTATTTCAACACCAGTAACACATCCTACAACAACTTTGAAGCATTTAGCAAATACATTATTTTGTATCAGAGCTATAACAATGTATATTTTATTTATTTATTTATTTATTTAACATGTGTTTACCGGGAAAGTCTGACTGGGCACAGGTCCTTTTTAAGCAGAGGCCAGGGGAGAAAAGCTCCATGATTAACAGTAAATTTTCATGCACACATTACGATAATCAAAAAGTATAAAGTAAACAAAATGTAGTATACATAAGACCATACAAATTTGTTACATCTTGACTACAAAACCTAGGCTTTGAACATAGCCAGTACTATTTGTAGGTATGACTTATGTCAAAATATAAGGTTAAGTGAGGATGGTAGGAACAAAGGATTAAACACCGGGGGAGAAGTTGGATATGTTTTGGGTATACTGTGATGTATCAGAGCACTCATGAGGGGTTAGTACAGGAACATAGCCACTTATTTTTTAGATAGGCTTTAAGTGATGGCTTAAAGTTGTTAGTGGATGAGATTGAGAGAATGGAGTTAGGAAGGGAGTGCCATAGTTGGAAAATAAAGATTCTCCTGCAGTGTTGTTGACCTTGGAGACGGTAAGTAAGTTCTTGTTGTTAGAGCAAAGTGGTCTGCTGGAACTGTAAGCAAGGATGAGATTTTGTAGTGCAGGGGTTCTAGCTGGTTGTGTTACAATTTTGTGAGTTAGAGAGAGTTGGTTGTAAAGAATAATGTTGGGAAGCTCAAGCCAGTCTAGTATCCTTAAAGCTGTACAATGATGTGTTTTATATGGGCAGTCAGATACAAACTTAGCAATTTTATTATAACATGCTTCTAGCTTAGATAAGTCAGTTTTCCTTAGATTAGTTAAAATTGGAGAGGCATATAGTAGAGTGCAGAGCAGATGGGTTTGTTCTAATGTAATTTTGGCCATTGTAGTCAGGAACCGTTTGTGCCTATATAGACTTCCAAGTTTCTTATGGACTTATTTATAGTTAGGGAGACATGCAAGTCAAATTTTAGGGTGTCTATTTCCACTCCAAGAAGCTTTGTATGGGTTGTCGGGGAGATCACAGTATTGTCTTTGGCTATTATGTTAAATGTTGGGCATGAGATAGATGTCTTGTTAGGTTGAAGAGTAATAATTTAGTTTTGTTTGGGTTCAGGATTAGATGGGCATTGGCTAACCATGTTTAAACAGAAATGAAAGATTCCTGTGTTTGAGAATGAAGAGTTGATAGAGAAGTGGCAGCACAGTGGCAGTATTGAACCATCTGCATACTGTATTATAGAATCATGTGGAGTAGCTGTGTGTAGGTTATTAGTAAAGAGGGAGAAAAGGAGAGGGCACAAGATAGATCCTTGGGGGACACCAATGGATAAAGGAAGGGGTGGAGATAGGTCACCATGCCATAGAACAGATTGTTGATGGCCATATAAATAGTTATGAAACCATGCTGTGGCAGGTGGTGAGAAGGATAGTTCAGTTGGTACATCTATTAGTTTGGAATGGGAGACCATATCAAAAGCTTTTGATAAGTCTAGAAAGTTGGCAGATACAAAGTTGTTGTTATTCTTGTCATGGTTTACGGTATAGTGAAGGCTAAGATAGCCATAGTGATACTATGTGATGGGCAAAACCCATGCTGAGTATTTGTGAGAAGGTTATTTGCTAGTAAGAATTTCATGACCTGAAGATGAATACACCTTTTGAGTAGTTTAGAAAGAGGTGGAAGAATAACAATTGGCCAATAGCTTGTCAGTTCTGTGGAAGGTCCTCCTTTATGAAGTGGGATTACATGGGAAATTGTCCACAGTTATGGGACCTTGTTCGAGAATGGATCTATTTATAGGGATTGATACTGGGAAGGCTATAGATTCAGCTGCAATTTTGAGGTGTTCACTAGGTAAGTTATCTATGGCAAGTGTAGTAGGTTTCAGTTTCTGTAGTTGTTTTTTTATAGTGGCTGTAGGAACTCGGGGGGAGAAAGAGAATGAGGCATTGCTAGTTGTATACTTGGCTGATTTGGTGTCAGGAGTAGGAGTTTGCTGTTTGGAAAGGGCAATTATAGATTCAGTAAAATGTTTGTTAAAAATGGTAGCTATGCTATCGGAATTGTTGTGGATGTGTGGCATTGGTGTAGTAGATTTTCCTGGGTGAAGGACTGAGTTTATAGCTGACCCGAATTTTTGAGTTTTTTTTTTATGTGTGTTTTGAATGTTATGATAGAAATTTATTTTATCCTGTTTTATTTGTTTTTTTTTTTTTTTGCCTTATTTCTAAGTTCTTGATTCTGTTGTTTAGAAACTACTGTGTTAGTCTTACATCATAGTTCCCAGGCTTTATCTCTAGTTTTCAGAAGGGCCCTAGTGTCTCTGCTTAGCCAGGGGGCATAGTTTGAATTTACTCTGATGGTTCTAACAGGGGCATGTGCATTTAATATATCTAAAAAGGATTTATTAAAGTGGTTCACTGCATCATCTGGGTCAAGGTGTTTGAGTGGAGTCCAACTGCACCTTTGTAGGTCAGCTAGGAAGTTGTCAAGATTAAAGTTATGTTTTTTCTGAGTAGTTTAAACATATTGGGTTTTGGTGGGAATATGTGTTGTCGTATAAGAAATGTGGGTAGGTGGTCACTCAGACCATCAGGAAGGCAACCTGACTGGAATGAGTGAGAGGAGTTATTTAGTAATATCCAGTCCAAGATTCATTGTTTTACTAGCTTTATCTATTCCGGTAGGTTCTTGAATAGATTATGTAAAACCATGCAAGTTTATGTGATGGATGGGGTGATCTGTATCACATGCAAACCAGTCTAAATTAAAATCACCCAGTATTAATGTCTCCTAAGGGTACTACTTGCCCAGTGCAATAGACATTCTATAACTGAGACATTATTTCCAGGTAGGATATAGCAGCCAACTATATTAAGTGTTTTTGTTGAATTTATGGTTAGTTTGGTATAGATGATTTCTGCACTATCCAGTTGTGGGGTTTTGCATTCAAGGAAAGTTAAAGTGAGATGGTCTTTAAAGAGGACAGGAACTCCACCTCCACTTTTGTTGAGTCTATCCACCCACAGTATGGAGTAACCTGGGGGTAGTATTTCATTATCTTTTGTACTTGGTTTTAACCATGTTTCAGTGATTATGACTATGTCTTGGGAGTATGTAGCTAGAGTGGCATTGAGAATGCCCAATGTGCTGGCTATACTTCTAATATTAATGTTCATTCGGAATAGGTCTGATTTTTTTTTTCTTTTTAGGATTGGAAGTGTAGAGTGATTCGATGGGCTGGTGTTATCTGAGAGTGGTCCAGGATTTAGGTGGATGTCACCACTAAGCAGTAGCCTAGAGGCAATGTTGGTAAGTAGTTTCAATCATTTGATAAGTTCATTGTTGAATAACTGAGGATTATAGTGACTATCTTTAGTAGGTATTAATTTAAATGCAAAATATTGGAGGCTAGTAATATTGACAAGAGTAGGACTGATGGTGAGATATGTACATGGAGTAGTATGGTAAGGTGAGTTTGTGGTATGATGAAAAGTGGGTGTCTGGAATGTATTGTGATAAGTAGTGAGGTGAGATAGTAATACGAGTGTAGTAAGAAGTGATAGATGAAGCACAAGCATGGTATAGGTCTAAGAAGAGGAAACAGGATAACAGGATGTGCGTATATAAGAACTCAAATAGAAAACAATTTAAAAGATAACTCATTTTCTCAGTGTAATTCTGCTCTCCAGGATGGGTGTTATTGGGAAATACTGAACCTCCAGGTACTAAGATGCCCTCTGACTGCAGGATCAGACCCCATATTACACATCAGCACTCTATTATTTCCCTGCAATGCCCACTATAACAGCCATTACTGCTTGCTAAGTATACAGTGGTAAGCATGGTATTAGATAGAGTCTTGAGAAATTAGTGACCAGCATTATAAAGTGCTGTGTATGTGCTCCATTTAAAAGGATTAATATTGCAACATAATTTTTCTTATTGTGAGGTATAGCAACAGTTCACATGTATATCGATTTAGCAACAGTTCACATATCTATCTATCTATCTATCTATCTATCTATCTATCTATCTATCTATGCATCTATCTATCTATCTATCTATCTATCTATCTATCTATCTATCTATCTATCTATCTATCTATCCATCCATCCATCGATCTATCTATCTATCTATCTATCTATCTATCTATCTATCTATCTATCTATCTATCTATCTCGATCTCTGTCTATCAGGAATTTAAAGTACAGGTATCACCATTACAAAAATGGTTTAAGGTGGTTTTGTTGCTCTTGAGTTTCAGTGTTTGTTTTCCATTTCAGCATCCTGTAATCCCACTTCTGAGTGTTGATCACTTGTGTATCATCGCTATGTCATGAAGGCTGTTTGTGTGGTGTAAGTCTTATAGCGGACAATGTTTTGAAAGGGGAAAGCACCAGGCACAAATGGCTGGCCAGATGCATTGCACAAAAATCACTAGATGATGTTATCAAACACTTCTAAACTATGACTGGTCTAGATCAGAAGGTTTGTCTTGTGACATGCCTTGTTGTATATTGTCACTTCTGTTATTCTTAATCAATGAAATAATATCACCATCCTGGCCTGTAAAATGTCTTATCTTACTGACTATGTCTATGAGTAGCCTAACTAACTGTATGAAACAAGTTTTACTCAGGCTGACCAAACCATCTCTATCAATGTTTATTCAAGGAGAAGATAATGTGAGAACAATTATCTAATAAGTAGCCATTATTTAAAAGTGTTACCTTTTCACAGTTGCTAGCTTTTATAAAGATAAAAAAAATTACATTTTACTGTATTTATTTATTTATTTATTTATTTATTTATTTATTTATAACCAAGTAACAGATCTGGTAAGATACTCTGCATCACTTATGAGTAAGCAACAACATTATAATCACAAAGCGCTTTAATACATGTTAATACAAATACCATTACGTAATTCAGCATTATATCCCATAATAAATGTTTGCAGTAGCACACATTCTCAGTACAGCTTACACTACTGAGCTTTACTTTAAATAACATTTTGTGGGTAGTCTGAGTATATGAATAATATTAACAATTCCTCAGAATGCATGCAGTTCCATTTGTTAACATGCTGCATTAACATATCTGCCTACCAATACAACAGGACACAGTTTTATTTGTATAGAAATATGACAGCTCACATTTGGAAACAATGTTTTCTTGAGTTACAGAAGCTTGCTAAAATCAGTGTTTCAAATTATTACACTTACATTAAACTAACGGTAACTATATTTAATATTTAAAAGTATTATACTCACTGATAATTTCATTAGATACATGATGTAAAGGTCTAGCGCCTTCAGTCTTAATAACATTTTACTTGTACGTTATACATAAGCTGTTGAATTGAGAGATCTTTCTTTTATGTGGTAAGTGACCTGCTTAAATTTGTCTTCTGCATTTCCTCAAATTCCCGAAAACCTTAATGACTTTTCATTCCTACATATAACTGAAATCTCAAACACATTGCTACAAAGTGGTGCATTTGAATAAACATTGTTCATTTAAGCCTTTTTAAAGAGCAATCAATCATGTCATGGTGTTTTGTTTATATATAAATATGTCTGTTAAGTAAATTTCCTAAAATTGTAGCCTTACATTGGAAAATATTGTTGACTGGACTGTATTGCAGTGACAGTTTTCTAAACTGCTAATTCATGGTTATGGCTGCCACTCTTCCTATGGAGAAAAACATGTAATTATTCAAACATGATCTAGTAATAGTACTAACCAGACTTGGCAGGTAGTTGCCGATCCTGTCTATGTGATGAAATATGGACAAATTACATGACTTGCAATAAATCCATTGAAGTCTTGCCTGTTTCTATTGATTTTGACACATGTAAGTCAATAAAATCTCTTCTTTTATTTCAGATGTTTGATCACATCACATAGATTAAATGGTTCTGCATTGTTTTGATTTATAGACATCATAAATTCAGTTAGAAATGGAAAGAATTGTCCCTTTCTCCTAAATGAGCAAAGGCTGGAAATAATTAAAATGATGGTACTGATTAAACTGTTTTGTTTTCAAACAGCTCACCGTTCCCCATCTAATAATCTTGTCAAAAAATATAATAAGACCTATTTAACATTCTTTTGGCTCACACAAAGACAACAATTAATAGAGTAAAATTATATTTGCAGAACTAAATAAGATGGCATAGAATTCACTTCTCTTAAGCTCAATAATGTTCCAGATATCACTATTCTATGCTTGATTGTAGTCATGAAATCCCATGGACAAATTTTCATGCTACATCTTTTCAGTTTATACCCATTAAGAATATCCTAACCAGACATCTTTCTGTAACTAAAATCTTAATAATTTCTTTAGCAATGAAGTCCAGACTCAGTCTCGGTCATCTATCTGAAGTGAATCCTTTTTAGTCAGTTCAGAATTTTTAACACATAGAACAATTTTATAGCCTCCAAGCTAAAAAGTATCATATATATATATATATATATATATATATATATATATATATATTATACGGTCTACTTCTAAAGCCCAACTCTCAGATAACAGACTTTCAAAATCCGAGACAAAAATCACGAAAGTTCAGAAACCTGAATGGCAATTTTTACCAGGGTAAGTAAATATGTGGCCAACTGCAAACGAAACGCATGCTGAGGTAAGTAAAACCCACCTAGGTGGGGGGCTATGCCCCTCCACACCCCCTAACTAAATATACAAACTCTTGGATCGCACTACAGTGGAGAAAGGGGCATGCTGGCCACATATATACTTACCATGGCAAAAATTGATGTTCAGGTTTCTGACCTTTTGTGATTTTCATCTCAGGATTTTGAAAGTCGGTTATCTGAGAGTCAAGCTTTAAAAGTAGACCCATATCTCTATCTCCATCTATATGTATATCTATATCTATATCAAAATCTATATCTAGATATATATAAGCATATATATTTCTTTTATTTTCTATTGCATATTCTTAATGCTTTATTCCTCAATGCTCAGTAACCAAAAATTAAGGCTTTAGACATTGGATCTTTGTTTTTTGTAGCCTACCATATAATCAACTGATCAGCTTGATTAACTATATGATTTAGTGTAGGACATAACGCTATGCTTACATTAGTTTCTCTCTCTTAAATAGCAGCAGTCATGACATTCATTAGGAATGGGCTAGGGATTTCTAGTTTCCTGTCGTGTTCCTTTTACAAAATCAGCAGGGATTTGTTAAGGTGTCATATTATGTCATTAATGTGTCTTGTACTGTTAGAGATTTTCCTGTCTCATTTCTGATCCTGTGAAGTATTACATGCTTTAGATATTACAGATAGGAAGATACTAACAGTGGTTTTAATTTCATCTCCTAAAGCTACCTACTCAGTATTGTGCTGGATGCATGTTGGGGATTTTACCTCAGAGTACTCTAACAATCTGACAGGGACATAATGATATTGCTAGAAAGGTTTGCCACCAGCTTAAAACAAAGGGGAACACATTTTCTTTTGGTTGAGGTATCTCCACAAACTTTTGTGACTGCATGCAAATATAAATGCAGAACATCTGGGATTACAGTGTTCTGCTCCCAAAACAACTAGTCCTCCCCAATACTTTCATCTTAAATGCTGAGGTATGGGATTACTGCTGATAGATTATAAGAAAGGAAATACTTTTTAATTTGAATCTGCATCTGATTTTTGAGAGAGTGACCCTCTGTTAATGTTACATTCCACTCACACATATGTGGTTGTTCATAGTTTCATAGGTTCATATGTGTTTACTAGGCTAACAACCACAAGGGCCTTTTTAAGCCTAGTCACGCATCCCAAATCTCTGACAAATTATGATACCCTGATAACTGTAAGCATGGGCCTGGGAGATGAAGCAGTAACAGATTACCTTTTTGCATTAGAGACATAGATGCCAAACCAGGCATGAATTTCCAGTTTCCCATCGAACTGTCCAACTTGCACTTGAATTGGTTCAGGGAAGAACTATACTTCACATTGATGGGGTGCTTGTTCCATAGCCGGAGTAGTCTCTGGGATTCATACCTATCACTCCAGCAGGTCCTATTTTTATCACAGGCAAGGTTTAAGTCTTTACAATGGGTAATTTTGCTATTGTTTATTTTGTGGATATGCAGGAGGTCCCTCAGAATGGATTCTGGCAATGCCCTGCATGCCAGGCACAGATCTGCCCTTAAAAGCCTGTAAGAGACAGAATACAGAGATAGGCCCTTGAGGTGGTCTGCATAGGACATATTACTTATGCCCTGTATTCCTTTAATGAGGAAACTCTGTGGACATTCCTGTTGTTAGATATGCCTGCTTAGGTAAATACCAAAGGGTGCATTTAACTCAATGATAGGTCTGATGAATGCTGAATACAGTGGGACAATGACTTCCTTGGACTTACATGCCATACCTTTGTTTATAAGTTGTGCAACATAGAATGATTTCCTCACCACTGTAGACACATGATGATCAAAGGCTAATTACTATCTAAGTGTATCCCTAAGTTCATGACTACTGAGTTAACTCTAAGGGGTGTGTTGTCAATATGATGGTTACCAGGAATGCATGACTTCCCAAAGGATACTGTTATGCATTTCTTGGCATTTAGTTTTAGTCCATGGCCCTGACACCAGTTATTTATCTGTGTCAGCCCCTCCTGGGGAACAGTTGCGTCGGTGTGAGGTTCACTGACAGGTCCTAATTTTCAATCATCTTCAAATTTAGTCAGTCAGAGACCACTGACATTGGACTTGGCTTGTGAAAAATAAATGCCAAAAAGGAGCGGTCCAAGGACAGATCCCTGAGGGACTCCACTTGTGACTGGCCTCTCTGTAGTGGTGGACTCCTGAATTCTAACTTCCTGGGTCCTGTTTATGAGCCAGTTGGCTATCCACCGGGTGACATACAGGTTTGTACCTAACCTCTTGAGTTTGTCAACAATGCCCGACTGTGGTATTGTGTCAAATGCCTTGGCCAGGTCAAGGTAGGCAATGTGAATAATTTTGCCCTCATCCATTGCTTTGGTGACCTTCTCAAAGAAGTCCACCAGGATGAGTATGCATGATCTGCCCTTGTCAAAACCAAACTGGGTTGGGTCCAGTGTCTGGAGGTTTACTATATTTCTGTTGATCATCTCCATTATAATTCTTTCCATGGCTTTACATATAAGAATAGTGAGACTTATGGGTCTGTAGTTTCCAGGGTCTGTAAATGGCCCACCTTTGCACAGAGGGATAACTGCTCCCTTTCTTCATTTATGAGGCATGAAGCCTATTTGGAGGCTACAGTTAAATGTTAATTCCAGAGGCCCTGATAGGTCATGTTTCATGCTATTAAGAAGGCTTCCTGGGATATTGATTGGGCCTATTGATGCAGTGAGCTTAGTCTTAGAGGGAGCATTAAGGACCTGTTCTATAACGATTGTAGAGGGAGTGATATTTCAGGATATTTCCTGATGGAAAGTTGAGGGAGAGAGAGGAGTAAAGCTGAAGCTGAATTTATCAGCCAGTTACCATCCATTTATTTCTACCATACAATATTGTATATCCCCTTTCTGCTACAATAGGACTAGATTTTTTGTTGCTAGGCCCAATTTCAGATATTTTCTCAGCTATACATGTAGCTAGTCAATTAGCATCAGCATGATTTATCACTGAGAATGGCTAGAGTTTGTCTCTGATACAGAGTCCTAGGCTAACCATTATTGATCTTATGTCACCAAATAATTTGCTTATAGCTATAGTTCAGTCTTCTTATAGCAACCTGAGAAACTTCTCTATAAATGTATTGAGGGCCTTGATATTGTTTTACATGATTCTGTGTTTTCCTTACTTTAATACTGTAACTCAGTTTTTCTTGAGATTGCAAGTACCTACAGAAGGTGCAGAACTCTGGACCATCCATGTTAAAAGGTTCATTCAGATATGGTCCTATTACTCCAGTCCTGTGATCTGTTGTGTCTTTACTGACCTTGATGCCCATCTATAAGTTCTTGTTTTCATTGTACGTTGCCCTGTATGATGTGGTTCCTTTTCAGTTAAAGATTGTTTTGTCTCCTACAATTCATTTCATTCACTAACCTTATATTTGTTAGGGGTCCATGGGTTCACCTAGGGTTGTCATGGAGACTCCATTCAGTTTTGGATACCAGAGGTATGTCATTTACTATCTCAAAAGATTTGGGATACCACCCAAGGAAAACCTTTCCTAAAATGTATTATTTTCTGCAGGCTTTTAATATTTAATAATTTATTTTACTGTCAAAATTTTAATTAATTATATTATTTGAAAATAGTATTTTAAAATAATTTGTATGTTATATGTTTAGGTTAGGGAACTGGAAAAAAAGCTGCCTGACATTGACTTCAAAATTGTTTACAGAATACATGTTAGTATAGTTGCTGGACAGGAATTAAAAGCTTGTAAGAGTTCATTGAACAGCCCAATTTTAGGTATGACACACTGGAAAGTTTAAGGAGTCAAATATTCATGAGTAAGGGCACCATTAACCTGTAGTCACATTGCAACAGTATGATGTGCTTCCGGAAAGATACTTTGAAATTAAGGACATTGCAGAACAAAAAAATGTACTCCTGTAGAAAATGGGTAAATGAGTTAATAAAAAATTAAGGATTGTCTAAGATCTGCTATGAAACTCTGCAAGGAAGATGAACATGACTATAATACCTATCATGGAAGCAGTATTAAGCAAAGACAAAAAAAGGACATTGAGGCTCCAAAGTGAATAAAGGAATGAGAAATATGGAGCTTTTGTAGTCAACTATAGTGTCTCTCTTAGGTTCACTCTCCTCCCAGACCTTGTAGTTAGTGGTTTAGTCAGCTGACAACTCCAGAACAGATGCTTAATTTGTACCAAGATATCACAAAAACAGCATGAATTTTATTCTTACTTGTCTATACACTGGAAAAGCAAGGTGTGAATGCTACCCACCTGGAAAAAAACCAACATCACTCTAACACTTATCTTCATTAAAAGACATTACCTGACCTGATTTCCATCACCCTATTTTGCTTTTAGAGATTGATTATATGGTCTCTATAAGTCCAAAACGAAAAATGAATTGCAAACTTAACAAACTAACAAAACAAGAAACCAAGGTGAACTGGAGCAGCGTAAAAAGTAAATTAATTTAATAAATGTTAGCGCTTTCGGAAATAGACAATGCTTTTCTTTCTTCAGACAAGCAAGAAACAGTTAATAGTTCTTTTAAACTTAGTAGTCTACGTAACAATTAATCAATTAAGTCAAAAAGTACTCTATTTTAAAATTTAATTGATTAATTGTTATGTAGACTACTAAGTTTAAAAGAACTCTTAACTGTTTCTTGCTTGTCTGAAGAAGGAAAAGCATTGTCTATTTCCAAAAGCGCTAACATTTATTAAATTGATTTACTTTTTACGCTGCTCCAGTTTGCCTTGGTTTCTTGTTTTATTAGTTTGTTATGGTCTCTATAAGTCTCTGGAGAGGTACTAAAATATACATTCTGAGACTGATACAGATGGACGAAGCTGCATATGTGCACCAGTGGGGGGGGGGGGGTACAGGTGATACCAAGTGTAGTCTTCCCAAAAATGCTTGAAGAAGGAATCCTTATGAAGATCGTTGTTGTAATAAACAGAGATATTGTGTAAAGGATATCTGGGATATCTGTTGCTGTTTGCTTAGCATCCTATAGAGTTCTCTAGATACCTAGGTTTACAGAAATTATTATATTCATATTATAAGGGGTGCATGAGGGTACGATCTACAAAATATTTCAGTCCATACAACTCTTTTGCTTTATTTTATTTTTAGGCTTCCTTTTTCAAACTTTTAATACAAATGATCTCATATTGTTGATAACATTTCCTGACAAGCCACCTGATGATAGCTAGCAGATCTAAAGTCTATTCTTACGTTTATCTGAATATAGCAATAGTCAGAAGAAAACAGATGCTTGTATTTGCCTTCACACCTATAATGGAAGTCTCAGTTATTTTGCACTACTAGTAAATATAACTAAATTATGTTGAGTTGTTACTCAGCAATTCAGTGAAATGAACATTTGAAACAAATGTTCTGCTTTGCAAAGTGAACTATTTTGGCTCCCTATCAGATGATCGAAATGCCGTTTCCGCGAATACGAAATGATCGGCACATATTGCGCAAACTACGTAAACACCGAATGTCCAAAACAGTAAAATCTGAAATGTTGAAGTGTTTTGGTTGGCCCATCTGTGGTATAGCTCTGTAAGGTAAGTGTGCGATAGGCATCGACCTTAGGGTAGGGTGCGGGTTAAGGTAAGTGTATACATAGGTAATGTATGTAAGATTTAGTGTAGTGTTAGAAGTAGGGTTTTGTTAAATGTATTTATGTGTATTATTTATTTTGTTAGGGTATATCTCTGTAGGGGAAGTGTGCAGTAGTTACGGATCTTAGGGTTAGGGAGGGGTTAAGGATAGTGCATACATAGTTGTGTATGTTGGCTTTAGTGTAGTGTTAGAAGTAGGGTTTTGTTAAATGCATTTATGTGTATTATTTATTTTGTTAGGGTATACCTCCGTAGGGAAAGTGTGCGGTAGTTACGGACCTTGGGGTTAGGGAGGAGTTAAGGATAGTGCATAGATAGTTATGTATGTGAGGTTTAGTGTAGGGTTAGAAGTTGGGTTTTGGTGCTTTACTTTAGGGTTAGGAGTAGGGTTTGGTTAGTGTATGTATGGGGTTTATTTATTTTGTTTGGGTAGGTAGTATGTAGCGGGTGGTGGGGTTGGCTAACTATGACCGTTCGATGTTTTAAATTTCGCGGTTTTAGTGCATTCAGTCTATTCTTGGTTCGATTAATACACATCGCTGTTTTGGTATTCACTGAAATGGATTTTCACAGAACTGATATAGACCCACCTATTTCATATTGAAGGAATCTGGTGGTGCCTCTGAAACTGAGGGTAGCCATTTTACGAATCAGTATCTTACCTAAAGTCCTGTCACTGTTGCATCCTATTTTATTTACTGAAGTAGGGATGCTACCCTGAGATGTATCCACTGAAAGCAGTCCACCTGAAATCAAACAGTACAAAGCAACTGCACTGTAAGTCATCTTTATTCATTCTACCCCAGTTTGCATACATAGGAGACAATGCCCACTGCAATCACACAGCTTATTGTAATCAGTTTTGCTGTAGTTTAGTGTAATTCCTCAAAGAGGTGACAATTCCAATTACATAATTAATAAATTGATGTAAACTGCCAATCTGCCATAGTTACTGTCACTAATAAACAAATGAGGCATACAATGTAAATTGCATATCATAGTTATGGGCACTGAGGCTCACATAACATGTGGTCTCATTATGCATCTGTTTGCAGTATGACTGCAATAGAATCATCATTTATTCCAGATGATATTCTTAAGAATATCCAAAATGGGTCCCTACTTATAAAGTAATCATTGCTCTCATCCCTGACTTAAAGTCAAGAAATTGGAATATTATTATTCATTTCGTCTTCTCTTAAGAAAATATGCAGCTAATTATGTAGTTGTAAGATTAACACTACATGTTTGAGTCTGAACTTTTACAGTTTTCCCTAGGATGCATTTATTGGACTTTACTACTAGGGTTCATGATAGCACTTTTGAAATATAGCAGTATACAACAGTTTGGGATTCTTGCAACAAGTTGCATGTCATCTTAAAGATCTTACCTTTATGGAGTTTCCTTCCTTCCTTCATAGGCTCAGACAAACAAAGAGCTGTTCCATACACCTGCTGTCTGCCTAAGTTATATTTCCATATCCCCATTTCCGTATTCACTACTATCTGACATTTTGAGACTGATCTCAGAAGATACAATATTTTGACCTCATACACTCTTTTGCTAAACAGTTGTTTAGTGTTCTATTTGTCCCAAATCTTTGCAGGCGTGTCTCTTTAACAATTAACCCTAATACAGCAACATGGCTCTAAATAACCAGTTAATAAAATTAGTTCATGATTTTATTGAGCTTTATAGACTGGTATTATGTATGTATTGATCCTCCTTTATGACAATGAAATTCAATTCAGATATTTTACTCTTTTCATATTGCATCTCTTGCGCTCCGATGATTTAGTCATGTAAAATCAGTGAGTCAGTTGTATTCTGTATACATGCTTTCTTTTCTGTGGCTATCAAACTACTGTTCCATACTCTGCTTTTGTTTTTAATGAATTTCAAACAAAGTGATAATAACATTTGCTATACTGAGAGGCCTCTTTGCATTTTTAATTAATGCATATGTCAGTATTTATATAATTTTATACAACTACACTACGATCATTCCATCTTTTGCTTTTCTTAATTGTGAACATGACTACAATATATTGTAAGACAGTTTTTCAATCATATCATAAAAGATTCACCTTAGCTAGAATTTTCTTTGGATCATACATGAATAGTTTTGAGAGCATTTGTCATCAATATAGAGCTGTTCTCATTTGTGACTTGAGTAACTGTCTTCATCATCACCACCATCATCATCATCAGTCCCCTTTTGCCATTTTCTACATGGGGTTGGTGTATCATGTCAACTATTAAAATCTTTCTCTCTATTCAGTGCCACTCTCCTACCTTTCTCAACACTCATGCCTGACTGTCACAAATCTCTCACATGATCCATTCACATCTTTGCTGGATACCCTAGTTTGCTCTTGCCTTCTTCCTGTCTTTCCCAAGTCACCAGATTATCTTCTGCGTTTCTGCATGTCTGAACCACCATAATCTGTTCAGCTTGACCTTTTCTGCAATTGGAGCTACTTTGGCTTCTGGCCCTATGTTCTCATTTCTTTGTCTGTCCCACAGGGTACATCCTATCACTGATCTCAGATACTTCATCTCCATCACCTCTATCTTCCACAATTGTTCTGCCTTTGCTGCCCAGGTTTCTGCACTGTATGGTAGTACTACTCACATCACTGTTTTCTACACATTACTTGTCAGCTTCTTTGGCATTCTGCTTTCATATATTACTCTTGACTTTCTGTGCTAGTTGGCTGCAGTCCCTCCAATTGTAACTTTGACCTTCTCATTCAGACTTCCCTTTTCCCCAACCACCCCTTTCAGATACTCAAAGTTGATAACCTGTTCTAGAATTTCCCTTATATCTCAATTCACACCTTCTTCTGATTTTCCCCCAGTTGCAACCATTACAATTGTCTCATTTCGCCCCATGTGCCTTCAGTATTGAATTCTATTTCCCTGTCCTTTGCTCAAGTTCTTGCTCAGTCAGCTTGCAATGCCACATACTCTGTATATATCAACTTTGTTGAGCTGTCCTGTCTGACCTGTTTGCCAATGTAGTCCATCACCAGTATGAACAGCAGTGAGCTCAGAGTTGAACCCTAATGTACACCCACTCTAGCTGAGAGCCACTCTGTGAGATAGAGCACTGTTTGCACTTGAGTCATTAGGTTCTTGTACATAGCTTGCACTAGTTCTACCAATGTTTTCTGGGACTTCAAAGCATCACAGGACTGCCCACATCAGCTTATTTGGGACCTTCTCACATGTGTGTTTAGGAATGCCCAGTTGAACTCTTTTCTCATTTGTAGCTTCTTCTCAGCTATCTGGCTTACTTTAAACATTAGGTCAGTTCTGTTGCATCCTGAACTAAATCCAAACTGCTCATCTCCCATCTTACTTTCAACTACTCTGCATATTCATTTCTCAGTCAACCGCTTTAGAACATTCATGCAATGTGAGAGGAATCTGATACTTCTCCACTGCCCACAATTGTGAATGTCCCCATCTGTATCTGGCCCTTTCAAACTTCAGTCTTGGAAACAGTCCTCCACATGGTTTTCACCTCATTTAGATAAATTTCAGAGCTACAGCCCTTGAAGTCTTTCATTGGGACAAAGTCACCTTTAGAAGTAACTCACCTTTCATGCCTAAGCTAGTACAAAAACGTCTTTAAATCAGGCTATTCATTCCCTAGTTTTCTTCCCTCCACCACAAAAACAGGGAGAGAAAACTGTATACTCCCTTGATGTATACAGACAACTAAGATTGTACTTACATAGAACCAACTTCCCTAACAGATCAGATCAACTGTTGGTAGTATTTGCAGACAATAAGCAAGAAAGACCAGTAGACAAACATACCATCTCTTAGTGTATTGCAAACAGTATTAACTTCTACCTATTTTCATGATGGTAAACAGGTTCCTGCAAAAGTTAGGGTACACTCCACCAGAAACAAATCTGCTACTACAGCTATTTTAAAAGGAATCCCTCTGCAGGCTTTTTAGAGGCTACCACTACCACCTGTCATCTTTCCACACCTTTACCAAGCACTACCATTTTGTAACCACCTCTAGGGCTAAAGCTAGGTTTGCCTTAGATATCCTACAGAATCTCCGAACAAGAGCTGAATCAATATACCCCACTAGTCTTCTTTGAGAGTCTTTCTACAAATCAATACTGCAACATTGACTATGATGAACATAGTACACATGTGTAAATAACTTACCATAATTGTAAAAGTTCAAGTAGGTCAATGCTACAGTACCATTTCCCTCACTCCTTCTCCTCTTTCTACCTACACAAGGATGCGGTGGATTCATTTGCCATTCTCCTCCCTCACTCCTGAGATAATACTTCACTAGGACTGGGTGTCACTTGTTAGTATAGATTAGTTAGGCAGGTCATGCTCTACGTGCAAGTACTGGCCACCAGTTTTCCAGAAAAGAAAGACCTGAACACGGTGCTGGCCAAGGCATGTATTAAACCTCTGATATACAGACATCTAATGACCAGGGATAGTGGTCAGCCGGGGACGGAAAAAAAGTATGGCATTTGGGTGGTCCACGGGCTTCTTTCTTCATTGCAAAAAGCCCTAAGAATCAATACTGCAACACTGATCTACTTAAGCATCTATAGCTAGGGTAAGTTATCTATATACCTCCGCTTTCTTAAAAAAAAAAAAAAAAATGAAATCCTGTTTTTATTACCTGAAATCTAGGAACTATACCCATGATTTCTTATTGTAATTTCCTGACATTACAATGAAAGAAATAGATTTTATTGCAACTATCAATATTATATATATATATATATATATATATATATATATTTAGCTATACACACCACACACACACACACACACACACACACACACACACACACACACACACACACACACACACACATATATAAAAACATCTTTTTATGGCTAAGAAGTCATTTAGGAATGACTTTAATTACTTTCATCAAAGGAATATGTCTGGGAGGTCAAACTTAACACATGCATTTAACCCATATTAATGATAAGGATAATTTTTAAATGTTTCTAAAAAAGAGAGGGGCAATTCACTGATTTAAAGGGATCACCTGACTGATTATGTCATTAAATGGAACACAGTAAAAAGGTTGTGTTTTAATGTTAGCAAAAGTCTGATGAGTCTCCATGGAAGAGATGAAATGGCTTACTCTATTTTTTATTATTATTATTATTATTATTATTATTATTATTATTATTATTATTATTATTATTACTACTACTATTACTATTACTCTTTCCTTCCACAGTGGAATCAACATGCTACGGAGAAATGATTGAAAATGTGTTTGCCCTATAAGATGTGGCATATTACCTTTGACTAATATATGGTTTAGCATCAGTGGAACATTTTCATATGCTAGGTCAAACTGCCAGAAAAACGGATGCCACATTGTAGTTACTATGCCCAACAGAGCACATTGTGTGTTTTTTTATTACATAGTCATCTAAGCTGTCATGACAAAGAACAGGTGTATCAAAAAGCCATAGAATGTATGAAGAGACTGCTAGCAGAGGAGGGAGGGAAGGAGGAAAACACACTAGAGCAGCTTTCAAATGCATGCAACAGGAATAGCTGCAGATGAAAACTAGTATAGTAAAAACCTAAGCTTAATATATGCTGGAATATAAAAGGATATAAGCGTTTGGGAAACAAGGAATACGTGCAAAAGCAGCAAGAATGTGAACAAAAGCAAAGCTAATTCTGATAGCAGTTATGTAGTACTTTTGAGTGGAGAGAGATTGTAAAGATAATGGCAGGGTATATTCATAACAAATGTAATAATGTTACAGCCAAGCATTCTGCCCCACGTCATTAGAGTCAAGGACATAACATCATATTCCTGTGTAGAAAATGTGCTTTTATAGTGAAACAATCCGCTGGCTGAGTCACCATAAATATGTGACTAATAAACAGGCTCTAAGTGTAAATATAAAGGAAGAGGAAGAAATAGGAAATCTGATGGGGAGAGCAGGAAATTCCATTTTGGCCATGCACAGAGAACAAAGGAGCACATACGCAGTAGGAGCAGAAGACTCTACAGTGTTAAATAAAATTGAAAGATATGGTAGGATTGGTCATCTTTTTTCATGTCTTTATCTATGTTTCTGGGATAGGAATTCACTTAGCCAACAAAATAAAGTAAATACTAGATCTGTTGATGTTAATATCATCGGGAAACATTTTTATTAGGCACGTTGGTATTGCTGAGAAGTGGATTGATTGGTTTAGGAAATGAAGGACAGTTTGAAATACGATGCGCAGATCTATGCTGAGACTGAAAACATTGTAAAACAAATTGCTGAAATGTAAAATACTGATAATTCAAAAGACTTGAAATGTCAACAAATACTTAAATATCATTCTTTTTGCACAGGAGTTCACCCCTACACACCTCAGTGAAAGAGCTATGCCTCCATATTTACATATTCTAAATACATTCTCTCCAGGATGACAGCAATTTAGGAAAAAGGAAAATTCCCCATACTAAATTAAAGTTATCACATTTCCTTTAGTTTGAATAGTCTGACCTCAGATAAAGCATCCAGGACATCTAAATATTTCTGTGCGTAGTCCCACAACAATAAAAAAGGGTCACAACTTAGTATATGTTTTTCTACTGAAGAATACCATATATCAGAAAAGCAAATATTTTCCAAAGAACTGATCTTTTTATAGTGTTATAGCAGCAGTAGGCAATGAAGTGGATTAGAGATTATAGGAAATATTGCTAGCTGCAAGCTGTACTAACTTGGGGTAAGATGCAATAGCACTTAACTCTCTTTTTACAGGACTGTCCAAATGTAGGTAACTTTATCCTGTGGAAAAAGTATGCAAATGGCAAATGCATGTTATTTATCATAGAAAAAAATCTAACTTTCCTCTAAATATTGTGCTATATCTGAAAAAAAATGCCTTAAGATATATATATATATATATATATATATATATGTATATATATCTAAAGGGAAAAACAAACAGTATGTGCAGGTAGCATTTTTCAATTATGAGACTTTGCATTGAGCAAGGATGTAGATTGTCATACAAAATAAATGTTCAGTAAGAGATAGCATTTCTAAAGTTGGGGCCATAATTCACTAGCGCCATCTAAATTCAAAATCCAACATCACACTAATGTAAGTCTTTCTACCATTTAATTGCTTGCAGTCTAATCAGTATAGTGTCCCTCCTGGTAAAATACTAGGAATGTGACTAAAAAGCAAAAATATTGTCACTGTTCTGTTTCAACAACACGTTATTACTACCACCACCTTGAAATAACACTGCTTTTACCCTATATGAAAAGAATGGCATTTCAGTAAATAAAACACAGCTGATAAGGAAAGGATGGGGGCTTTGTAATCAGCTAATTGGCCATTCACTATACAGGTTTGCAAGTAAAAAAAAAAAAAAAACAGAGCATTAACAGTGCTCTTAGCCACCCATAGCATTTTTAGTGCTCATGTTGCCCATCTGAATATGATTAATTTACAAACATAGTATGCTTGTAATCATTACAATGGTGCATTAGCTATGTGTGGGTTTGACATGTAAAGATACAAGTCCTAGAGTTGTTTTGCTGACTCTTGTAGTGAAAGCACTCTGCATTCATGTCTTGAAAAGCCATTTGAATGTGTTAGTTAATAGCTTTAAGATGTATTTGAATGCAAGCAAATACACACATGAAGAAGAACTGCACTGTGGTTGTCTTTCTACTCTGCCGTGTCAATGTTTTTTTGATTTCACAGACATAACCAGTATACACTCATATGGATGGCAATGATACAGATCCATGAATGACCTCAACTATATGTGGGAACAACACGTTTCATTATGTTATCAGCTATTTTATGTTTAGGCAGAAACAGAGAAAATCAGCTATCTTCAATACAGCAAAGTCAACAAGCTGTTCTGAAGGTTTCAAAATAGAGACTCGTAACAAAAGCAAAAACTCTGTGCACAGATTTATGCTCTGGTACAGGGACTAGCTTTCAATAAAACAGAGCTATAATTTTTTATACATTTATGATCCCAGAGAACTTATTTCTAAAATAGCTTTTTTTTAAGTCTTCAGAAGTCTGGGTTAGATTAAGTGTCGTTAAACTCTCAGGGCATAATGACACACTTTCTGATTTTGGCATTAACTCACATTGTCAAGCTGATACCTTTATATTGGCCATTGCCAGTCGTCCTGCCAGACGTGAATGTAATTTATTCTTCAGTTTGTGTTCATGTAATTCTTTTTATTTTATTTGTAACAAACGTTGACTTTGTACTGCTTAAAAGGGAAGCAACATATCTTATCTGTTCCCAACCATTTGGAAAAAGTAGATGAAATAAGTCTTGTTTTTTTCTATTTTATTCTGGAAAACTTTGACTTGTTCTTTTCATGCAGAGGTCTTGCTTTCCCTAGTTATGCATGCCATCTTCTAACTTTTTCTCTTATATTGTGACCATTCTCTGGTTTGATGCTACTAATAACTCTTGAAGTCATAATTCAGCATAACTATTTTTCATTATTAAAGTATAATTATTGCTATGACAATTTTTCATTATTAAGTTATAAATTATTGTTATCAGACACTGTCACAGTCACTGTCAAATAAAATATTTTTTTTCTCCTATCGCTAAAGGCCAAACTTTTTCAAACATGGTCCATATAAACCATAAATGCTTCTGGCAAATGTCCTTGTCTCTTACCTGCTCTAACAATTCATTTAGATCCTGTCAACAAGGCAGATTTTTAGGAGAGGATATTAAATGAGATATTTATCTAATGAGGGAGGTTGCTGACATGCTCATTCAGATTTCCTTTTTCCTCAACCACCTCTACCATTTACTTGAAGCTATTACGCTGTTCTAATATCTTCCCTTCTTTTTCAATTTGCAGCTTCTTCTGATCATTCCAATCTTCTGCCATGACAGCTGTCTTATCTGTACTCAGTTTCATCCTATGTGCCTTCAGTATTGCATTCCATTCCATTATTATTTGCTGAAGTTATTGCTTAGAGTCTGTTTGTAATAGCACATTGTTTGCATGCAATAGATTAATGATCTGTCTTCTTGGGCCTGCTTGTCAATTTATATATTCACCAGTATAACCAGCAGTCAGCTCAGAGCTTAACCTTGATGCATACCCCCATTCTAATTGGGATCCCCTCCAAGTCTGAACACTGCTCACACTTGTATTATTGGTCCTCGTAAATAGCCTGGAGTAATTCTTTCAATATTTCTGTGGATGTGAGATGCTGCGATACTTAGCTTATAGTGGAATATGCACACCATTTCTGCTACATGTACAGCAAGAACCCTAGCTAGGGTGGTGGACAAACTGGGCAACTTCCCCAGGAGAAAAAAGTTAGGGGATGCAGTTTGATGATCCAGAATGGTCATTAGTGCATTCCAACTTATTGCATTAGCAGTCAAACATGAGTGCTGTAGTGCTCTCTTACATTAACACTAGTAGCTCCACAATGGATTAAACTTACACTTGTTGTTTGTGTCTGGGGTTACAAGCGCACTTCCAAGCAAGGTGTTTACAGTTTGTGATGCTGTGAGGCACCAACCTAAACTTGTGACACTGACCTTTTCCTGGTCCAGCTGTGCCACCTCTACACAAGGTCAGCAAGTGCACCACTCCTACCTCCCTCTGCCACCTTCTCCAGTTCCCAAGCCAATGGTCAACTTTGCCTAACTGTTGCATTGTCAGGACTTCATTCTGGCAGAGCAAAAAGCTGGCAATTTCTGTCTGCTCTGTGTTACTACTTATTAATTTATATGACATTCTGCACATTTTACTTCAGTGTTGTGTTCAATAAATACACAGATACATATTGTGAGAAAGCTAGATAAGCTTATTTGTAGATCAGCCCCACAGTCATTGCTTTCAATAAACATGTCTCAAATGTATTTATATTTCTAAATATAGATTCATGTTTAAAAACTCTAAATTAAATATACAGCCTCATCAGTTATTGCAATATTCTTCTGTTCTAGTTTCCAATATTTCCTTATGTCTGCTGTACTACTATATGTTCAGCATTATTAATCAGTTCTACATGCAATGCTAGTTATCATAGCCACGTATAAATCATGTCTAGAGTAGATTGTGTCAGGAACAGCCTAAATGCAATGCTGCATTGATTCACACTTATAGCACAGAATGCTTACAGTTTACTTTGAGCCATTAACATTTTAATCAGATGTCAAGTTACTGGTCAAGCTACTTACATATCCTTGCCCAGGGCCACACGTTTTGGGTAGTGACCAAAAAATAGAGAATACATTAAATTCCTTTTACAGTGTAGCATGGCTCAGTCTTCATGACAGACGAAGAGCCTGTCAGTCTAGCTCAAATTGCTGTCAGAAGTAGACTCACATGAGGGATGGTGGAGATATTGAAGGGATCTCAATGGGGAAAACAGTAAAGATACTGGAGGGCTGTCACTGATAAGTTCTATTGGGATATGGTAGAGCTTTCAACCCAAAAGACTTGCAGAAATTAAAAAAAAGGAAGAGTTTTACAGAAACCTGAGAAACAAGGCAAAATAAATATCTATGAACATTCTGTGGAACATAACAAAGATGCTAAATGGATAGAAGACGTAAATGAAAGAATATGAAGTTCAAATATACAGGATACAAATGGGATAAAGTAACAGCCAGAGAGATTGCACCAAAGTTAAGAAAAGCTCTTAATTGGAAATCCCAGGGCCGGATGCAGTACATAACTTCTGGCTAAGAGTGCTAACATTTTTACATTAAGATTTAGCCATGAGTAAGAACTATTTATATGTGCACCCTGAATAAACACTAGCCTGGTTAACAGTAGGAAAAATAATGCTCCTACTTAAGAGCAACCTGCAAGCTATCCTAAAGACTATAGAACAATACTTTGTTTTCTAATGATGTATAACCTATACACTGGAATTGATGCCAACAGAGTTTATAGTCATTTAGAAGAAAACTCAGTCACAGCAATAGAACAAAAGGGTAATAAAAGGAAGTAATATAGAACAAAGGATCATTTGTTGCTAAATAAAGTTATAATGGAGAACTGTAAAAAGGGGAAGACTCTAAGTATGGCATGGACAGTGTTAGATTAGGGACTTCTATTTTAAAATAGTTATTAAACATTAGACAGGCTAAAGTGTAAAACTGTGTTTCATTCATGCATAAAAGACAGTTAAGCAGAAAGAAAGGATAACCTTGCTGGTCAACAGTTTATTAGAAAGGAAAGATAAGCATAAAGTGTACAGACAGAATGTTCTTTTCTCAAGAGAAAGATACAATCTTACCAGATACAGAATGTTCCTTAATGGAATGTTAAATTAAGACCAAGCCGTGATACCGAGGGAACCAAGGCAAAGAGGGCATGTAAAGCATGACAGGGTTTTGGTATTATTAAAATATACTCCAGATACAGTTAGAGAAGTCAGTTAAGGTTAGTTAGTTCATTTGACCTGTAACCTTCATTACACAGAAGATTACAGACACTCAAGCCTGAGTACAGAAAGCAGGTCAAATAAAGACTATATTAGTTTACATTGTTCAGGACAATCAGAATATGACATGCAGTAACTTTGAATACTAATTGTTTATCAGAATTGTTATTGAAGACAGTATTCGGATATTATGAACATCTAATAAAGCCTTATTGGTTGAACTGCAGTGTTTGGAGAATTGACTCTGAAAAGTACACAAGACTTGGCCCATAATGAAGAGACTTGCACCTGTTCAGCATGAGTTTGGGTAATTAACAGATAAAGACTTTCATTCTCAGTCTCATTACAGTGTTTCCAGCTAATTACGGTACACTACAATCTTTTCAAGTCTTACAATGGTGAGCCACTATAACAAGCTTATATCAGCAGTCAGATAAAAATCTACAGAATAACAGTGTTTCATTCAACTTCATGTGTTCTACAGATTACAAAATAGCAGTGTTTTCATTCCATTGCAGCACCCCATGTTTCATTCAACTACATGTGTCCTACAGAGTAAATCAGCCTTATCAGAAAACTTCAACAAAAACAACTGCATACAGACTTTTTAGTAAAACAGCACTACTTCATGCAGATAAAAAGGACACAGCACACAAATGCTCAATGCAGCTGTTAACTAAAGTGCACAGTATCAGTGTTTAATTCAGAAAAGCCTTAGACAACTTTCGCAGGTCAGTATTATCTCAAAGCAATGTTCCTTCAAAACATAAAATACGTTATCCAGTTAACAGGTTTCTCCACCAACTTTCAGGTTTCCAGTGTAATGTCACACAGCCAAAAAGCAAGAAAAAGGTTAATAAGCTACAGACAATGGCAAGCATTCTTCCAAGACCGTATATATGTATTTTTTAGATAACAGCTCAAAAATGTTTAAATTTATCAGTAAAAGTAATTTCCATATATGTTGTATAAACATGTCAAGTAATACTGCTACAGTTAAACCATCAGTAAATCTTTGGTTTAAGTTTAAAAATGTTCTCGTATAGTTAAAGGTTATTAGTTCAAGAATGTTAAATATTTCTAAATGCAAGAGGGTTAAATCACAGAAGCAAGCTAATGAATCAGATTTTGTCAGTATAGATTTACATTTAATCAATCCTTGTGTAAGTGTTTCAGCACATACAATTCAAAACACAATATCAACACAGTCAATGTAAAAAACACGCAGGCAATGTCTCAAGTTCACATTACTTCATCTACTTTCTTATTTTCAGAATCAAGTGCAATGTTTGCACTGAAGGGAGATAAGAGAAATCAGAGTGCAGATTTTAATAAAGTAAATTCCAGTATAACTGAAAAACACACTTCAGTGCTAAGTAAAAGATCTGACATTAATCTGTCATTGTTTAAGGTTAAAATAAATGATATTTCATTGCTTATAAACAGATCAACTTCAGTTACACATAAATCATTATTAAAATACTCAAATGCAGTTTTGTCACTATTTAAAAGGTCAAAGATTATAGCAGCTAACAGTTCAAAGTGTCAAAAAAAGAAGAAGTAAGTAGCGTCACCAAAGGCAGAGCACATCAAAATATAATACTCCAAAAACAAATGGTTCTGCCACCAATTCCACTTGCACTTAAACCTTGAAAACTTTAATAAAATATACAATGATAAAATAAAATAAACACACTGGCTCATAAACTGGATAAGCACTTTCGGTATAATACATTTTTCAAATCCTAAATGTTTGCCAGTGAAACTTCCTCTTAAATACCTTAATTTCCTAGTGTTCACTCACTTAGATGCATTTATTAACCATAGCAGCATACACACCCTTTTAATTATGTCATTTTGAGGGCTGAAGAGCTTTCCCTTTTAGTGCAGGTTTTAAAGGGACAAATGCATTCAGACCTAGTGACTGATCTGATTGCAAATTCATTATCCACTTCATCTCTTCAATTTCTGTTTGGTTTACTAAATTCCCATCTCTTGGTGTTTCATGAAGCCTAGTTAGTGCCATGAACTTGAAATAATTTCTGTCATTTATACTAATATGCATATAAAGTACATTGCTGGCAACTATTTTTCTTATGTCAAATAAGTGCTTTAGGATACATTCCTTGAGCATTTGATTAGTTTTCCCTATGTAGTATGCCTTGCAATGAGTGCAGGTTGCCACATAGATAATGTTCTTACTCCGATGGTTTGCAAATCCTTCAAACTTATAGTTCCTCTTAGGGGATGTGTAAAAGTATTCAAGATGTTTATATGAAAATGTGCCTTGCAACTTCCACATCTGAATTTACCAACGCTCCTGTTCATCTGAAAACTCCTGTCTTCAGAAATAGCTTCAGTTTCTGTTTTATAACATAATAGTCTTTTTAAGTTTTTCCTGTTCTTAAAAGAAAAGCTGGGTTGATCTCTAACAATTTCCCTAATTTTGTTGTCAGATGTTAGCACTGGCCAAAAATTTCTGATGGTATTACGAATAGCAAAATTGTCAGTACTATATGTCAACTGGCATCTCAGATTGGACTTTACCTCCTTTTGCTTGATCTTAATTGCTTTACCTTTGTCTGAAAAATAGAGTATTCCCCTCTGAGAGTGTAGTTGCTTCATTAGTCTGTGTCTCTTTGACTTTGTATCCTCTCTTATTAAAGTCATTGATAAGTTTAATTTGCCCCTCCCTATAATCCTCGTCCCTCACGCAGAGCTTGGACACTTGAGTCAGTTGGTTAGTCACTATGTTGTCATGAACATGCCTGGGATGCATGTTAGTATTGTGTAGTAAATGATTGCACCATACAGGTTTCCTATACATTCTAGTATTGATATTTTCTGTGTCATCTAACGTTAACATAACATCCAAGAAGTCTATCTCCGTACTAGAAGATATCACTTCAAACTTCAAAAATGAAGTTGTGTTGGGCAACAATTGTACAAAATGTTCCAAGGAGGTTAAATCGCCATCTCGTTAGAGAAAGACATCATCCACAAATCGATTATAGAAAACTATGTTTCTGTTCCATTTGTTGTTAATATCCACTTTCCATAGCTCTTCCCATCTTGCCAGGACCAGATTGGCATAACTATTTGCGCATGGAGTTCCCATCGCTACCCTCGACGTCTGCCAGTAGTAAGTACTACGATACAGAAACACATTGTTATATAAGACCAATTCCAAGAGGCTACATAGTAAATGGATATCATTGGTTGCTTTGTGCTTCACACCAAAGTCTCTGATCGCTTCGATACCCAACTCATTGGGTGTGGACATGAACAAACTGTTCACGTCCATAGTTACCAATAATAAATTCTTACAAGTAATCATCTGTTGCAGTTTCTTGTAAAGTCTACTTAAGGACTCAGCCAACTGGTCACATCAGAGGGTCATGTAAATTCTTATGCACCTTAGGCATTCCATTGATGCTAGGTATAGTTGGATGAAATACTTCAAAAAATCAAACTCTATTCATGAGCTTGTCATAAAGCGTGTCTAGTACACTATGTATAATGGTGTTCAATTCTCTTTTATCAATCCTCCTGTAGGTGGCTATATCTGCTAGCATCTCCTTCATCTTGATATCATAGAACAACATATCCATAACTATAATCGCCCCTCTTTCGTCAGCTTGTTTAATCATGATGTCATTCATATTCTGTAGTTCAAGTAGTGCTCTCTTCTCATTTAGAGTTAAGTTGTGGAAATGTTTACTTCCCTTTTGCTGCCTCTATTCAGCCACTTCATTTTCACATAAACACACGAAGGCATCTACAGCCAGATGACATAGAGGGACAAATGTACATGGTTTCCTATATCCAATTAAGGAAGCATCAATACTAGAATGTATAGGAAACCTATATGGCACAGTCATTTACTACACAATACTAGCATGCATCCCAGGCATGTTCTTGGCAACATAGTGACTAACCAACTAACTCGAGTGTCCAAGCTCTGCACGAGGGATGAGGATTATAGGGAGGAGTAAATTAAACTTATCAATGACTTTAATAAGAGAGGATACAAAGTCAAAGAGACACAGACCAATGAAGCAACTACCTTGGAACTACACTCCCAAAGGGGAAGACCCTATTTTTTGGACCGAGGTGAAACAGTTAAGATCAAGCAAAAGGAGGTAAAGTCCAATCTGAGATGCCAGTTGACATATAGTACTAACAATTTTGCTATTCGTAATACCATCAGAAAATTTTGGCCAGTGTTAACATCTGACAACAAAATTAGGGAAATTGTTGGAGATCAACACAGGTTTTATTTTAAGAAAAGGAAAAACTTAAAAAGACTTCTTCTTCTTCTTTCTGCTTTTTATGGTTAGTAGTCACCACAGCAGATCACCTGTCCGCTCATGATTGGCAGTGGAGGTTTATGGAGTTGAGTTGCCAGCCCAGTGCCCAACCTTCCACGGAAGGCACACACATGCACACACTCACTCCTAGGGCCAAGTTAGAGTGTCCAATCCACCTGCAGCATGTCTTTGGGATGTGGGAGGAAACCAGAGCACCCGGAGGAAACCCATGTGACCACAGGGAGGACATGCAGACTCTGCACAAAAGACACCCCAGCTAAGGATCAAACCAGATAATCTCTTGCTGTGAGGTGACAATGCTAACCACTGTACCACCATGGCTTTTCTAAAAAAAAAAAACCTTAAAAAAGACTATTATGTTATAAAACAGAAACTGAAGCTATTTCTGAAGACAAGAGTTTTCAGATGAACAGGAGAGTTGGTACATTCAGATGTGGAAGTTGCAAGGCATGCTCTCATATAAACATCTCGGATACTTTTACACTTCACCTGACTAAGAAGAACTATATGAGTGAACACTAGGAAATTAAGGTATTTAAGAGGAAGTTTCACTGGCAAACATTTAGAATTTGAAAAAGGTATTATACCAAAAGTGCTTATCCTGTTTATGAGCCAGTGTGTTTACTTTATTTTATCACTGTATATTTTATTAAAGTTTTCAAGTTTTTTGTGTTTTTAAGTGGAATTGGTGGCAGAATCATTTGTTTTTGGAACAGTTCAAAGTGTAGCAGCTCTGTACTAGGTAAAAACATCTCATATGCTGTTTTAGACTTCAGTAACAAGATTTGTGCAAATGTATAGATTTTAAAGAGGTGGTTACGACAGGAACATGCAGATTTATGAGTTAAAGATAAAATAAATTCCATTTTAGCTGACACAGCTGAAGTGCTCAGAAAGACATATTGGGTTTGGCCAGTTAGGAAAAAAGGGTACCCATATACCTCTATGTCTAGTAAGGTATATCAGAACTAACAGTCAGATAAATTAGCAGAATAAAGGGTTTACAGTTACAGATTTGGCAAATTATTTATTTATTTTTTTGTATAATTGTTTTGTTTAGCAGTCATTAGTTAGTTAAAGTCAATGCCACATTGTAAAAGTGACAACACAGTTAAGAATCAGATACTATGTATAAAAGAGTACATTATGTAATCAATTTAAGACTGTATATGTTTCATATGGAAATAGCAGTTTGCCAAGCACATTAGGTCAGATTACAGCCAGCCTAGCAAGCTGAATTAAAGACAGTACTATCCATTTAATGCATTTACAGTTTTACTATTTATCCAAAAAAAATGTAGACAGTAATAATAAATTCTTGCAGCATTTAGTACTACTGAAAAGTTAAATGACATTAGTTAAAGAAACAGTTATGGTAAGACAGTGGATGGAGTCTCCATCACAGAACAGTATGTTATATTCTGATGGTCATGAGACAAAATGTAAAAGTTAAACAGTTAAAACTGATTTTATATAGGTGCAAAAATGCACAGTGTTAGATTACTATTTAGTTTCTTTTGAGATTATCAGTTTGCTTACAGACTTGCAAGGGTTTATTAGCAGAAAATGTTTATTACATGCAGAAAAATGTAAATAAGGTCAGGACAATAAGCAATGCTATCAGTTTATAATTGTTAAAGACGCAAATGTTATTTTAAGGACATTATATTAGATACAATCAAGAACTTTAGTTACCCAGCCATGCACAAGAAATAAAAAAGAGGTTTAAAGAGGTTTAAAGGCCTAACTATAAAAAGGATACTTCAACATTAATGCAGGCCTTCCTTTACCTCAACAGCGACTGGAACAATGCAGAGTAAAACTTGACAAGAGCTGTGGTGGAAAAGTTGACTGTCTATATGTTTCAGTTATTTCTTCAATGTTTGTTTAAAGTTAAAATGTATGAGTTAAAGCAAGTATGTGTGTTTCAGGCAGTTATATAACAATATTAGTTTTAGTTTATGTTTTTATCAATAGTCAGACAATACTGACAAAAAACAGATTTCAGTTCATTTCTTATCTGTTTTCATTTAACACTGTCAGAATGTTTTCATGTTTTCAGACAATTGTACAGCAGTTCTAGGTTTCAGTCTATCTATGTTCAGACAATCAAAATGTTCTCATGCTTTCAGACAATTGTACAATAGTACTAGTTTTAGTTTATCTATGTGCAGATAATACTAACAGAAAAACTAATTACAGTTAACTTTCCATCTGTGTTCATGTAACACTGTCAAAATTTTCTCATGTTTCAGACAATTTGCCGACAGTACTAGATTTCAGTCTATGTTCAGGCAATAATAGTTTGGTTTTCAGAATATAACATGTACCAGTTTCTGTTATGCTTTTATCTGTGTTGGGT
The DNA here is from genome assembly GCF_019279795.1 of Protopterus annectens. Classification (NCBI taxonomy): domain Eukaryota; kingdom Metazoa; phylum Chordata; order Ceratodontiformes; family Protopteridae; genus Protopterus; species Protopterus annectens. Next base: position 277,764,750 of record NC_056744.1, read on the forward strand.
TACCACTAGCAAAATATATTCTTTTATTTTAGTTAGTTTCCAGAATAGACACAGCTATTGTTAAATGTTCGGTATGTGCTAATGTAAATTTCCGTCAAGTATCAGAATATGACATTCATATTCAGTTATGAGTTCAGTATAGTACATTTAGTCAAATCTCAAAATACTTGAAATTATTCAGTCAGTACTTTAAGAGAAAAGAAACAGAATTACATTATTTAGTCATTAATTGAGGGTAAAATGACAGAATTATTTTTACAGGCTTATTATAATAAAGTATTTAAATAATAGGTAGTAATAGTTATTCAGTATACTCAAGGTATAACATTACAGGCTTAATTTGTTAATTAATTTACAAATTACAGTACACTTTACATAATTATTGTGCATTAGTCAGAAAGTTAAAAAAGACACTAACATAAAATACAAAGGTATAAACCTGAAATAAAGAAAGCATAAGTTTAGTAAACAATTAAGATATGTTATCTAAAGAATAGGTAGTAATAGTCATGCAGTGCACTAAAAGGCATAATAGGGTAGGCTTAGTTAGTTATTTAGTTTACACATTACTGTGCACATTTACAGATTACAGTATACTTTACATAGTTATTGTACAATAGTCAGAAATTAAAAGGACACCAACTGACAATGCAAAGCTATAGACTTGAAATACAGAAAGTATAGGTTTTAGTAAACTATTATAGCTCATAAATATTCATAAAAGTTAAAAAAGGTAAGTAGCATTATGGAACAAATTTAAATTAAAAGTTATCGACACAAGTTAACACAGGATATAGTAATTATGCTTCAAGACCACTTATAAAGTTATCTTTTTAGTGCAGATTTCAAATAATCTTTAGAAAATAGCCATCATGCTTAATAGGCTGTGCAATAAAAAGAAACAGTACAATGTTTAAATATGTAAATCTATAAACAACAGGAAAAGGTTTCATTTGCTGTAAGAGAAAGACATCATAGTACACTAAGGCACCAGTCCACTAAGGCACCAGTCCATAAGGTAAAAAATAAAAACAAAAGTAAAAAACAGTGTAACTTTACCATTACAGCATACAGAGATATAAAAGAAAAATAGGCAGGGTTAACAGTTTGTACTCTGTCTAACTTAAATAAAGATTCCCAAAGACAGGTTAGTGGGCTTTAAAGGCCACAGAATTAAAAGACACTCATTTTCTGAATAATGTACAGGTTTTAAATATATCACTCATACATCAGAACTTAGACCTAAAGCCTATAAAGACTATGACTCTAGGTAATATGAAAATTAAATCATAAAGTTAAGAGATTTCAATCCAAACAGGCCATAAATGCTCAAGTGATGCCTAATGGTCAAAAATAAAATGGCAAGTTTATTCACCAGATAAAGAAAAACAATTGCCTAGTTATAATTAAATCATAAACTTAAAAGATTTCATTCCAAATAGGCCATAATTGCTCAAGTGACACCTAGTATTCAAAATTAAAATTGCAGGTTTACAAATTTTTTTTTTATTCATTTTCAGATTATGTGTCAGGTAGCATAAAGCTGTATACAGTAGTTAGTAATACAAATGTAAGGTAACTACAGACATAGGTCCCTATATACTTATGTCAGGGACCTCAGGGGTAGCTGTTAGATTAGGGACGTCCACTTTAAAGTAGTTATTAGACATTAGACAGACTAAAGGGTAAAACTGTGTTTCATTCAGGCTTAAAAGACAGTTAAGCAGAAAGAAAGGATAACCTTGCTGGCCAACAGATTATTAGAAAGGAAAGATACGCATAAACTGGGCAAACAGAATGTTCTTTTCTCAAGGGAAAGTACAATCTTGCCAGCTGAAGAATGTTCCCTGATGGAATGTTAAATTAAGACCAAGCCTGGAAACCAAGAGAACCAAGACTAAGAGGGCATGTGAAGCATCACAGGATTTTGGTATTATTAAAATATACTTCAGATACAGTTACTGAAGTCAGTTAAAAGGTTAGTTAGTTCATTTGATCTTTTATTACAGAGAGATTACAGACACTTGAAGCCTGAGAAGACAGGTCAAATAAAGACTATATTAATTTACATTGTTCAGGACAATCAGAATATCACATGCAGTAACTTTGAATACTAATTGTTTATCAGCAAGACATCATTATGATATTGTGAATTGAATGAACTGCAGTGTTTGGAGAATCCATTCTGAAAAGTACACAATAATTGGCCCATAAATGAGAGACTGGCACCTGTTCAGCATGAGTTTGAGTAATTAACATATAAAGTCTTTTGTTCTCAGACTCATTATAGTGTTCACAGCTAATTACAGTACAGTACAATCTTATTAATTCTTACAGACAGACTACAAAAAAGCATTTGACAGTATCCCACATTCACAGATAAAAGAGTGCTTAAAAATATATAAGATATACCCTACACTGATCAATTACATTACAGTGAACATGAAACAGTGGCAAACCACTTTGCAGTTAAGCCATGATAAAGGACAAATTATTATCGAAGGATAAAAATAATTCAAGGTGACTCTTTAAAGGGGATATTCCAGAGTGACTCTGTTACTCCTGCTGTTTTGTCTTGCCCTTATCTCATTATATTGTCTAATTAACAGATTAGGTCACAGCTACAAATTGGCTCCCAGAAAACAGTGTAAATACTTCTCATCTTTTTTTTTTCTAGACTGACTGCATGTATAGATTTGCAATTGTGGGACTGCATAAATATCTGCTGACCTCACAAAACCCAAATGTAGTGAATAAGTCTAAGATGACTTCTGTGCTTAGTTTAGCAGAAATGGAAATCAAAACAGAAGTAGATAAAAGAGTTTGCCAAAAAAACAAAAGAAAGAATATAAAGTGAAGGAACAGATAAGAAGGCAAGAAATGTGGAAAATGCATAAATATAGTTGCAAGTATAGAAAAGTCTTGGAGTAATCTTATGTTGATCAGGATCAAATGCAGGAATGGTTAAGGAGAGGTGAATTTAAACCAAAAGACAAAAGGTTAATATTGGCAGCCCAAGACAGCGGACTATGAACACATTGGTTTACAAGTCCATTGAGCATGTGAGAGAAACAGACAAATGCAGTTTTTCATGCATCATTTTGCTAGTTGTGATATACTAACAGTAGAAGGACTGCATACTATAAGGCATAATAATGTGGCAAGACTGTTGCATTGGGGATTGTGCAAACATTATAATATTGAAGTAGGTGAAAAAACACTTGAAAAATGAGCCACAAAGCATCCCAGAAAATTATGAAGTTTATATCACATGGAATATTCCTTTACCAACAGTTCAAAGGACAGATGTGAGACAACCAGATATATTAGTTCATGAAAAGAAGACAAAAGTATCATTGATCATTGAAATCGCTACTCCCAGTGACTACAGCGTCTTATGTACAGAGAGACACAAAGTCATAAAACAGCAGGATTTGCAGGCAGAAATGAGGGCAATGTGGAAGAAGGATACCCAGTTAGTTCATGTACTAGCAGGACCAATGGGCCATATAAAAATAACTTGCAATCATACTTAGATAAGTTACCAATGCATGTTGCAATCATACTTAGAAAAGTTACCAATGCATGTAACACTGTACAAATTGTAAAATGTATCATTATTAAATACACTGTGGGTGCTGTGAAGAGCATTCCTGGCTAACATCAACGATTGAAACAAATCTAATTTCATGAACTTTAATCATACTTTGACTTAGGAATGGAGTCCATTACCATCATGGTATTAGAAACCCAAAAGACTTGAAGAAATTAAAAAAGGAAAATGAACTTGCCTGATTTGAACTCAATGTTAAAATCTCTTGTAATTTCTCTTTCCTATCATTGCTCGGGTAACACATTATGTAGATCCATTACTCCTATCTGTTAAACACCTAAAAAAACTTCTTATTCCTGATCATTTCCGAAAACTAGTTTTCTACTTGCTACCTTCCTGACATTATAGCATTTGTTACCCCAGTTTTAGCTTCTCTTTACTGTTATATATCGAGAAACTGTCCTTTGTGACTATTTGCTATCCTTAACTTGCTTCATGATTTGCTTTGTGTAGCTATACTATTCTTCTTACATATTTGATTTTTTTTTGCCTGTTCCTCACCCTTTGACCATAGCTTTGAGTACAAAGCCCCTGACCTATCCCCATGGCATATTTACTTTATATCCATATTCCAACAGTCTTCTCCCTTCTTTAACCCATTTGTCCTGATTAGATTAATTTATTCCTGTAAATTCATACAGTATTACCATTGCCTTTGCATTTTTATCCTACCCATTACATTAAATCACATCAGCTGCTTGATCACTACTGGTTAACATTTCTTTCACCTGGACTTCTATGACCATTTTTGCTTTAATTATGACCATAACTAAAAATCTAATCTTTGTAATATAGTCCTGTACAAGGTAAGCAAAAAAATCTTTGCTCCTTGCTCCCTCTCTGATATAAATATTGGAATCTTCCAGTCTGCCCAAGGCAGATTTAGTCCTCCAATGTGTATTACCCTTATCCTCCCACCCACCATTTCCTTCTGACTCCCAGTCCCTGATTCTTATCACTTGAGACCTCTAGAGAATGATACACTGACTCAGCTCACCACTCTTCTTCAATGTTTTTCTTAACTGATTCTGCCTGCTCCTTTTCTACTTTTTTGGAGTGGCATTGTTCCTTTTCTTTGACCCTACATATGAAAATTGCTGTTTTACCTATTTCCTTCCCTTCTGTTGTTTCTGAACATTGTAATCAAGGCACTTTTATGTAGCAGTCACTCATTTTACTGGACAAAATTTCAGTAACTAGCAATGTCTTCCATTCCCCTCTAATCACTCCTTAGAATTTCCACATCTTACTTTCCATATAAATTAAAGAAATAAACAAGAAATGAAGTAATTAATAAATATGTGTATTCATGCATGGTTGACTAGGTCAGCCTTACTAGATATAGGTCATATGCAGATGTAACTCTACCCAGCATTGCTCCAAGTCACCTTTGTTTGCTCCTCTGTTATATTTTACATATATTTTTAACCTGTTAAATTTTTAACTTTTGCCCTCTGTCTGAACACTAACGATCCCTTTTTATTTCTCCCACTCTTCTAATTTCTCTCAGTTTCATTTTAAGGAATTATTACTGAAATACAGATTTCCAACCAAGCAGAGCATTTTCCTGGCAAAGAGCTGGTCTCTTTGTTAAGTATCTCCCCACCCGCCTGTCTTTTCCCTCATTATCTGTCTTCTCAGTATGCTGGCAGCAGGAACAATTTATATTGATAATGCAACCTCCAGAATCCTCACCTGACATTTCTGGCCATGTTTGCTAATATCTCACTTCTTGTCTTATTCCACTTCAACTAATAGTTTTAACTTTTGAAGTCCTAACTGTTCTCAACAATTCTTTTGTTTGTATCCTTCCATCCGCTACATTGGATCATCTTCCATTGCTTTCTCCGACTGACAATATAAAATATCCCCATATGCCATGAGAGAAAACTGTTTTGGCTGCTCTTAGCTCACTCTGTTAGGCTGTAAGTTCATCAGGTTTCAATGGAATGCAAGTGCAGTGCCAATATAGATTTTACAGCTTCATAAATGACTTCAGACATTGGTTTGTGAATAACTTTTTTGTCCTTAAGGTTGAGAAGACTTATTTTTTTCCACAGTCCTCAACTTTGAGTTAAGGGGATAGCATTTTGATGGAACTGCACAAGAAATCACATGACTTAAGTTTCTGCTTTTGTCATCTGTCCCCTCCAGTCCAGCAGATTATTCATTCAATCCCATTTCCCCTTAGTTTCTATGTATTGTTGATTCCAGCAGTGATGTCTTGGATTTCTCTCATTTCCTTAACTTATCACTGCTCTCTGCATCTGGCCTTCCACCTCTGCTTTCTTCTTCTTGTCTTTTCTTTTGTTTCCATGTATCCCAGATTTTTACTTCCAACATATTCTCTGTAACCTACTTGCATATCATTGTCTTGATGACCTTGGCCTCTGTCCTCCTGTCCTCTCCTTGCCCCTTACAATCTCCTTATACCTTATCCTGGTTTCTACCAGTTGTTCTCCTCAGCATTCCAAACTTTTTCACTAGATCAATTCACTATCATCTTTAACAACCATATCTTTCTTTGAAGCTCCTTCACATTCCTCTAGTTCCCAGATTTACTGCCATCCCAAAGCTTTGTGAGGTACTGTTATCCCCTAAAAAGTCTATATTCTATTGTTTTTGCTGTGCTATTTATGGATACTTTGCTTAATTTGCTTTATCATGATTATTATTATTTTATTTTCCTTGATACATATGTTAAGCAAGCTAATGCATTCTTTCATAAGTTTTATTTTGGGGTAGCTAATGGAATGCTGAACAAATGACAAATGAAAGGGCAATTTAAATCCAGATAGACAAAAGTTGTCATTTGTCTCTAAATATTTTTTATTGAAATTGCACACTTCATACGTAATCAAAATTCATTAACTTGACCCATTCAAATGCATCACAGCCCTTTGTATTAACAAATATGTCTTAATAAACAAAACTGGATTGATGGTACTTTTGTCAGTACCAAATTATAGCACTTACCCCTTGCCTCTGTTCTCCTACTATCCCATATTTATTTATTTATATTTCATAAAGTGTGGGTAGGCTGATCCAAAGACATGACCTGGGCCAGGGATGGCAGGTACAGCAACAAAGAGAAAAACAGTGGCACAATTATTTAGTATGAATATAAACATGAAATATGTAGTACAAATATCTACACAATATGTAAACATTAATGTGCATACATTAATGAATAAGTAAGACACTATAATGTATAGCACACATAAGTAGCAATCCAAAATGTTTTTGACAGAAAAGTTTAGTAATGTAGCTTAAAGAAGTGACAGAACAACAGTTATTAGCCTTTATCGATAGGGCATGTAAAAGTAGAGTCATTCATTACCATCATCATCATCATCAACCCCCTTTTTCCCATTATCTACATGAAGTTGGGGTGTTGTGGCAACTGTCACCCTCTCAGTTAATGTCACTCTCCTACTTTATTTGGCAGTAATGCCTGGCTAATGCAGGTCTTCTCTCATACAATTCATCCGCCTCTTTGTTGGTCGTCATTTTTTCTCCCTGACTGCTTCTTGTCTGTCACAAATCTTCTTCACCAGATTGTCTTCTACTTTTCTACACATTTGCCAAAACCACTCAAATCTGTTCTTCTTGTACCTTCTCTGCAATCGGAGGTACCTTGACTTCTACTCTGAACTCTGATCTCCTGATTTCTTTGCCTGTCCCACAGTTTGTATCCTGACCCCACCCCCAACTCAGGTACTTCATCCCCATCATGCCTATCTTCCTCAGTTGCTTTGCCTTCACTGCCTAGGTCTTTGTATCATGTAGTAGTACTGTTATTGCATTGTTATGAACACTTTGTTTTTCACCTTCTTTGGCATTCTTCTGTCATACACTACCTCTATGGACTCTGTGTCACTCGACTGCATCCCCTCTGATTCTAGCTTTGACATAATTCATATGCCCCTCTTCCTCAACTACCCCTCCCAGATTCCTGAACCTATTAACCTGTTCCACTTTCTTCTCTTCTATTTCATTTCTCACCTTCTTCTGATTTCCCTCATTTGCTGCCATTACAATGTCTTACCTTTACTCCTTTTCATCCCATATGCCTTATGTTTGCATTCCATTCCCCTATTCTTTTCTGAAGTTCTTGCTTAGTGTCTGCCTGTAATGCCACATCATTTGCATACAGTAGCTTTGTTGAGGTGTCCTCTCTGACCTATTTGCTAATGTAGTCCATCACTCTTATGAGCAGCAGTGGACTCAGAACTGACACATAATGCACATCCATTCCCACTGGCAACCCCTCTGTGAGTTCAAGCACTCTTCATACTTGAGTCATTGGATCATTGTACATAGCCTGGACTAATTATACCAGTGTTTCTGGGACTTCAAACTGCCCTAGTACTGCTCAAGACATCTTTCTTGGGACCTTGTCATATGTGTTCTCCAAGGCTAGAAATGCCCAGTTGGACTATTTCCTCATTTGTAATTTTGCAATTATCTGTCTCACTGCAAACATTGGGAGGGTTGTGTGCATCCTGATCTGAATGCAGACTGCTCATCTCCCATCTTACTTTCTACTACTCTGCATATTCACTTATCAATCACCCTTTCCTGAACTTTCTTGTAGTGTGACAGGAGTTTGATACCTCTATATTGCCCACAATTGTGTATGTCCCCTTTGCTCTTATATGTTGCACTAGAATGTTTATTTTACAATCATCTGGGATATGTCTTTCTTTCCATACCGCTATGAGTACCCTTAGGAAGCATTTCTCCCCTATCTCACCCAACAACTTGATCATTTCTGCTGTGACCTCATCGGATCCTGCTGCTTTATCTGAACTTATTTTACATAGCACTGTTCCTACTTCTGTGGTAGGCTCCTCCTCTTCTTTGTTAGTAGGCTGTGTGTGGCGCAATATAGCTTCTGTTGAGATTTCTTCATTCAGAAGCTGGAAGAACTCTTTCCATCTCCCTTTGATATCTTTTGGACTGGTGAGTAGGTTGCTGCTAGCATCCCTTATGAAATGTGTCAGACTATCTTCTTTATCTTTCTGTTTTTACCTTGCAGACTGATAGAGTATTTTTGTGCCATCTACCAAGTCAATTTCAAGAAGTGGGTAGAGTGCCTGTGATGCCTTGCTTTTTGTTATTGCAACTGCTCTACTAAACTCATTGTTAGCCAACCAGTATTCATTATAAGCTTGGTCCATCTTTTCTGTCGCCCACTAGTTTGATCTCTTATTCTTTATTTTGATGACTTCTGCATTCCACCACCATCTTTCTTTTTGTGCCTTATTTCCATATCTGGCTAGGCAGCATATCCCTTACGCAGTCCACACACATGGTGTTTTGAGGTGCTGCCATTCTTCAGCTCCAGCTATTTCATCTTCGTCTTAAGGTGTTAGATCCCCAAGTAATTCTTTGAATTACTGTGCTTTTTTTTTCTACAGTCAACTTCCAGGTCTTCAACCTAGTCTCTGTTAAACTTGGAACCTTCTCTGACTGCCATTTGCCACTGTTACTGTTACAAAATATTGAGAAAGGATAATCATTTCTTCTCCTGGTCTTCATACTAACCCCCCAACCCCCTGTAACTCTTGAATGGACACCACTGCAGACACATAATACATTTATTTCCACACAGAGTCTGATGAAGTATCCTGTTGAGGGATGAAAGCTCTAAATCTGTGTGGAAATAAATGTTTTGTGTGTTGGCAATTATGTTCTCTCATCTTTTGCTTTTTGTACTCTAGTTTTGGAAGCTTAACTATTATCCAGATAAAAGTCCTAGTTGCAGAAATATTGTCCTACTTTATAACCCAAGTAGACAGTTGAGATCTACTGACAATAATTTATTAACTGTGACAAAAGCTAATGACTCAGCTGATGAATCTATATACTCCTCTTTTCTAGCAAAAATTTGGAACTCTGACTCTAAAAAAACACAGTGAACACCAACTCTTCTAAAGTACAAACAAGAGAATACCTAAACAATACCTGGATTGGTATATACATAACTCCTTGATGATGAATGTACTGCCCCTTACTATCTCGTATTCATTCCAAGCACTATCAAAATCTTTTCTTTGTCCTCTACCTATACCTCTTCTTCCTTTCACCTATCACTTAACAGTTTCTCTCACTTCTTTATAGTAATAATCCATTTCCTAATTTTCTCTTCTTCTAAGTTAATTTGCAAATATGTTTCATAACCCTTTACATGATTCTGCTATTAATTAATGATACTCTTGTTTAAATTTTAAGCCGTAGTGGTGCAGCAGTAGCGTTGTTCCCTCACAGCAAGAGGTTCTCCCATTCGATTCTCGGCTGGAGCACCTTCTGTGTGGAGTTTGCATGTCCTCCCCTCGGTCAAATGGTATTCAAAAGACATGTGTGAATGGGCGTACCTTAGTTGAAGGTTGGACATCGGACTGGCACCTTGGCACCATAAAAATCTACTGCCAATCATTAGTGGACTGGAGTTCTGCTGTGGTGACCCCTAACCGTGAAAAGCCAAAAGAAGAAGAACAACTCTTGTTTAAATTTTGGATATTTACTAATTACTTGTATACCTATGTTTATTATGTTCTTTATGTAATGCTGTAATTTTTCCAGAGCATTTCTCCCCAGGCTTCCTCTAAAAATGGATAGCTCTCTGCCTAGTTGGACTATCTTGCTAAGCAAATGCAATACATTAATTAACTAATTAATGTATACCCAGACTAGTTTATATACCAAAAAATGGACTGAGCTAGATATGAATGCACTGATCATGTGTGTGACCCTGTGAGTGATAGTTATAATAATTAATTGCACTACAGACCTACACTCTTAGACATGAACAGAAATTGATAACATAGTTTGAGTATGGATATTGCAGCAATAAGCATGGCCTGCTAATGAGACACTGAGCTTAACTCACAACCCCAACTTACTGACAACAAAGGCAGAATTGGAGCAGGTAAACCAGAACAGGTACCAGAAGTAACAACTGTAGATGTACAAAAAAGTGTGTTAAAACTTTCTAAAACAGCACCATTATATAGAAGTGTTTTCTTTTTTTTTTTCTGTATCATCTTTTCTTTTTGAGCTTAACATGTTTAGCAATAACATATCTGTGTCAAATTGTAGAAATTTACTTTATGCCAGTAGTGATGATAAATGTCCATATTTATTAATATTCTAATTTAATCATAATAAAAATCCCTCAAAAGGGAACCTGTTTTCATATATACAATTAAGACTATAATTGACATCTTCTGGCTTTACTTCTGAAGGTTATTTTCAGACAAAGTGAAATGATTGCCATTATTTATTAATATTCTAATTTAATCATAATAAAAATCCCTCAAAAGGGAAACCTGTTTTCATATATACAATTAAGACTATAACTGACATCTTCTGGCTTTACTTCTGAAGGTTATTTTCAGACAAAGTGAAATGATTGCCATTATAATGCATCACTTCAAGAAGACTGCTGAAATTACGTATTGCCCTATCTATATAAAAATCGTAATCATATCCCCTTGAACTATTCACCATGTATCTTAAGACTGTGACCTATGTCACATACATCATATCCTCATTGTCCGTGCTTTTATCAAGATTGCACATATTAATCTCTTGTTCCTCAACTACCCTTTCAAATGTCTCTACTTTTGCCTAATATTTTTGCCCCTCCCGCCTTTTTTCAGATAAATCGCTGGGGATTACACTCAGACAATAATGCCACACATTAAAGTTCCATTCTTCTTATTGTTTTGAAAATGGTTGTTGAAATATTAAAAAGTAATCCTTGATTTTGGACCTTCATTCACCCCATTGTTTTTGACTTTTTCCATAATTCTTGTGCAAGAAAGTTGTGAGATATAGGTCCACAGATCTCATCTTTTACAAATATTTAGTTCAGTCATTGGAATAAATTATTTATTAACAAGTTTGCTGTCATTTTGCTGACTTATTCTTTGTGTAACTGTAACATTTACAGTGGGCCAGGTATCTTGCATTAGGATTAGTTTCTCTCTCTCTTTAATTCTAAGTACAAGAGTTAAACTACAGTTTACCCTGAAACCCAGAACAGTATTAAGCAGGTAGTTGGAGAAGGAAGGAAAGAATGAATGGCCAAATATTTAGAGGTCAACCACTGCCATAAAAGTACACAGATCTCTTATCCTGTTCATTTTTTTGTGTAACATATTTTCAAAATTATTAACGTTGCTTTTAGTTTCTGAAGGAAGTGACACTTCAGAAAAAAGTATTCTTTTGTCAAGATTAAATTGCAGAAAAATCAAACTTGTCTACACTAAACTGACTATATTAGAAATTCAGTGCTGTTGTCTCCAAAAAATGCACCTTTTATATACCTCGCATAAAATGTTCCCCTACACAGTATGTTTCTGTTTTGTTTCCCAGTCCGATTTTGCTTATACAAAAATAGTACAAACACTTTTTCCTAGTCTTTTTATTTTGCTTTCTTGTACTTCAGTTATCCATTCTGTCAATGCCCTGATTAATGATGCACTCCTTACATTGTAATCCAGCATAGATTCTTAAGTACCCTTGCTCCTGAGAAAGCAAGGTGTTTTTAATAAGAATTACCATAAAACAGGGGTCGTGCATAATTCTGAGTAAACATATTGCTTTCTCATCTTTTATATCTAATCACACAGAAAATCTAACACATCTGATGATTATTAAGTTACAGTGTAATAAATATGGTGCTGTTTCATAAACATTCAGATGTTTTGCCAGTTGCATAATGAGTCTGTATTGCATTGGTAATTGTTTTAGTAATCATAAAATATGAATATACCTGCTTATCTGTACTTCTTTCTTTCATCTACTGTCTTTGATCTGGTTCTTATGAAATTAGAGCTGTCTCATGTGGTAATAAAGCAAGAAGCCAAACAGAGGTTTCTATTTTCATTGTTTATTTTTGTGTAAAATGTCTACAAAATTAGATATGTAAAGATGTGGGATTGGACATAATGTTTGGTCTGCTGTTATAAAGACATTTAAGAGCATTTAATGATGTATTTATTACTGTCAGCTGGCAAAGTCACTAAAACACAATACGCCTGTACTGTTATTAGTTTATTATTATTAACATTTGTAAGAAGAACCTACCTTGTTTGTCGGAGGAAAAAAAGAGGAAAGCAGAATTAACACAACAACTATGGCTGAGAATCATGAATATCAACTGCAGTCTTGCAATTAAGTAAAAGCTCTGTGCATTTCATGCGTGGACTTTTAACTACAATGAAGAAATACTGCAGTCTGCTGCATATGCAGAGGCTACAGGAATGTAGAAAGTGTACATTGATCCACAGCACAATCCATTATTTGCAAATGTGATTTCTAGACTGTACAGGGGAGTGAGAATTGGGTATGCAGTAAAACTGACACATATTACACCAACCAGCAGCACCCAATGTCCATGAAATTGTGATGTCCTACTCAGAAAAAACATAGCCTTACTATAACAACATTTTCTGAGCAGGCATTATACATAATGCTAATTACTTGAAAAGTGATGTGGTTGCACATGACACATGCTAACTTGGTGTACAGTGCATACAAGCATGATGCTATAACCACACTAAGCTGTTGCAAACACAGTGGTGCAGCTCAGGTTCTTTCAATGAGAGGATGTGCAGTACCCAATCCCTTCACTGATGTTTTATGCTAATTACTCACATTCCATACTCCTGTCAACATCAGTTAAAATATTTATGACTTGGCCCTTGAGAGAGCTGTAAAGCACAGTAGGCCATAGATTTGCATTACTCCTTCTATGACAAAGCTACTCAGGCAGCTAAACCAAAATATGTGGCCTCCAATAGCCAAAAACTATGAGGTACAAGTAGACCTTGTCCCAGTGCATACCACACCATAGACCTATGTAATGCAATCTTCTTACCACCCTTCTATTATTTCTACCACATAGTCAGCAGCCCACTACCATCCTCTCTACTACAGTGTACTCCATAATACATTGGTTAGCTGTTACCCATATCCCCTCATTATGCTATATTATTACTGTATGGAAGGTATAATCAACTTAGACAACTGACAGCATTGCCTTGATGCTAAATGGAAATATGTAAATGAGCTCACAGTTTTGCCATTAAGAGTTGCAGATGCAAATAAATCTGCAGCTTTTATTGTATAATGCAATAAAGTTTTGCCTTTGATGGTTGTATAAGGGAAAGATTCCTGATGATGATCCAGGTGACTTTAGTTCAACTAGTGGCTCAGGTGCTTAACAACATAGGCAGGAATGAGATATACATACATACATACATACGTATGTACATGCTTACATACATCCATGCATGCGTACATACATACATACAAACATACACACATACATAAATACATACATACATATGTACATACATACATACATGCATGCGTACGTACATGCAGACATACAAGCATACACACATACATAAATACATACATACAATCATACATGCATGCATAAATACATACATGCATACATGCATATGTACTTACTGTGACATCCAGATAATACCCCACTGAACTGCCACCGATTAATGTGACATTGCTTATTAGCATGGGTCAGTAACTAAGGAGCTTCAATCCTCACTACTTACGCCAATGTGAGACTGTCATTTAAACAGGGGTAATATTTCACAGGTTTCCCCTAAGAGCACAACAGGAACATGCTCTATATCCTGGGACTGCACTGTGTACTTCTGTCCACCCTTAATGTAACTCCTTGTTACACACTTCATAGCAATGTGTCCCAGTTTAAGACCTCTGATACACTCACACTTAAAGGAAATAAATCTCACACAGTCAAACACTTCTGTGAAAGCCTGACACAGATTTCCACCTGTGTTCCTTCCCCCAAAATAATATGGTAATGCTAATACCAATCAGAGTATCTTCATGCCCTTCTAAAGGGGTATCCAACTATGAAAATTAAATATTAAAACAAATAGAAGCAAATGACCTAAGTGGACAGGCTTTTGGTGTGGCCCATGAAGTTATCAAGACAAGTATAAGCATTGGCAAATGTTACAGGTGGTAGTAGATCTAGTTTCAACATATGCATGGTGATATATGGTTCAAGTCCCATCCTTTCTAATTCTGATAATAACTTATTCAATATCACATTCTCCATTGTTTATCCACAACATGAAATTAAACTTAAGGTTCTGTTTGACTTTGGGATGGTCCACCACTTTCCCTTAAAGAAGGGTTTAACAAGTGAATCTTGAGGAATCTGCCCATGTTTATACAACCTAATAAATAATAGATATAATGGTTCTGTAAGTTCATGTTGAATTATTCATATGTTATTGATACTAATTCTGTCTCCTCTTTGCTTGAATTCAGTTTGCATAGTTCTTTTTCAATTTATCTAACTTGATTTCAGAATCTGAGGTTAACTGGATGTCACTAGGGCAATGTATTACCCTATTTGTGGAGCCAAACTGCTTTGTGTAATATTTTGTAAATATATCTATAATATATTGCGTCTGAAAATATATTTTAGAATATATGCTTAGTTTATCAATTTGTATGTCTTTACTCTTTCTACATCTTATGAATCTATTAAATGGTTTCTTATTATGATCATTATCTTTATATACATTTTTATTCAAATTTTTCTTGATCTTGTCTCAAACTATGTTTAACTTGTCTATCCAGCTTGTTTACTTCAGTTTTCAAAATTGTTCATCTTCTTTTCCATTTCTTATATTTCTTCTCTCTCACCTTAATCAAGTATATTGTTCTTATGCAAAAATATCTTGCTGATGCTCTGTGCCTAGATCCTAAATTTAAACATTTTTTTGCGTTTTTGCATTCAAACAATTTTACTGTTAAAACTTTCCACATTTTTCCTGCAGTTTTTCCTCTGAATGCATCACACCAATTAATTTTAAAAGGTGACTGTTTTGCTTCCATTTAATTTATTAAGCTTTTGTACATTGGTTTAGATTTCCATTTGGAAGAATTATCTAGCAACAAATTAACATTTATAACCCCATGACTACTGCATCAGTGGTGGTAAAACCTGACATGGAGTAACTGTAATTTCTTTAGGAACACAAACAAAATGTTTAACTTTATGAAGCAATTGTTATTCCTGAACATACATTGTGAATAATGTCCCTACTAATGTTGTTGAATCCATATTATTTCAGCCTGCGGCTGGTAAATTAGAGTCCCCAGCCTCTATTATTTTACCCTCTGGTGCACCCAAAATTAGGCTTAGATGTGCTACACATTTCCATGTTTTAAAGGGACATTTTTTCATGTAGTTATTTACCAAACAAATCTTTTCATTCTCAGTTACCTGACTCTCCTTTCCATATGTGATTTGTGAAAAATACATTGTAACACCTATACAAATTATGTTATCTAACAGGGCTGTAATTCTCTAATAACAGTCAAAGTCCTTGTGGATGAGATCATTTGTACTGACATGAATAAAAGCAGATCTATACTTCCTTACATTAATGTAACCTAAGGCCTGTCTTACATCCTCCATTTTTGCTCCTGGCAAGCATAACACTTCTTCTTCTTCTTTTGAATTTTTCCCGATCAGGGGTCACCACAGTGGATCACCTGTCCGCTCATGATCGGCAGTGGAGTTTTATGGTGTCGAGTTGCCAGACCAGCGCCCAACCTTCCACAGAAGGCATACACACACACACACACACACACACACACACACACACACACACACACACACACACACACACACACACACACCTAGGGGAAATTTAGAGTGTCCAGTCCACCTACAGCATGTCTTTGGAATGTGGGAGGAAACCAGAGCACCCGGAGGAAAGCCACGCGACCACAGGGAGGACATGCAGACTCTGCACAGAAGGCACCCCAGCTGAGAATCGAACCTCTTGCTGCGAGGTGGCATCGCTAACCACTGCACCACCGTGGCCGCCCCGGCAAGCATAACACTATTTGATATTTATCATTTGCTCTGCAAATATAAGTATCAGTTTCTCAAATATTTGAATCTCCAATTACAAGAATGTTGTTTCTGACCAGATCTAAGGAATATTCAGCTTCTAATTCATAATATCTGCTGTCAGTTGTTACAAATGAATGATGTTCATCACCACTAGTCTTATTGCTTCAACTGCTATCACTTTTTACTACATTTGAAGCCTACAACTCTCATACATCTGACTTTGTACATTCACATCTTAAGCCACGTTGTTAGCCTTTGTCTTTCTCCTATTTTTTTTTCTTACAGTATGCTCTTTAATCATTTTACATGCAATTTCTTCCTTTTCATCTATCCAGTACCTCCTTTCTCTAACTTCTCTTTTGGAAAAAGTATGCCTTTTTCTGTAGATTGAAGGTTTGTTGATAAAAAAAAAAAGTTACCTTTCTCTGTAATCTCTATGTTACATAACACTGTGTTGTCTTTTTTAGCATGTATTTTCTTTGCTTCATAGATATTTGAAAAAAAAATGGCTTTGGAAAGCAACCAGTAGTTTTAAAGTGCATAAAGCGCTTTTTGTTTAATAATATCAAACTTCTTCAGATGCAAACATTCAAGGTACAGGTTTCAGTTAAATAAAATACCAGAAAGTGCTTGAGCCTGTCAGCTCATATGCTGTGATGACATCAGCAACAATAGTTAACCCTTCCTGTTCTACACACTATGAAAAAAATACTGTTTAAAACTAAAACAATGCTGTGTTTTTTTCAGCTTTATAGATATTTATCAGTTTCTTTTTCTCCTTTGTTATTTGTTGTGAATGCCTTATTTTCTATATTTTCTTCTATCAGAATTGCTGAACATCCAGAGTTTGTTGAATGCTTGTAACCAGAATTCCACAGTTGTCAGTGGTATTATTTTGTTCAATAGGGGGTTGAGTGATCTTTACAGATAATAGACACTTCCTTTCCTAAATGTGTTCTATTTGTGCTTTGCTTAACATTATTTCTCTCATCAGTCCAGTCATTAAAATATGTAACAACAGTACTCCAAGTTGTGCCAATTGCACAAATGCAATCATTATCAGTAAGCCTAGATTTACTACTAATAATGGTAAGCCAATCATCCAACATTTGACACGAGGAGCACAGATAACCAGTGTTATCAGCTGTTACCTTTAAAAGTACATATTGCTCAGTACACTGTACAAGATACCTGTGCTTTAGCAAATCATTGATGGCATACTCATTTATGGAATCTATATTCAACTGCAAATGAACAAAGAACTCTAACATAAAAGAATAATATAAATCAGCTGCCACAGAATTTATAGAGAATTTAAATCAATTTCTAAGAGAAAAATCATTCCTAAATATTAAATTAAGTACAGTAAAGTTTTTGCTCTGACCATACAGTTTGCGAAAATCACACAAAAGGTGGAATTCCTTTACATCACATGTGAATGTGCACAGTTGCTTCTGTTCATTATTGCTCACAGTCACAGCTCTTTTTAACAGTAAAAAGCAACAAATCACCAACCAAGACATGATTGTTTAGATAAGCTCTGCATTGTCTTCTCTGCAGTTTGTGTGGATTTATAACTGACTAGGCCCCTTGGGATGGCTAGAGTTTGCCTGTCTAAAACCTATCACTTTCAAACAAAAACCATTAAAAATTAGAGATGAAACAAATTATAAATCAAATTAAATCTTCTTGTGTGTAAGGCATCCCTTCCTTACTACAAATAGTAAAAGTTCAACTAGAAAAGAAAGAGCAGCAAATGCACTGTGTGCAAAATTCTGTCTCTGTGTCTTGGGAATTCACCTCTATTCAACGCTCATAACAGTCCACAACACCTTCAATGAAACCAAGTAGAAGTGAATAAAAGTTTATTGTAATGCCAACAAACAAAGAATGGTTAAGCACTTTCACTTTCACTTGAATAAAACAAGCTTCCTCAGAAGGTTTGTTTTATTCAAGTGAAAGTGCTTAACCATTCTTTGTTTGTTGGCATTACAATAAACTTTTTTTCACTTCTACTTGGTTTCATTGAAGGTGTTGTGGACTGTTATGAGCGTTGAATAGAGGTGAATTCCCAAGACACAGAGACAGAATTTTGCACACAGAGCATTTGCTGCTTTTTCTTTTCTAGTTGAACTTTTATGGTTGCTGAACTGTTTGCTTCGGCTGAGTTCTGAGTCACTACAAATAGTGAAAAGCAGTGGTGAAAAATAAAATATATATTCAAATAAAAACTTCTCTTACCAGATTACTGCACAGTCAACCACAAACCAAGACAGGAATGTTTAGATATGTTGTGGATTATCCTGTCTGCAGACTGGGTGAATTTATAACTGACTAAACATCTTGCAATGTCTAGAGTTTACCTGTTTAAAATCTCTTTATAACAACACACAGTGAAAATTAAAGGTAAAAAAAACAACTAGATGTAAATGAAAGTAAATCTTGCCTACAAGCTAACCCTTCCTTCCTACAAGCAGTGAAAAACAGTATGTAAAAAATAAAATAGAAATTCAAATAAAAACTTCTCTTACTAAGCTACTACAAAGTCAATCAACAGCCAAGAAAGTATTGTTTGGATAGGCTCTTTCCAGGAGGAGTGTGCTGTGTGGAGCTCGCAGTGAGATCGAATGGAGGATAGAGGCCATAATAACACAGAGTCAAGCTGGATATTTATGAGGACTAGTGGGTGTGACTGCTCTAATTTCCCAGAGCTGTTGCATTCTTAGTTTACCCATTGTCACCCACCCATCTGATCAGAAGATGTCAGCCGTCTTGGGAAGAATAGGATTAAGCAAAACTCACCATTTACATAATGTTTCATAGTGCTGGGTCACATGCTTCTGATGAAATCCCAAGTTCCCCCCAGCATTTCATGACAGCACAGTGATGTTAACTCTTGAAGATGTCAAGGATTCACTCAGAGTTAGAGTTACATCAAGAGATGATGGTACACATGCCGGTAGTGTGAATAATACCCACTTAATGCATTTTTTTTAGTTTGGCTTTGTCTCTAAAAATCAGAAGTGCTCTAAGGCATTAACGCCTGCTTAAAGCATATAAAGCTCAGACAGAGCAAGAAGAGGGTTACAGATTATGATGCAGCCTAATGTTTACAACCAAGATGACATTCTCCTCAAAAACTTGAAGCAAATTCAACAGACAGCTTCTGTGTTATCTGTACAGATTTGGATAAATATTATGAATGACAGTCAATGGTACAACAATTGCAAATCATTGATTTAATTTCACAGGTAGAATATTTTAAGACTCGTGATCATGTTCAGTCTTAATACAAACTTTTGCTAAGGATATTCCAATTTAGAAAAGGATTTGTAACAAAGAAAACTTAAATATAATAGAGACCTACAGGACTATAAAGTAGATAGGCAATTCAACTGGAGTAAATTTAAGAAAGCTGTACACTTCTCAAAAGAGTTTTCTTTTGAAGAAGGATCTGAAAACAAAAACAGGAAATAAAACTAGAAAGTCTAAAAGTGAGTTCTGTTTTGATCAGAACAAGCATTACATTCTAAAAAAATGATTCTTCAGATTATGTCTGTGGATGATGCATTCTCAATGGGTAAACAAAAGTGATACTGAAAGAATGTTTTTTTATAAAATATTTCACATCATACTACACATATAGATGCAGACTCAACAACTCTGTTAATCTGATTATGCTTTATGCGAACTTTTATAGTTCTGAAGTACAGTTGGTATAGGATAAGTCCTTTTATAGGAATCACAATATTAAGTGTTTTTGAGCTCAAAGATGACATATGAGATGTAAAGGATATAGTTAAATTTGGGAGGTGCACATTTTGACCTCATGCCAATGAATTTGTGTGTCAATTTTTCTAGTGAGATCAATTCATTTTATTTTGGACATAATATTTAACAGGACTAATTAAAATTTTACATAAAATGAAAGAAAATTAATAAACTATTAAAAAACATAGAAACATTTTTTGATACAGCTGCAGATAAAGTTTGGGAGCTGGTAGTTTTAAGTTCAGTAGGCTATCACATCAAAGCTTTGGCATAACTGGAAGACCATAGATATTATAGCAAATTTATTTTGGATCCTACCTTCAATTTTAAGAAAGAAATAGACAACTTTTTGCAACTGACTATAGGAGAAGGGATAATCCCCCACACAAAGCTAAGGATACAAAGAAGGAAAATAAAAAAAAAATATTTTACATGTTTCTAATGGTACATAAGGGTATCAAGCATCCACCAGCTTGGCCAACTGGCTTTGGTAAGGTCTCATTAATTGAACCCCTGTCATTTTACCTCTCTTTCAAACAGCATTATGCTAAATGTAGACTACATTACCCTACACAGTTTCTAGATCTTATATGGGAAGCACAAACTGAGGAGGAACCCTACTTGTGGTCATTAAACATAAGGTCACTGTACACTAATATAGCACATTATGTGGGCCAGCTGACTCTGGTATCAACAATGATAAAAAACACTACTTCCTAACCTCTCAACAAAAGCACATTCACAACCCACTAAACTTCTGGCAAACAATCAATTACCTCCTCAACCCTGGTAGACCCACCACCCCTCCCCTTCCACAACCAATACTTCCAAATCCTTAGCCTCACAGTTCAACTCATATTTCATTAACTCTATCACCTGCCTCCTAGAAAGCCATCAACACCTACCACTCACAGTCCCCTCCCCTGCAGCTAGTACAACAGAATCCTTCTCATTTAAACCTATTTAAACATCCTATATTAAAAATCTCCTAAGCAAACTAAAACCCTGCTGCTGCCAACCAGTTATGTAGTGAATTCCTAAAAATTGCATCCCCATCCATCACCTATTCTATGTCAATATTAATCAATCATTCAATCATAGAACAATATGTGTAGCAAAACTACATCAACTTTATTAATAAGTACTGACTAAGTGCTTTCACCCTCATAGGGCATCTTCAGAATTAGTCATAATAAAACAACATACCTTTTAAATAGAAATTAAAAAAATCCTTTGAACCAATCACTAACCATACTTAATAATTCATTTTAAGTTAACTTCCAATTTAACCCTTCACTGTCTAGTTAGTTAAACATATTGAAGTATGTGACAATTAACCTACAAAATAGGCAGCGTACATGGCAACCTGCTTATCTTGCCCTGCTTTTTAGGTGGGCATGACTACGAGGAAATTAAGA
Source organism: Protopterus annectens (assembly GCF_019279795.1). Lineage (NCBI taxonomy): Eukaryota > Metazoa > Chordata > Ceratodontiformes > Protopteridae > Protopterus > Protopterus annectens. The sequence goes on from NC_056744.1 coordinate 277,786,495, forward strand.
CAAAGGATTTTGGAATGCAATAGAGATATCAAAAATAAAAAGTCAACTGATGCATTATTTAATCACAGCAAAGTTTGTATTAATTTTTAAAAAATTATATTTTTTGTTATTGATAGATTATTTAAAAGTGATTTTGGTGGTGACTACAAAACTATGTTAGACGTTAGGGAATGCCTGTGGCAGCTACGGCTAGATGCCAGTACATTGCCAGGCATTAACAATACTTTGTCCCTAGCTTGTATTTTGAAATATAAATCACTGTATATATAAACTATTTGTATTCATTTTACCTCAATATCCAACATGTCATTGATTGTTGTTGTTGCTGTTGTAGTTTTTTGTTTTTGTTTTTGGATATATACATATGTGCATACATACTTTATTTTATTTATATAAGAAGCATTTGTTCAATTTTAATTATATTATTTTAACCCAAAATATAACATTATTTTAAGAGATGTATTCAATTTATGTACCTGTATCTATTGTAATTATGTAAGTTAGTTGTCACATACTTCAATATGTTTAACTAACTAGACAGTGAAGGGTTAATTTGGAAGTTAACTTAAATTGAATTATTAAGTATGGTTAGTGATTGGTTCAAAGGATTTTTTTAATTTCTATTTAAAAGTATGTTGTTTCATTATGACTGACACTGAAGATGCCCTATGAGGGTGAAAGCGCTTAGTCAGTACTTGTTAATAAAGTCAATGTTGTTTTGCTATGGAGCTATCTGTTTTTTATTACTAGTTTTGAACTGAATTGGTTACATAGAACAATATGTGCCCCATCTCTGGAAAATCTCTCACATCATTCCCCTTCACAAAGGTGGTCGCTCTACAGAAATCGCTAACTACCGCCCCATTGCAATCCTCCCTCCAATAGCCAAAATCTTTGAAAAATGTATTCAGCAACAACTCCTAAATCACCTTACATCAGATAACCTTCTAGCAAATACCCAGCATGATTTCCTTCCTAAGAATAGTACTAACACTGCCTTAATAACTTTCACAAATACCATTCATCACCTTATGAATAATGAACAACTAGTCTCTGCAATTTTCCTGGACATGTCAAAAGCTTTTGACACCATCTCCCACCAACTACTTCTTAATAAACTTGCCACATACTACCTCAGTCCATCTTTCCTAACTTGGTTTCACAGTTACCTATCTAACTGGCAACAGGCTACTAAATGGTACCACAATCTCTCCCCTCTACTGCCTGTACACACTAGTGTACCCCAAGGGTCCATACTGGGCCCCCTTCTCTTTATCATCTTTACCAATAACCTAATGTCTGCAACCCAATTTGCTTCAATCATACAGTATGCTGACAACACATCTCTTTTCAATTCGGCTCCCTCCCCACTAGAACTCCAAGATAAGATACAGAAAGCATTTCAGGAAACTGAATCTTACCTTTCAAATCACCAGCTCATCCTTAACCCTAAAAAGACTAAGTTAATTATATTCACAAACAAATCTATCAAATACAACTCTCTACCTTTCTCCATTCTTTCCACCAATGGTACCAAAAATTGACCCAACTAACCAGGCCAAACTCCTATGTATTACAATAGATGACCGGCTAAGATCTGATATTCACATATCTCAAACAATCAAAAAAGTCCATGCTAACCTCGATGCTCTCTATAGAGCTAAAATGTATCTAACACCACAAGCCAGGCTAGCCACAGCTAGAGCTCAGCTTCTATCTACTGTCCAATACTGCTCACACAATTTCACCAACTTACACAAGCCTGACCTGCAAAAACTAGAGTCCTACTACAACAAAATAGCTAGGTTTGCCACCAATCTCCCACATAAAGCCCATCATTGTACTGCTCTTCAACAACTAAACTGGCTTGAACTCCCCAACCTGTTAACCTTAAACTAACTTACCCTCACCCACAAAATTATGCACAACCCCAACCACTGCCCAGCAGTTTCTACCCTGATCTTACCACACATCAACTGTAAGCCCCTCAGGTCTTCTGAAAATCACTGCTCAATATAACATAGTCTCATAACTACCATGGGAACTCCCTTTACTCAAACATAATTGCTAAGTACTGGAATTCTCTTCCACTAAACATACAAAGTACTCCCTCCTATCCCTCTTTTCAATCAAAATTAAAATAATACCTCATAAAAAACTGCCTCTGCCCCTGGTGCTCACCAGAATAATTTTTCATACCTCCTACTCTTCACCTCCTCACTTTTCTCATGTATACAGTTCATGGCTATGCTTTTTGGTATGAATGACTGTCTATGTTGATTTCATATTTCTTCCTTATTGCACCTTTTGTCTCTCCAGTCTTCACCCTCCTTATTTGTCTCATATTTCTATCTAGTTGCATGCTGTCAGATCGATGTTATTACAAACTTCATACAAAGTATCTGAAATGTTTAGTTTCCACATAGTTTTCCTTATGTGCAATACTTTTAGATAGTTTTACTTTGATGTTTATAGAAGGTTTTACTCAAAATTGTAATACTGTAAATTCTGCACTGTTTAAATTGTTTACATTTTATTTGTACTTGTGGAGCTTTTCTCCCTGGGTCTTCACTGAAAATGGGCTACCAGCCCAGTCTGACAACACCCGGTAAACAAATGTAAAATAAATAAAATAAATTAATATTGACTAAAGCTGAATGTATCTATATAGCACAGGTTCCAGTACACTGTTAATAACAAAACATGTACTTACAAAAATGTCTTCTAGTATAGCAATAAATGGTATTTCTAAGTCCAGGGAATGTCAATGGAGGCTTCAATTGTCACCATTTATGTTGTTCTTTTTTATGGGTTATTTCAAACAACTTATGATGTATGCTGAAAGCCATAACATTTTTGCATATGCTAAACATGGAGAGGAGAACTTTAGATGACATTTGGTTTATTTGCACAGCAGACATAAGGGGACTGATGGACTTTATGTAGTATTTGAATGACAATGTATAGGGTTTGGATTTTATACCAACATGTAATCAGATATCTACTTCATATCCAGATGTTTTGACTTCCGAACACTTTGTTGGTACACTTAATGTAACTCTTTATAGAAAACCTCACCATAAAAGCAGTTTGCTTAGTACAAATAACAATCATTTAACACACAACATGTACAATATATATAAATCACAATTTATTAGAATCAGGAACATATGTTCAGCAGAAGTAGATTATGAACATCTGTTAACTGATTTGACAAGCATCGACTGAATAGGATCAAATCTGAGGTTGACAATATGAATAGAACAGATGGTCTGACATATAGGAAAAGGACCTCAAGCAGAAAACTGGACTTATCATTTGTGACAACATTTTGCTCTGACTATGTACAGCTTAGTAGGTTAATATATATTGATTAGTATAAACTTTAAATAGATAAGACACTTTCTGTACTGTTAACCAATCATTATAATTACAAATATGAAACGAGTTAAACTTTGGAACAACATTTTAACTTGTTTAAAGAGTATTCTGAGAATTATTCTTCAAAATGCACTTTACAAGTGACACCTCTTACTGGATGCTTGTTCTTTATTTGGTAATTGTTCTTATTGAAAGTTATTAATTAAAAATTCATCTTTTTCATCAATAAATACATCCAAGATACTTCATGTTAAATACCTAAATGCATGTATAACTGAGTGGGTCATATGTTTAGCTATATCCTCATGCGCTGCATTTTATATTGGACAAACATCGCAAATGCTTCAAATACATATATCAGAAAATCATAGTATCATAAAATTTACAAAAAAAATCTACTTTATTTAGATATACTATTAAACATTCAGCAGCCTCATTTTATGTTTCCAGCAAATAATAAGATATTCTATTATGTTCTCATAAACATGGATGGAAGGAATTATTTGTCTATAAAGAAAAAAAAATATTGGTCTGTTAGGTGGTTTATTTTCATGTGGAGTTAACATTTTTGAAATAGTTCTATTTTATTATTGTTTTCAGTTTTGAAGCTTGGGTCATTGCTTTACAACATCATTATGAGCTGACATATCTCTGGGCATTCAAAGATGATGCCATTACAGCACTGTATTCAAACAGTTTACAAACATTTCTTGTGAATTCAGTCAGATGCTGCTGTTGATAATATATATCTGATGAAGATAAGGTTGATTCATGACATTACAAGTTCATACACAATTCTGGGTGTTAAAATATTGTCCCCCAGATTTCATTAAATCTGTGTAGGCATAGTGTAGAGCCTACACAGAACTTGCAGTGTCCATGTAAGCGGTCCCCCCTTAGTAGCACACCATACATATTAATGACGGCGCTTTGCTGAGGGAGAGCCGTGGAACATAGATTTTGAATCAGTGCAGGGAGTGTTGACTAACTGTGTGCACAGATGAGTAACACACCCCTACACTGTCCAAGTGCATTATATCAATGTATTTAATTTATTTATTTTTCTCAAGTTTGCAGTGCATGGCGCAGAGAGCAGCAATTGACATGTGCCAGATATGTAAAAATAGAAACTGGATGTATTTAATTTGCAATTCATAGGTCAAGTTTAAGCATAGTTTAGTGGGTTTGCACTGTGTGGCATGGTGCTTAGCAGTGCTTAAACTTAATTGAGAGGTATATGTAAAAGTATAGCAGCAATCCACGTAGCCAAGTGGTTAGAGTTACAACTGTAGGTGCAGGGTTTGAATACATGGAAGGGAAATTAAGCATTTATTTTCCAAAGGCAAATTATTGTGATTATTTTTCAATGCTGATCTGCTGTGCTTAGCTAGGTTCTGTGAAGACCTGCCCAGACCTGCTAAGCACTGCTTAAACAATCTCTGTTTATGCACTGCTTGGCAGTGCTTGGCTGTGCTTAGCTGGTTTGTGCACTGCTAAGCATTGCCAGTTTAAGCACTGCTCGGCTCAGCTGCACTGGTTTGCATGGTGCCAAGTGATGTGCTGCAGTTTTAAAAATTATCAATGACATATATGGGCAGGAAAACAGGCTATAGTAAGCTCAACACATGGGAATAGAGCATAATCCATTGGAGTGCTTTCTCTGAGGAATACACTATGGCAGGCACTGCAGAGGGTTCACACTTTTGGGCACAGTATTGGGGCATTCAGGAGTCCAGGATCATGGTTGGACTCCTTGTAAAAAAACATGAGGGCTGGCTGATGCAAGGAGGTTACCAGGGCTCAGAGTCCAAGGCGGAGGCCTGGGACCAGCTGGCAAAGGACCTTACCAGGGTAACTGGTATACCCCATAGTGGTCAGCAGTGTCATCACTACCATGATGACCTGAAAAGAAGGAAGGAGGCTCTCTTGGACATCTGGATCCAATAATTCGGGGTTGGGAATGTCCCACATGTATGTAAGTACCTTTACATGTGTTTCACCAATGTCTAATCTTGAATGTATGCCATGCTGGTATCCATAATTGTGTCTTTCTCTCCCAACAGCTGCAGAGGAGAGGGCTCATAAAGTTGAGGTGCATGCTGGGTGCATGGCCAGGTTGTACCATGAGTGTGGTGAGTGCAGTCATATTTTGCATCCTATAGTCAGATAAGCAGGAAAGAGTAAAGCATTACTGCAATTAGGTATATACAGTAAAAATTGTATTGCAATTAATGTGGACATAGATCTCTACTTGAATAAGTGAGTCTATATCATATCATCAAACAGGCAATGCCTCTTCACTGACACATACACAGTGAGTGCACAAAACTGTGAACACTGACAACAGTGATTTCTTTCCCTGGGAAAGAAATCACTTGCCTCAAAACATAAACACATCATTACAAACATAACACCCCCCCAACTAAATATACCAACTTCAAGATTGCACTACAGTGGGGAAAACGGCAAACTTACAGGGATGGCCAAGTGATTTCTTTCTCAGGGAAAGAAATTGTTGATGTCAGCATTCACAGTTTTGTGCATTTGCTGTCTATGGGAGGTTGGTATAATGGTTAAGGTGTTTACCTTATAAACATAAGGTGCAGGGTTTGATTCTCACATGGGGTAATTGGCTAGGCTGAAAATGGCCCACAAGAGCAGTTAGCCTAGTACTATTCTATGAACCTATGAACCTATGTGTCAATGAAGAGGCATTCGCTGCAACGTCTCTTCAAGTATTCATTATAGACTCCAATAAGTGACTACTGCCAACTGTAGTGCAATAAGCAGGGAAGAGTAAAGTATTAACTTCGCTAAAAACAGTTTTGTACGTTCGCTGTGTATGTGTCAATAAAGAGGCATTCGCTGCAATGCCTCTTTGAGTATTTGATATAGACCCCAATAAGTGACGACTGCCAACTGTAGCGCAATAAGCAGGGAAGAGTAAAGTATTAACTTTGATAAAGTAAAAAAAAATAACGTTTCTACTGCAATAGCTGTGGGATTCCAGCTATATTGCGACACCTGCATTACAAATGTTGTGCAATAAAAATGTGAAACTATGCTAGTAGCTGCATGAAGGTACTTCTAATAAAGCTGTGTTGTACAATATGTGTGGAATTAGGGCTGTTTTGCTTGAAATCGATTATGACAACTGTTCTGCAATAAAAACACAAAACAATACCAGTTTCTGCTTCAAGTATAGATAATAAAGAGTGTTGTGCAATAAGTGTAGATTCAGAGCTGTTTTACAAGAAATGAAATATGACACCAAGGTATATTGTGTATATCAGAATTGTCTTGTTTTAACCACTGCATTTCAGCTATATGCATTTAGGCTCTGAGGTAGGGTGCTGCAGGCAAGTAAAATAGTGTAATAGCTGTAGACTGGAAATATATTGTATGCAAATGTATATGGTTGAGCTAGCCAACAGAATAATCTGATATGGTTTTAGACTTCACAGATATTTCAACACATTAACAATATATTGTGTACACCTGCATTCTATGTAGTAATGTATAGGTCACCTAGTATCTCTGTAATGCTTGAATTTCATGCGTATGTGTTCAACTGTCACTGCAGTCTACTAAAAAACTGTACTACTAATACCAGGTCATATATTGGTTCCAGGTGAGCTCTAGGCAAATATCAATCAGTAAGTAAGCAGCAGTGACTCAGTAGCTCATTTTCTTAAATGCTCTTTCTGAAGTACATTTTGCCACACACAGACCAGAGTTCGAATCCAGTGCTCTAGAGCACTATATATTACAGTAGCAGTCACAAAATGATTACAGATGTTCTTTCCACAGGAACTACAGGAAAATGGGTGAGTTAGGTCATAGTCTGGGTAAATAAGTGTGTGGTTAGATGTCACAGACTGTTAAAATCATTACCAGGTATGTGAATACACAGCATAAAATAAAGGAAATAAATATTACACTAATACAATAAAATAAAATAAAAGAAATAAAATGTGTAATCATTGGTATGGCTGCATGCCTGAGGTGTCTGTTAAAGGTTGCTGCAGTCTATTAATAGATTCAGTGTAGATGTCCTCTGCAGTCACTGCTATTAGGTTTCATCCCTATGCCTGTCAATTAAGGTATGAAAGTAGTTTAGTTTTTGTACTGTACACATACATGTCTTTCAAGTGTCACGTTGTCAAAGAATGTAAGTAGTAGTGCATAATCCCTCTGTCTCACATTTACCATCGACATGAGTATCTACCCAGGACTGTAGCACTACATCAGCCCACAGTACACCTTGGTAGCTATATAGGTACACCTGATGTGCAAGTGTAGTTTACTACTCACAGTTGTTACGGCTTGGCCCATACTGCCCCATGCGGATAGCTTGAGAGGTATGTATGTGCTCCAGTAACTATAGTCCACTTCCACTTGTAAACATAAAGAAAGGGCAGACCTGTAGAGTAGCTAACAGTACTGTTCTCCACAAAATAGTCTATAATGGTATTAATGGACTGTTTATTTCTCCGTTTCCCCATCCCTTATCTTCATTTATTTATTATTGTTATCCATTGGTTATGGTTTACTATTAACATCTGTTGTTACATTAAACTTTATTTTGGGGCATGTGTTGTACTATCTTTATGTATTATAATGGCTGCATATTAACATATCTTGTTAAATACCTATGTTGTTGGCCTTATGCCATAACTGTTATTGGTATGCTGTTGATATACTAACTGTTATGTTATGTATTGTTGTCTTCCATATAATATGCATTGAAATGTGACTGGGTTATTTTCAATGTTCTCGTATGCTGTTATTACTAACAAATTGTGTTGCTCACAACTAACCTATACAAATTGCTATATCTCTATCACCACAGCATGACAGGGTAGGCCAGTTCCTGCTTATCGGCCTACCCTAACTCAGATGGCTGTGGCACTGGGTACCAGCACATCTTTGACCCAGGCCTGTGGTGCCCACTCTGCTGGCCTTGCACCACCTTTTTGGTGGAACCACCTCAGAGGAAGGGTGGTCCATCCCCCGGGAGCAGTGGTGGAGGGGCAGCAGTCACCCAAGATCAACAACTGGCAATGGTGCACTGGATAGTACATAGGAGCTATGAATGATGCCTACACTGGATTGAGGGCAGACTCAACAACCTGGTGGGGTCTGCTTGCCCTGGCACCCAGCCTCCAGCACAGCCATCTTTGGGGCAGTGAAGGAGCAGTGTTGACTGCCCATGGGTAGGGAGCTCAATCACGCTGCTGCCGTGTGGAGACACATGTTTCTCAGGTTCCACAACACCCTCACCATCCTAGGTGTTTACCCCCAAGTGTCACACACTGCCCCTGTCTATTGTATTGTCTGTCTTGTATGTCTACAATTGCATCCTGCCTTACTCAACTTGCCTCCCCACATATACCTATATCCCTTCTCCAACATTCCACTCTCTACTTATTTAAAAAAAGGGGCACCTGTCCCAGAAAAACATTTGCCCCATACATAGCTCTCCATTTCACACACATGTCCACTGAACACAACTAATTTGGTCCAATTGGCTTGACAACACATTTATGTTTTTCTCACCCCTCTCTCTGGGGTTTGAGAGTTCAAATTCCTCCACAAAATCTGGCAAACTGCACAGTTGTTGCTGTGCAAGAAATGGAAAGCTATGGTTCTTCCCTACACCCATCCCACACATACCTAACTGCCTTTCGGTATGTTTTCCCCTCTGCTTGCCCCCATTTCACCGCTGTCCTATCACCCCATTTTTTTTTTCTTTTAAATTTGTAGCACATGTTTGAGAGGAGTAAAAGTGCTTTAATGCACTTTAATGATCTTATGTGTTTCTCACATCTACAAAATAATCACCCTTGCCAAGTCTTGAATGCAGGCCCCTGTCAACTACAGCATAGTGCATTAGCACAATAGGTCACTCAGCTCTTAAGTAAAACAGGTGTTTGCAGTAAAATATACTGATGGTCACTGACAGACTGCAAGTACATGTAATGGGAAAAATGGGAGTGTCCCAGGGACTCTAATGCAAAGGGTACACCAGTATACAGCCATATACATAATAATAGATGTATGTAAGGCCTGGGATAGCAGCTAAATGTTCCCTTTTATCAGCAACATCTTTAACCACACCTGCTAAGGCAGCAATGGCAAAGTACATGTGTACAGCTAAACCCTGCTGCAGAACAACTGCCTTTGAAAGCCATGTACATAATGATGGATCCAGAGAACATGTGCCACAGACTATATGTATGCACATATATCTTGCAAATACACCTGCTGGATCACTGACTCAGTAGCTCAGTCTCTTAAATACCTTGCATATAGTACATTTTGCCATCCACTGTCCTGAGTTTGAATCCAGTGTGTTGCACTTCAGTTACATTATTGCGAGCACAGCAAGTAATGAATGAGTCATGCAATTTTAACCCAAACAGGTTGCTGCTACTAAAGTAACTGCCACCCATGTTTACAAGTCAAAGGCCTGTAGGTAGGAACACACTGCACATATTCATATAGCCTAACTGTCACTTACTACTCTGTAAAAAGATGAAACCAGGCTTAAAGTCAAAACTGTGCACCCCAAAAGAAATGTGTAAACCAGCTTCCAAAGGAAAATACAGGCCAAAACACTGACAACGTGCAAGTAAACAGAACAGATGCCACTCAGATAACTGGTTAGCGCTTTCATTTAATAAAGTGTTAAACTTCTTCAGACATCTTATAAAAACATATCACTTCCTTAAATACACCTTCATTCATTCCCATTGATTGATCTAAATTCAAATCAAAAACTCAAAAATACATTTAAAATTCATGTTTAAAGTTTAAAATAAAAATTAAAAACTGAAAATCAAATACATACCACCTCTACCTTTTACAACATGTATTTATATACAACCCTGAAAACAATGTTAATAATAAATAAATGATCACATATGCTTTATCTTTGTATTTACATTTATGTTACCCTTAAACACCTACTACACTGAATTTTCACATTGGGTGCTATGTATGTTAAATTTGTTAATTTTTGTTACTTTTTATGCTCTAACTTCTTCCTTTCTAAAGCTTTCAATTTTAAAATTGGTGTGATGGAAGTTCTTTCATTTATTCCAGACAAGGTATCTGCTTGCAGCCTAATTTTTATAAGATGTCTAATGAAGTTTAACACTTTATTAAATGAAAGCGCTAACCGGTTATCTGAGTGGCATTTTTTTTTTTTGCTTACTTGTACGTTGTCATTGTTTTGGCCAGTATTTTTCTTTGGAAGCTGGTTTACACATTTCTTTTGGGGTGCACAGTCTGGAGATTTAGCCTGGGTTCATTTGGAATTATTTTCTTCATTTATACATTCAACCTACTACTCTGTGGTTGGCACTGTTACAAAACAGATGTACCTTAAGCACATGTCTTGAGTGGATTGTAAAGGGTACCCATACCATGGCTCTGCTGTAACAACAGAGATGGCACTGCTGCCTCAGTTACACATACAGCTTGCTGTCCTCCAAAGTGTTCACATGCTACCCTATGTGTCCTAGAGTGCAGCAGCAGCTGCAACCTGGAACATACCCAGCTCTATGTTAAGCTAGCTGCTACAGACCTACCATACCTCACAACCCCCTACAACAAGGGATCCTGACAAAACCATGCATAAAGGCTGGGGGAGGCAAAGGACCAGTGACAGGGACATGTTTCAAAGTTTGTCCTTCCAAAGATAGTGAGCTGATAGAATAGCAGCTACTGCTTCAGCATGCATATTCTGATGGGTATGAAGTCTGACACTAACATGCCTCTCTCTCCTTACTGACCACAACCTACAATGTTTACCACTGAACTGCTAGATATTCACAATGTTATGGGACAATGGCCAAACATATCATGCAAAACTGTGGACATACCTCATACATCTCAACAGTGGACAGTAATTGTACCTTCCATCTCTGATGCTGTAGTCTCCACACCACAATAATGTTCATCTCAGAGACTATGAAAGGGGCCAAGGCCTACATGAAGGACTTAAATATTGCACTGTGGTGCCAGTTCATTGGGCAATGAAAGTGAAATCCAGCTGTTTTGGATGCAGTTAGCAAGTCTGAGCCACAGATTGATGTAAAGGCAGTCACCTGTTAATGAGCATTACCTACAAAAGGCAATGAACTGCTTATGGCTAACATGTCTCTATATTGCTTTACTCAGACAGACAATGGTTTTGCAAGCTGTTTGCAGAGGTTCTGTTCAAAACAGGATTACTTCACTCTACCAGGTATGTAATACATGCCCCCATATAATGGGATGCTGATGAGAGGATTGAGGTATGGGGAATAGCGATTACAACAGCAGGCCTGTAGTACATCTGTGGTATTGGCATGGTGTTGGTGCTCTGCTGTCTAACAGCTACAGGCATGCCTCTCAACTGCCCCTGGTTTGAATCAAATCATAGCTCTGCCCCTGTTACTCCCTCCTACAATGGTCGGCTGTTGTAGGAAAGTTACTGGATTATGAGTTGGACATATTGACAGTAAGTAAGTGTGTACACATCTTTAATATCAAACAATATACTGTAATTCACCTCCTCTCAGTCTGTCAATATCACACAGAAATAGTTCTGACATTGTAAAGGTATCCCTGATTGTGCCTGATGTACTCTGGCTAGGTCACTATTTTGTTGGCATTCATATCTCATTGCTTGAGAGCTATGGCTAACATACCTGTCAATCCCTTACAGCAGGAATTCAGGTCATAGTCATAATTTGTGAGGAGATACAGGCCCAAACACAGTGACAGAGTATACATATTGGCCATACAAAGTAAGAGTATGAATAGACTAATAGATATTATTGTAACATAAGTGTTGTCTGAGGGGTCTTGTGTGTGACTGCCATATTCTCTATATTCCAGCAACAACCATCAATAATTGGCCAACCATTTGTCAGATATCCACATGTGCGTGTGCCAAAAGGACCACATCTATGAGGCACACAATCACATTCCAGAAACATCTGTGTAGTGGAGAGGTATGATGCCTACAGAAAAGATATACTACAGCAGATTTGCATTGCTGTCTGTTATTGTACCACACTGGTGTTGCTGGAATGCCCCCATATAGTTGGTGTAATAGCACACAGCTATTTGACTGACAGTGGCTATATGACATAGTAGTTGTACTTTGCCCATAGGGGACACACCACAGTAGACTGCACTGATGGGTGTAGCGACATACAGCAAACTCTGTCACAGCACATAGGGACAAAACCGGCATTGCTACTATCTTGGTGATAGCCACACATGTAGTTTGATGATAGACTGTGGGGTATGATGTGGGAGGGAACTAGACTGCGGGGTATGATGTGGGAGGGAACGCTGGATAGTGCAGCCCATTTTGGTTGTGCAGGATCTGTACATAGTGAACATCCATGTATCTGGCCCTGTAATGTGTTCCTCTGTTGTTGTCTTGCAGGCATGATGTATTAACAGAGGCATCCTCCATCTTAATGTGCATAAAATGACGCTATACGAGATGCCGTCAGACTCATCCATCACATCCTGCTGTCAAGGGGACACCACAGTCAAGAACAGCAGGCAGCATTGTGGGCCGACCTTGTGAGGGCTGTTAATGATATTGGCAAACAGGACCGGACCTACAAGCAGGTTCGACATCGGGCCACAGTCATGGTCACTGCCGCATGTCAAAGGGCAGCTGCAATTGCCAGGTATTGTGCTGCCAGCAGTGGAGGCCCTGCGACACAACAACCACTCTTAGCCACAGAGGAATTCTTGGTGATCCTAGGATCAACCCACAGCTCCCAGCAAACCATCATGCCATACATCCTGGAAGTGGGTTACACAGTGTCCACATCAGAGGAGCATAAAGGTAAGCTGACTCTGAACTCTGATGTATAATACATTTGCAGTCATTTGGGCAGGGTCTACACACCAGTACATGGGTGTCAGATCTATCTGCATTGAAGGGGGGGGGTTATCATTTCACCACAGTTGTGCGCGCATACTCAGAATGTCAGCAATATAGCCAGTATCACATTAGTTACTCCACATGTAGATATACACACATATTACCTTGTAACACTGCAACATTTGGTGTTCCTGCCAATAGTTCTTCCTCACCTTTTCACAGGTCTATCAAGGTGTGGCCGGAGTTTGTGGACTTGTACCTGGTAAGTGTCATATTGTTGTTCTGCCTAATCAAATATACCCTATGAATGTTAGGGCTGCCATTTTGCCTTTTGCACAAATGTTCTGCTTAGCTAGAGTAGAATAATTGTATGTTTCATTTTAAAGCAGTTAACTACAGTGCATAGCCTAGGGAATGACGTGTGTATTTGTACAAACATTAACATGTTTGCACTTATAGTTATGAGCAATTATGCAACCTGCTATACATGAGACAATTACTCCAAGATGTCCATTCAGACACAATAGGGAGAAGGTACATACTGGAGGCAGTGGTACTACAACTGGCATATCATTGTCAAGACAGCTGTACTGGGTTTTATGTGTAATTCTGCCACATGCACTGTCATATTGCATACCTTACAGGTGCATTGAACTGGCAACATTATCCAGATGTAGCTGATGTGTATGTTATGCAGGGCCTGGATTGTCTGTGTATGTTGTGTGTGTGTGCGTGTTGTGCATGGGATCAGACATGAGAAGATGTGGGACATGTAATGCAGTTCTGGATTCTCATCTGTCTGAGGCTGTGTGGATTACCAACATAATAGTGCAGGTGGCAATGTACTGCTTTTGTCTTGCTTCTCACAGGTGAACAGGAGGATTGGAATCTGCCCCCTCACAATTTGATGTCAGTGTCTTATCAGACTCTGATGATGATGATGGTGGCCATAATAAGGCACAGGTGGGATTGTCAGTCGCTGTATCTGTCCAAGAGATTGACATTCCTCTTCTGCCCCCCACTATCCCGCACACAGTCAGTATGCCCACACATACCCAGTCACCAGAGGCCGCAGATACTGGACAGTCAGATGGTGGCAACATAGTACAAGACAGTGTGAGAACTATAGCATCAGTGAGCATAGACACTGGCCATAGCCAGACATCTGGCGAGATCCCACACATGCAGAGTAACAGGGATGCTCAAAGGAGGACTGCTTCCCATTCACTTACTATTTCAGGTGTCACATTTTGGGTCACTCATCTCATGTTTTGGACTGTCATGGAGATGCAGGCACAATCTGATTGCAACACCAGATGGATGCTTAGGGTTAAGGATGCAGTACAGTCTGACATCTGTGACTGCCTCCACTACATTGGTGACACCATGGAATGTTTCACTGATGTAGTGGACAGACAGTGGGCTCAGACAGTGTATGTCTTTGAGTGTATGTTGTCTATGCTGGAACATGTGGTTTAGGTTGGGTGTCAGACATGTGGATGTAGGCCAGCAGCACCATTTGCTGCTAGTCCATGTGGCCATGCACACTCACGGTTGTGTAGTGGCAGCACCTCCAGTGCTACAGAGGGAGGTGTGCTATCAACACCATGATGTGGCAGGCCATGGGCATTTGGTCCTGGGTCGTCCTGTGGGGGACAGGGGCCCAGCACACAGCAGTCAAGGTTAGGTACTAGTACTTCATCTGACCTTGAGCATGGTGCTGCCCATAGTACTCATGGAGAAACCAATTCCCATGTTCATGACCAGAGTCAGTGAACTGTCCATTCTACCATGCACAGTCCACAGCTGTTCACCATACGCATATGTAGGACTAGCACTGAGTCTGACTGTGTACATGCACACACTCCACCACCACTGTCACATGCTGTTCACTTACAGTCACACACAGCACCACTACATGACCCATCTCACCAGCACCCTTTCCTGATTTACACACATGCTGTCAACTGTTTGGCACAGCCTAGGCCTCTGGCACCACCCCACCACATCCTGTGAATGTGATGATATCTGTGCCACATCCCTGCCATCCATGCTATCAATGCTGAGACACACACACACACACACACACACACACACACACACACATATATATATATATATATATATATGTGTGTGTGTGTGTGTGTGTGTGTGTCTGATGCACAGGGTGACCATATAATGTTGCATGTGTTTGTATAGTGCAGTAGTGCTATGTCATGGAAGTTGTGGACCACGACAGGTACTGTATGCTGGCATGTGTCAGGAGTACACATCAAATGTCGTGTATCTTTGTTGCCTGATGATACGCTGGTGGTAGTGTTACAAAATGACAAGTGTGTCACAGAGCTGTGTATGTTTTTGTCCCAGGAGTCTGAGTGGTGGAACTATGGACAGATGATAGTAATATTGCAGCACAGGATGGCAAGGCAGCACAGCAAAGATATGGCATCAACAAGGTATGCCAGTACATGTGCATGGCTTTCAGAGTAGAACCCCTACCTATCTAGTATTACACACTAAAGCTCACAGTACTTATCACATGTGCCACTCTGTTTGTTTGCAACTACACTGTCAGCCAGTGGTTTTCAGATGGATGACATCAGCAGGCCTTGTACAGGAGGGAATTTAGAAGCCAGCAGCCAGTCACGGGGCCAAAAATGCATACCATTGCACATAGACAGCACATATGAGCATGTCCATAGTGTTGTGGGGATATATTGATACACACACACACAGACACACACACACACACACACACACACACACACACACACACACACACACACACACACACACACACAGTTACTTGGAGGACATGAGATTAGAACTCATACCAAATTATTATTGCACACTATAGTTCACAGTACCTAACATGCCACATGTTATGTCAGTTGTATATGTTAATGCAGGCACAGTACTTGTGGAGTATGCCAAGTGACCTTGTGTTAGGACACCATGTGTCACCTGCAGAGTGATACTGCTTGGTACTGTTATAGTATCTAGTGTCCTAGGAGTGGGATACCTGGTCATATCCCTGCTATGTGTTGACAGCTACCAGTCTGGCCATATGTGGCTGTTTGCAATTTGATAGGCAGACATGTAGGCAGGGAAAATATGGCCTGTCCAAGGAGTGCATTGCAACCATTGTACAATACACTACCTGCATACCTATGTCTGTCTGCAGGGTAACAGTAATTTGATTATGTACTGTTACAGACTTGTTCTGGTGCCATTGGATGGCTGTTGTGATGTGTATGTACAGACAACCCAAACAGTCAGGGGTATGTGGGAACATTCGTACATCCCCATCCACATCTATCTCAATCTGTATAACAGGGTTGTCTCCATAAATGTAGTTGTGTGCCAGTAATGTAAATGTGTTCTGAACGTGTATGTGTGGAGTCTATGTATCATTGTACTTTATATACCTACATATACATCTTATTATCATATATATATATATATATATATATATATATATATATATATTTGTGTGTGTGTGTATGTGTGTGCAACATACTGATAGAGACACTACTCAAGCAAGAGGGGATAGGGAGAGACAGATATGTATATGTAGCTTGTATGTCTATACAGACATATATCCACATAGCAGGTCTTTTGGCAGATGAGGCAACAGACACTGGCTCAAGTTAGCTAAGTGTAGGATCATGCCTAGTGTGACTGTCAGTACTTACAAGGTGACTGCAGGCCAGATCTACCTGTACTCCAGTCTGGGATTTTGTGTACTGCAGCCAACTGACAGCTGGACCTGTTTCCACAGTCCAGAACCTCCCTGATATCTTGTCCAAGGCATTCCCCGGCTCTTTGTTGAATGTAATATGTGACCCATACCCATCAACTGTACAGATTATAATGGAATGTGTAGAGTTTTGCATCATATTTTTGGTACGTTTTACACAGCATTGTGATTTTCTGGCACATTAGGGGCATAAACATTATACATTGACATTAGGATATGATGAGAGACATTTGAGTTACTGACTCCATACACATCAGGGGATTCATGCTAATTCAAGACCTGTTATTCTATCAACTTTCCACATTTGTCTGGCCAATATATCCTTATATTTGAGCATTTGTCCCACTATTGTTTATGGCTTTGTCCAGATTCCCTGCTCTAAGAGGTTGAGAGGTATGATGTGCCATGGGAACATGATGCAATACCACACGTAGGGTGATGTACGTGATTTTGCAAAATGTCCCGCATTCCACCCCATATGTCTGCTCTTTTCCTCATATAGTTGTGTTTATCCAGTAATATGCTATAAGCTGCAGTCTACTGAATTGTACTGACACAGTTATGTGATGGACTTTACAAACTGCAGCTAATATGATCTATTGCAACCTAATGTTATGCTTGCCACCTTACCTTCTAGGTTTCTAAGAGCATGTATAATGCCTGTAGATTTGGACCCCCCCCCCCATTTTCTCTGGCTGTGTCCAGCTTCCTTGCAGTTAGAGATTGCAGTGTTATGACAGTCTGTGGGACTCCTACCATGCAAGTAACTCACATGCAAAAGTTGTAGGTGTGTCCAGCTTTGAACCATCAACAGATTAAGCATGCTAATGTCCTTATCCCAGTGAGCCACACCAGGTTCCAGAAGTTCTTTGTGACAGCCCTGGAATTGTGTGGTCTGATGATATATCTTTGCAAACATATTGTTAATGCAGTTGTGTGGGAACACTAATGTATTGAGGGTAGGGGACTCTGGCATTGACAGTCATGCATGTGTCCTATAACCCCACTGTTTGACATTTCCCTTGCATTATGCAATGGGGTTTCCAGCCATGTGGCCTAATGCATATTATGGTGCACCCAGTATTAGACAGAGTATCTGTTGCCCCAAGTAGCTGTTAGTTCTCTGCAAGTAGCCCAGTAGCCCCCTCTATTCCCTTGAATACATGCAGCAGGTCCATACATATGCTGCCATAGTCTAGTGCCAATACATTTTCTGTATAGCACAGTGACTTACCTTGTGAATGCAGTGGTTCAGACACCTGTGTTTCAGAGCTGGCTCTGTCTGATGCACACAATACACAGCCACTACATAGTTAGGTAAAGGTTGTGTGGTCTGGCTGACATCCTTTTTCCTATGTATTCCAGTCGGAGTAAGGTATCAGCCCTTAGGAGCCTAGGTTGTCAGTGTATGTGCTACATGTTGCCTGTTGGCCAAGGCCAAGGCATACTGGGCATGCCTACATCTGCCTTCAGGGAACGCATCAGGGGGTTCCTTCTCTGAGTCCCCCTGTGGGTGTGACTGTGGGGATCTACACACTGGTGGGGGGGCTGTGTATCCCTTCCCTCTGATGATCCTGCCACAGCTGTTTCCGCAGGATCATACTGTGTAGCATGGCACATACTGTGAACATCTGTGCATATGTGGCTGGAGAGTACTGCAGGACTCCATCAGAGGCGCCAGAACCACGACTTGAGCAGCCCAAACACACACTCTGTGAAGTTCATAGTTTGTGCATGTGCCTCATTATGGTGCTCTTTGGTGGGTGGGTGTGCCTTTTTGATGGGTGTCATCATCCACGGTTCCAATGCATAGCCAGCATCCCTCAGTAGCTGGACATATGGGATGTCCTCCCTGGCAAACATCTGGTACAGCTTTGATGCATGGCAGATATGAAAGTCATGATAACTGCCAGGGCTGCCAGCAAACACATTCATGATAATGCCCTGGACATTGCACATGACCAGGCAGTTGAAATGATACCCCTTGCGGTTGATGTAGACTCTACCCTCCTCACGGGGCAGTGCTTTGATGTGTACATGAGGGCAGTCTATGGCACACATTATCTCAGGGTAGAGTGCTACATGGTAGAAGAGTTGCATACTGCTAGCCTTCTCCTCAGGGGTGTGAGATAAATAAATGTGATTACTGGCATGTGTTAGCATGGCATCCAGGAACTGGTGGAGTACCCTCGATGCTAATGCTTGTGAGACCCCCATCCTGTCCCCAGTTGGTCTTTGGAAAGTATCTGTAGCTAGCATCCTAAGGGCTACACATACTTTTGTTTCCACAGGGATGGGCTTCCCTCTTTTGGCTCTGGGTCTGAGATGAGGGCAGCAGAACTTGGTGAGTTCTTGTATTATGTCCCTGTCCACCCTGTAGCGCTTTACAATCTCCAGCTCATGTAGCTCCTGGAAGGTTACCCTGGGCCTGACCACTCTTCTCCTTCACAGTCTAGGCTTATTGTCAGCAGCAACATCAACACTGACTTCAGCATCTAGCACATACAGATGCAGCAGAGCTACAGCAGCCTCTAGCATTGCTTTAGTTAAAAATCCTAAGTTTTAGTGGCCCAGTTTAAGTGCTACAGGGGTTATCAGTAATTTATATATGATTAGCTTTCCCAGGTAATTTTCTTTTTCTTTTTTTTTTAAACTTTCTTTTTTTTTTAAACAATCTTGCCTGCTAAGCACTGCAAAGCAGTTCACAAACCCACTCTACATATATAAATAATGATCAGTACTCAATGGATACACTCCGATAGCCAGGCACACTCATCACAGTAGGGTGCTGTGCAAACACACTGAAACTAGCTAAAACACATGCCCAGAAGTTAAAGACAGCTTAGCAGGCACTGGATACACCCCCCTTCTCAGCTCAGCAGCAGGGCATGTAAAGAGGCACAGCTGAGCTCCAATGTGCTTAAAGAAATACAGTCATACCCCCTTTTGATGTCAGCTACCTCTTCTATGGACCTCAACATGGTTCTGGGGCTACACAGATATGGTCTACAGGTACTGATACCCATTTTTGCTATTCAGTAATGCCAGCTCATTTGCATACAGATCCATGCACATGACCAGGAAACTACACTATTCCAGACCCTGCCTCCTTAGCAACCACAGAAATCTACCACTGTACATATTCCATGCAAGGCCCTATAATGCATTATTGTCACATATTTGTTTGTTTGTTTGTTTGTTTTTACACTTTTGAATTTTTTTTTCATAATGGCATGTTTGCACACTACTGCATGCCATGCAAATATAATATGAGTATTAAAAAATTATTATTATTTTACATTATTTTGCATTACTTTTTGGACACACAGGGCATAGCTTTGCAAATATCTGTGTCTGCTATGTTATTTTTGACCTTCTAACAGGGCTTTTACTGCCCCGTTCACTTTTTTTATCTCATGTACACAGAATTTTTGATTGTACACTTCAGACACCAACATGCAGCCTGCAGGACTACCTATCTCCCTGCTGAATTCCTCCAACACCTTCATTTGCATGCAATTCACCAGCTAATGAGGTGATTTGCATGCCTAGGACACTTACGTGTTCCTACACTTCTGCACACCCCTCAGCTCCATTTACTGGATCATATAGTTGCTTACTTCCATGCCACTAGGCCTACATGGAAAATTAATCTGTGTAAGCTTTATTGAATCCCCCCATATATCATTGTTTGTATTTTATCTAAACAGATCATACACAATTTTGTGCAACATAAGATGATGAAATTTTTAGTATTAACATTTTAACCATTTAAACATTTGGCAAGTAAACACAAATGATGTAATAATAAAAAAGAGGCTTCAAACCCAAAAAAGCAGAACAGTTTAATAACAAAAATAGTCAATGACAATAAACACGTTAAGCACTTTCACCCGGAACACCCAGAACACTCCAAGGCTCCAACTCCCATCGCAACTCTTTAAATATAAAAGGCAATATTAAAACAGCCAATCATTCAATACATTTCTCCCAAAGCCACCCCAAGTACATAAAAAAAATATATTAACCCTGTGTTGAACTGTGCAAAACATACAACTTAAATGCAAAAAATATAAAAACTCTGACAACAAATAATAAAATTTAAAAACCATTATAGTAATACAATGAAAAGCATGTTCTTATAATTTAGCAGCCCTTAATTTGAGAATGCTGTTAATACTAATGGAATCATTCAACCCTGAGGGTTTAGCTGCATCCAGTTTAATTTGCCAGAATAACTCCCTATATTCTGCTTCCCAACAGCCAGATTTGAGTTAACATGAATTTTATTAAAAGAAATAAAGTCTGAAAGTCAAATGTATGTCATTATTTAGTGACTTCAATATCCAATTACTGGCAAGAAAGCATTTTAGCAGTAGCGGACCAAAAAAATAAAGCAAATATATAGATATTTTTTTTAAAAAGGATGTATTTTGGATGTAAAGTGCTTCCTCTAACACCATTTACATATGCTACAGCAACTTTGAAACATTAGGCAGAATAAATATTTTACATCAAAAATATATAAAAACAATATATAGCAATAAAAAATATATACATAAGTAAAACACAACAATTTTACAGAGATCCTATTCTCTAAGCACAATAATGCCCTCCAGCGTGTTAATGTGTAATTAATACCCTTCCAGTGGTGTAGAAGCCCTCCACTTGTAGCATTGGGCCTCACAACACCCCTGGGCAGGCAATAATTGCACATTAACACACACTCTGTCAGACGTTATTGCTTGCTTAACACATACCCTGGAGGGCTCTCACTCTTCACACTCTCACACACACACTTTGTTTTTCATTTTTGATTAATATATTTTACACTCGCTAAACAGCAGAAGCGCTGTTTAGTGAGCATAAAATAATGGTGACTGTTAACTTTTTTCCAGTCCAAGCTCCATGGCAGTTTGATATGCTGCTGTAAAGTGGTGGACTTGTTTTTCAGCGGGCATTACTTTACATTAATACCCTGCCGGAGAACGTTCATTCTCCAATCAGGGTGCTGATGTACAGTTTGCCCATTTTCTAAGTGGCATTACTCCCTTGATATTAAGAAATACTTGTTGCTTTAAAAACTGAGTTTGCAGAGACCATTTTGAATAGATATTTATGGTGTCCAGAGTGAGCTGCATTCCCCTTTATTACTGTGTCATTTACTGAGTTTGTCCTATTTTACTTACCTGTTATATTTTACAATGTATAGATTCTGTTAGGCAGGGAATATTAATTATTTCAGTCAGATTCTTCACTGGAAAACCTGATTTTTCTGCAATGGTTGCATTACGCTTCTGTAACTCTTAAACTGTTATTTTTCAACTTTGTCTTAGTAAGAACTCTATTTAATTTTAAAAGTTTGGGGTAATTATTACTCAAGATAATAGTACTGATTTTTGCATCACATTTTTTGTCCAATCCTTTGTAAAATTTTTGTTTTTTCTGGGAAATCACTGAGGACAAAAACAAGAAAAAAATCCAAAATCCTGTGTCATTTATTCAGACCAACTCTTTATTACACGTGGTAACTAGTTTGTCTGTTCACATTATGGTGCAAACAAGTTTGCTCTAGTATTTCACTTTTGCACATCTCACTCCAGCAGTTCATGATATAATTCTAAATAACTGGTATATTTTGGCTGCAGATCCTAGAGCAGATAAAGTGGTGGGTGCAACACCCATTAATATAAATAAAAATGTTACAGCATGAAGAATATTCTTGAAAAAAACAGAAATGTGAGACAGAAGGAAGTGATTTAAAAATAAAACGTGCAAACTCATGTAATATGTGCAGTTAATCCAGATTTGTAGCATAGTCCTTTTTTCTGTTTGAATACAAGAATAAGTTATGATGCACCGAAATACTGTAATATTTTTAATGTAAACTATGTTGCTGAGTACCTGACACATCCGGCAGTTTATGTGGACAGTGCTATTAGGAAAATAGAGATGAAGAATATGCAAAGACTGCCATGCAATAAAAAAGAAGAATGGAAAAATGTTTCATATAAACACACTTTAAAACGCACATGTTTTAAAAAGTTTATTTTTATGTGTTATAGGCTATAAAACCTGATATCAGTGGCAGATATGCTAGCAACATGTTATACACCAAGGAATGTAAGTAGCAAATAAGATCAGACTCCACAAATATGGCAGGCTTGCATAACATATTTATTCTAAATTTGTTTTAAATAAACAGATGTTTAACATCAAGGATAAAAACAGAGTTCAAAGAAGAGACATGATTTTAAAGAAGGAATTTGATTGGATATGTTTGTATGATGTTATTTATTTACTATTTTATGAGTTTTATCTTGCAGTCAGAGTCTGAAGAAGTCAGTATGTGAATAAATGGAATTACTCTGCATGTAATAAAGAGCTGTTTTAAAATAATAACACAATGGATTTCAGATTTTATTCCTGATTTTATTGTGTTCTTTGTTGAAGTCTGGTATGTGGTTTCTCCATTCTGCTTTTATGAAGTCACTGAGAAAAATATTCATACACTGAAAAGAGAATGACAACCTTTTCTCTGTTAGTTCACAAAATATCAGATGCCACTACATTTTAAGAGCAAAATAATGATTATTGTAGTATACACTAACCAAAGTGCATGCTAAAGACTATGCAGGTGAATCAGAGGCACAAAACATATCATATGCCTCCCTACTATTAGAGTAAATATTAGTTGATAGCTTCATAGTTTCTGGTAGGTTGCATAAAAGTAAAGATCATCATAAAACAGACTTCAAGACCATAGAGTAGACATTCAAACCAAACCAAGTATCTAAAGATGTCTTGAATGATTCTAGTGAGTTACATTTCTTTACTTGTAATGACAATCCATTCCATGATCTGAAAACACTTAAACTTTGATCTGAAGTCTTGCATTTTACTATTTGAAAGTTATAATTTGTCCAATGGGACATTCACCCATATTGCAGCAACTCAATATTGAACAAAAGTTGTATTTTTTATCATGAAGAGCTAGCAACATCTGCCACATAACCAGTGACAGCCAAGAGAAAATAAATTACATTTAACTAAACATTCCTAATATGTGATTGTCCTGTACTCCATAACTATTTTATTAAATTTCTTTGAACACTTTCTAATACAGAGATCACCTCTTGAATATCTACAAAATAATGACCTGTATTAAATTATAGGTCTAATATACATAGTAAATAATTTCAGTAGGACTGTAAAAGATCTGGTTGAAAAATTTCTCAGAAGGAGGCTCATGAAATGCGTGTTTTTTTTTCTTAACTGCACATGCATTTTTTTTTTAATTTTTTGAAATGTTAAGTTAGAACTTCTCTCTCTCTCTCTCTCTATATATATATATATATATATATATATATACACACACACACACACACACACACACACACATACTAAGGGCTCTGTATTCAGTCACTTCCTGTAAAACATGGCTTCCCAAAATAAAAGACAGCTCATGTCTGAAGTGACCAAAATA
This sequence comes from Protopterus annectens, assembly GCF_019279795.1. Classification (NCBI taxonomy): domain Eukaryota; kingdom Metazoa; phylum Chordata; order Ceratodontiformes; family Protopteridae; genus Protopterus; species Protopterus annectens. The sequence continues at coordinate 277,811,023 of NC_056744.1, forward strand.
CATAACACCACTCTTAGATGGATTGATATTGAGACCCAATTAATCTGAAAGCTAAGTAATCTGATAAACATTTTAGAAATGCACAAATTTCAATATCATCAGCATATTTAGACAGCCAAAAATTATTGTTAATAGGCAAAAATGAAAATACAAAGTTAAACAGTAATAATTTCTACTACATACCCTTGTGGGCCACCAGTAGCAATCACTGACCATTTTAAAAAGTGGCCATAAACTTTAACATATTGACATCTGTGTCTAAGCCAACAACTAACCCATTCAATGATATAAGGACTTATTTAAGCTTTGCCATGGAATTACTTTTCACTGCATAAGGGATACTATCATAAGCCTATGACAGATGTAAGTATATAACCCTGACACTAGTACCATGATCTAAGGCATCACTAATAGTTTTATAAAATCCAAATTGAAAAAGTAGACCTTTTTCATAAAACCATGTTGTTTAAGATCAACAAATGGCCCTTTTCTCATAGATATTTAGAAGTGATAATAAAACATCTCAAAGCATTTGACCATAAGTAATGTTGGACTTACTGGATGAGAGTTAGTAGTCTTTTCAAAAGAACCACTCATGCATTGGTGCAATATTTGCCAGTCTCCATGAATCTTGAGCAGTGTTGGCCACTAATGATATATCAACTAATGAGATTAAAGGGCTTATCAGTTGGTCAGACAGGTTATGAATGAAACAACCTGATATAGAATCAAGACCAGCACCATTTTCTGTTTAGCTATACTTATAGCAGATTTTAGTGTATTTTCTGTGATTAATGGACATAAAGAATGAGATTTATCCAGAATTGTGAGTTCACCAATAACTGCAGTTTTGATGAAACTTAAGTGATGAAGTAGTCATTGAAAATGTCAGCTTTTTAGAAGAATTGCAAATAATTGTACTCTGATTAAGAATAGGATTAAGTATATAGTTATAGAATAGAAATATTGATTACAAATGGTTATACAACAAAATCTGCCACACAATATCATTATTCAGAAATTTGAACATCTTTCCCTGCTTTAATGTAAAAATGGCAAGTAGTTCCATTAGAGTAAAAAATAAATAAAAACTCCCTAAAGTTTAGATTCTGTAGTTATCTGTGTTATTATACAAGCTATATTCATTGAATAAATGAACATATTTGTGACAGTTACATTATTTAAATGGATAACAATGATTTGTTAACTGAGAAACTTTTTGTTGTAATTACCTGCTGAAATATATTGAATCAGGACAAACACTATTCATCTAGCAATGACTATGCATAATGATTAAAATCTTTGACTTCTATACCAGACCAAGTTAAGCTAATTCAATTTCAGTAGCATGACAGTGCAAAAGAAAACCATGTCATACTGAGGAGAGCAACCACTTGTCAGATTATCAAATTGTTGTAAACATCATTTAGTACTGTCTCTTGTATGAAAAAGAATAATTAATACAGAATAGTGTAACAGCAGATCAAAGCGCTATAGCAGTTAGGACAGAGTGCTTAGGCTCTGAGCTGCTATCAAGCTACTTTTGATAGTCTATGGTTATAATCTCTATGTCTCCATTTTTCTACTGTGTAACTCTAAGTAGGTTGCTTAAAAAGCATTTTCAGCTCACTCTTGAAAAGGGACACTTGTGTCCAGTAGACTTACTTGATTAACACTTAAATAAAATAAATAAAATCATAAAAAGGGGTCTTGTATTTTATGTAATGCCTTACTTAACATAAAACATCAGTGAAAAGATCATGCCTTAAAGCTCCAGGTTCCAGGGTCTAGTTCTTACTTTCAACCACTGTCTGTTTGGAGTTTTCCTTGTCTCCCATTGCCTGTGTAAATTTTTTTCCAAAATCATGTTGATTGATTTGCTAAACTAAACTGTCCATATATTTACATATTGATCCAAACAAGGATTTAGTTGTAAGATTTCTGCATTATGCTCGACAGTCTAGGGTTTATTGCTAAGCTCAAGTTTCTTTCATTTTGAAGTCTTCAGTCTGAAAGTAAATGTGCACGATTTAGATCAGGCCCTGTTAATGAGCTGCTTTCTACAGCCCAGAGTACGATTCCCTTCACCTTCATTTGCCTACTATGGAATCATGAGCAAGTCACTTAATCAGACAGTTTTCTGAGGCAACTGTGAAACTGGGCTAGGCTTCTCAGTGATCACCTGGGCTCCATACCTATATAATAACTAATAGTGAACCTATAAATCAACCATTTGTAAAAATAGGGAATTTGCAGGAATGAAACTGCATGCTAGATATGATGCTGCACTGATGAAAAAATATTTGTTTAAGGCATGCACTTTTTAATATTTCTGTAAATTTTCAATGATGGATAAGAAAGGCAAGCCAGAAAAAAAGAAACAGGTAAAGGAACATGTTTTTTTCAGGTAGAAAATGATTACCTTATAGTCAGTAATGATTATGCCTAGAATAAAGTATCCTAGCATTAAAACAGAAAGTCTGGGAAAAGATCAAACTAAGGTCACATCTGAAAGATGGAAATAGGAAACTGAATAGTAAAAACTAAAACTGGGGTAGAACAGAATAGGGTACTACATAAAATAATGCTCCGGGTTTTCTTTTTAATCTAGACAATAGCTTTTCTTGAACGTACAGTTTCATCCATCTCACCCACCCACTCCTTTCTTATAAAATAGAAAAACTCTTTCTAAACTAGAGAAAGTTTTTACAAATCATGAGTACACTGCTGTTGGCCATGGGCTAACACAGCTCACATATCAAAAGTAATGGCGCCTAATTAAATTTAGCTGTCAATTTTTTGTATGACAGATTAATGTTATTTAATAACTATTGCACTTCTACACTAAATATTGTTACTCTTCTAATCAAATAACTATAACAAAAGTCATATATTACTTTGATAATTCAAACTCAGTGTTAAGACTCATACAGAGTAAGCTTTAGGGTAATATTTGCAGTCTGGGGTTATATCAGTTATGTCTGGTGCTATTTATAAAGGTAAATCATATGAAATTTAAGGGTTTTACAACTTCTGCCTAACACTGGATTCACTTTTTCTACTTCTTTTCGATCCTTTTTCTCACTATTTGGCATACCCCCTGCTCTTCACCTTCTCCCTTTATACATTTAATTTTTTTAAGCTGCTGTTCTGTTAAGAAATGTCTTAATCAGTACAGAAATTTTCATTTCCATGGAGGCTTTTTCCTGTTTTTGTCTTAAAGTAAGGAATAATCTACTCTTCCCAAATATTCTACTTCTTTGTAAACCTTACAAATAGAAAGAAAAAATGTTCTCAGACAGAGATGACTTTTCATATCAGTTCTTTGCCTGAAGTCTTTATAACATTACTGTCTTGATTTTTATATAGTTCTATTTGTAATTAACAGAAATTCTCACTTTTTTGTTATTAAAGAAATGATTATAAGTGGTAGTGTTAATTCTGTGTATAATGTCATTATATTTTAGCATTTATATTAACAGAAATTATTGATAATATTCACCCTTGATTATTAGAGCAAATGAGTATATCCATGGCTAACACATGGAATAGGACAGCTGGTTTTGGCATGCATGCTTATTAGAATGTCACAGTTTACCATTTATTAGTAGATCAGCTATTGATGCAATAATAGATCGTGGACCTTGATTTTTTCCCTTTTAAGTCCGGTATTAATATCCAACTATTAAAAGATCAAGGTTATCTTAGTTGCAAATATACTCAGTTCATAGGAAAATGGAATTCATGATTCCCTTTAGAGGGTTAGCATTGCCATTATGTAATGTTGCTTTGGCAAAACATGATCATGCCTCAGTCTTCTTGTAACATTGCAGGTGTAATCTGAGTTTGCCTCCTGTCTCTGGTCCACATTCAATTTCATAACAGACATTGTACTGTTAGCACAAAGCATTATGAAAATGAATCAGTAAGAGAACCTGGACTAAGGCATAAAAATAAAATTAAATATCTTTAGTTATAGATGATCTACTTCTATTGCAGCTTACTCAGAAAATATTTACTAATCCTTATTTTGAAACCCCACATTCCTTTTCCAATGTCATGGCTATAATAGAGAACATAAGATCTCATGAAAGTGCAGGTCCAGAAGAGTGATGCTACCTCTGCAGGATTAAACATAATTGTTCATTGGCTGATAGTATCCTCAGATTATTCCTCCCTCAGTGGTGTAGAACTATTAAGTTATCTGTCTATTCATTCATTATGAATAGATATGCACATAGGTAGACAGTGAACTGGATCAACAAGATAGAGAGGGAGACAGCCAGATAGGTAGGTTAAGTCCTTTAGTAATAGGAAAGTATTATTTCCTCACTTAACTTTTTCTTTTTAGTTTGTCAGTGGGGATATTGAAGACAGTACTATTCCCCTTATAAATTGTATTAAACAAAAAACCTTTCATGCTGTCAAAATAATGTGAGAATTGTCGAACTATGTTATTGGCATTATACTTCAACTACAGAGATAAACTAGAGTCATTTAATGTTCCTCATTATTACCAGTAGATCTTCATTTTATTAATCAGGAATCGTTAACATTTGCCTTTACTTTCTACAGTTTTACTGACAAGATTCCTGTTATGATTCTCCACACAGAGATATTTCCACTCAACAACTATAAGAAAACATGTTTAAAGATGTAGAGGATATCACCTAACAGAAAAAAAATATTAAGTATATAATTTTTAAACAACTCAAAGAGGTTCCTCAATAAATCCTGTTATATAATTTGCACTAATCTAATATACTCTCATATCGTATTTTCTGTACCTTCTCTTCAGTATTGGCTCTTCTTATTATTCATTCAAAAATATGTTGCACCTCAGCATGATTCCAGCTGCTTTTTTTAAGAACAGTGGAATAAATGCCTTGTAGTACAGTATTGTCCTAACAACAATGGTGTTGTCCAGCTTATCCAATAAATTTCAAAGAAATATCAATTAAATATTAATCAATGTCTGTGTATCTACCAGTTAATACAGCATTCTAAACAAAATGTACAAACTGTGCCAGTCTTACACCAAGCTAAATACCTGAAATAAGGTCAATATTCAAAAGGTACTCAGAGAACAAATAGATATCATTCCCTTACATACAAGCACTTAAGATCTTTGTAAAATGTTGACTGCACTAAAATTTCAAAATTCATAGCAAAGACTTATGAAAACAAAATCGCAGGCTGAGAGAACCTCCAGTCTGTGTTTCTCCTCTGTGACACATTATTTAATTAAATTTTTATATGGACCTTTTGATGATTATTGAGGATATGTGTTTATATATATATATATATATATATATATATATATATATATATATATATATCTATATATATATATTTATAGGTCTACTTCTTTTGAAGTGTCATTTGCCTGACACTCATTTTCCAGACCCCATTTGACTGAAATTTCATTTGCCTGACACTTCATTTGCCTGACACTTCATTTGCCTGACAAGTATTATTAGCAAGAAAATGGAATATGCCCCCTTCCCCACTGCAGTGCAACCCTGGAGTTAGAATATATAGTTGGGGGGGGTGGTATGATATTGTTAACTTTTGATGTAATATTGCTTAGTAACAGAAAAGTAAGTGGGGGCGAAGCCCCCCTCACCCCCCCTCACCCCCCCTCACCCCCCCTCACCCCCCTCACCCCCCGTTGTGGGGGGCTGTGCCCCCCCACACCCCCCTAACTATATATATTCTAACTCCAGGGTCGCACTGCAGTGGGGAAGGGGGCATATTCCATTTTCTTGCTAATAATACTTGTCAGGCAAATGAAGTGTCAGGCTAATGAAATTTCAGTCATTTGGTCTCAGGCAAATGAGTGTCAGGCAAATGAAAGTTAGGTCAAAAGAAGTAGACCCATATATATATATATATATATATATATATATATGGGTTCTGTTCAAAAGCTCGAAATATTGAAATCTCGAATTTCAGTATTTCGAGCCCAAGAAGCCGAATCCACATAATAGCAAAAGTTTAGAAGCGCAAAATTCAAAACCTCGAATACCAGAGGTTTTGAATTTCACACTTCTAAAGTTCCACTATGGTTATGTATGCAGGTAAGTGTGTGTGTGTGTGTGTGTGTGTGTGTGTGTGTGTGTGTGTGTGTGTGTGTGGTGTGTGTGTGTGTGTGTGTGTGTGTATTAAGGGGTTTGCGTAGGGGCTGTGGTGTGTGTCAGTGTGTTTTGTTGCTGTGATGTGTGTATGCGAAGAGAAAGTAGCTTGTGTGGTAGTGTTTTGTGTGTATTTTTATGTAGTGCGACCTAAGAGTGAGAACATTTAAGTAGGGGGGTTTGGGGGCACAGCCCCCCACACAGGGGGTGCAGGGGGGCGTGTCCCCCTGCTTTCCTGTATTAGAGTGATTGTGTGTGTGTTTGTTTGTGGATGGTGTGTGTGTGTGTGTGTGTGTGTGTGTGTGTGTGTGTGTGTGTGTGTGTGTGTGTGGTAAAACCGCAAAATTCAAAACTTCTGGTATTCAAGGTTTTGAATTTCACGGTTTTTAGTTTTTGTTGTTTTGTGGATTCCACTTCTTGGGCTCGAGATACTGAAATTCGAGATTTCAGTATTTAGAGCTTCTGAAGTGAATCCATATATATATATATATATATATATATATATATATATATATATATATATATGGGTCACCTTCAGATGCCCGACAACGCGTTTCGCCGACACGGAATCCGACAGGACGAAAACACCGACAACGCAGATGACCGACAAGGTGAGAACCCGACGGACTCGGTAAGTGTGCGATCGAGTGAGGGATTTAGTGTTCGGGAGCGGACAGGTAAGTGTGCGATAGTGAGGGACTGTGGGTTTAGGGGTGGGTTAAGTGAGTTAGGGCTAGGGTGCAGGTAGGGTGTGTGTGCGATAGTGAGGGACTGTGGGTTTAGGGGTGGGTTAAGTGAGTTAGGGTTAGGGTGCAGGTAGGGTGAGTGTGCGGTAGTGTCGGACCTTGGGGTTAGGTGGGTAAGTGAGTTAGGGTTAGGGTGCAGGTAGGGTGAGTGTGCGGTAGTGTCGGATCTTGGGGTTAGGGGTGGGTAAGTGAGTTAGGGTTAGGGTGCAGGTAGGGTAAGTGTGCGGTAGTGTCGGACCTTAGGGTTAGGGTTTGGGTTAGGGATAGTGGATATGTTATGTAGTGTACTGTGTTGTTTACGTGTAGTGTGTTGGTGTAATGGTTTTCGGTGTTTTGCATTGTCGGTATTTTTTGTTGTCGGTCTTTTGGTGTCGGTGATTAGTGTGTCGGCGAAATGCGATTTCGAGGATATAAAGGTGATCCATGTATATATATATATATATATATATATATATATATGGGTTCCTATCACTTCGTCGACAGTTCATTTCACTGACAGTTCATTTCGTCGACAGTTCATTTCATCGACAAGCATTTGCCCCCTTCCCCAATGTTGTGCGACCCTGGAGTTGATATATATAGTTAGGGGGGATGTGGGGGGAGGTGTGGGGGGTGAAGCCCCCCACCTAAAATGCTTGTCGATGAAATGAATTGTCGACAAAATGAACTGTCAGTGAAATGAACTGTCGACGAAGTGATAGGAACCCATATACATATAAATATATATATATATATATATATATATATATATATATATATATATATATAAACACACCAATAATCAGGTTATGTGTTATAGATGTTCTGTTTTAATTAGACGTTTGTAATCATTACTCCTTGTGTATTACTCACAGTACAGCTCATGACTATAAATTTAACATTATTTTCAGATATTTCAATCAGATTGCATAGTTTTATCTACATCATTATTACTTTGTAATGCACCCGTTTAAGCATGTGCAATAGCTACTCTCCCCAGCTTTTCCAGATATTGTGATCAGACATTTTCTGTGCAATTTGCACTTTTTAATGTCCTCATCAAGAATGTGCTTGCAATATTCAATGTGTCTTGTTTTGAGTCTTACTAGTAGCCAAAAGAAAATGTATTACCACTGCACTGACCACTGTAGACTGGCTAACTTAGATGGAGCTAATATAATTCTGAAATTTATTTTTGACAAATACAAATCAACTGAAAATGAGAACTGCAAATGTTGGCCTTCATTAGCTGCATTATAGAGAAAAATAACTAAACCAAATGGTTGATATTAGATTAAATGTAAAATAAAAAATGGGAAGCATTAACCTGTAAAGACTGGGGATATAGAAATTGAGGCAAATCTGTATAAATTAGCAATTATTACATCACTTTATAGATAGCCCTTATAAATTCCAGTTTCTCTTGATGTAATTTTAAGTATATGTTACATTAATATGTTGACAAACATAAGTTTCTTCCTAGCTGTCTGATTTACTTGGGAGGGGGCTTCTTTTTTTTTCCTTTTCCTTTATTTCTCATTCTGACTTGTCTCTTCCCTGTTATTATCAAGTTTCCATAAAAACTAAGCCAAAGTAAACTGTGGTTTAATGTAACTACAAATATAATCTTGCCAAGCCCATTTCGCTCCCCACAGGCATCGGATATAAGTTTGTGTTATGGAATATATTAAACACTTTAGACTTCTATCAGAAGTAAGAGGATGGGTCTTTCACTGAAGGAATCAAATTAAAACTAAACGAGACTCCAAAATATCAACAGACTATGTTGTTCATTTCGATTTAGAAGACCGTTGGTGTGTTTTATTATTTTTTAGACTAGGTTGTTTTATTTATTTATTTTATTTTATTTTATTTGCATTTTTGCCTGGGAAAGTCCAGCTAGACTGTTTATGTTACCACATTTTCAGCGGAAGCCTGTGGAGAAAAACCCACCTTTTTAACATTTTGAAAAGACAATAATTCAATCTTTATAAGCTTTTGTATCTAACTGAAATTTGAACTAGTTGTAGACACATTTTATACACAGAACAACTAATTTTGATGAACATATATCTATGATATGCAGGTTAACTAGACTTACTTTTGTCTTCAAGGTATCTTCTTGCTAACAATCACATACAACTGACATATCCATCATCCAATAAGGAATCATAATAGTAGACTGACATTACTATAGCCAACATGGAAGAATCTAAATTAACTCCATACAAATGACAATCCCGTTCACATAATCATTTTCTTTGTAAGTATAGATTTATTATATGTTCTAATGAAACTCTAATCTGATATGAAAGAGCAGGAGTTGCAAATGTTTATAAGACTGAGTCGTCAGAGTATTGTTTTTGTCAAACAACCTGCTTAATTCTGAAGAAATGTACATGTTAGAAATGTATGTTATTTGATAAGCCTTTCTGAGCTAGAAAAGGAAAAAATAGGAAACTATTCATCAATCAAGAAACTACTAACTTACAAAATAAAAATATTCTCTAATGAGCATACACAAGTAGTTCATAACCTCCATCTAGTCTGATAGCTTCTCTTTGTTTACAGAAAACCTTACTAAAGCATGAAAATTGATTGAAAGACTTGATAAATGTAGATATCCTCTAAACAACACATTATGAAAAAGAATCATCATCATCATCCCTCTGTCTCTCAGCACAGTTTGCATATTCACTGCAGATACTCTCAAAGCAAATAAGAGTAGGAAGGGATATCTGTAAACATCAATCACTATTTGGAAACATCACAATCTAGAAGTTTTACATAATTTCTTATTAATCAGGGTGACACAAGAACATTAAATTGTTTTTCATTCTTTCTTTCAAATGAAAACACTGGGGAAGGAATCAATATTTTTGTTTTGGAAAAACTACTATAAATTAATATTTTCACAAAGACTTTCACAATTTGTTCTAATCTGTTATTTTTTCATTTGCTTCAAAATTTGTATCTATAGCTAAAGATATTTGTATTTTCTCTAATCTGTCCTAACCTCAGGAATTTAAGTGCTTATCTGATATATGTATTGAGTATTTATAACTCCACAAACTGTGGACCAAAGCATTAGTTGTGCTGACACAAAACTGTAAGGCAATGTTTTATATGAATACATAGACTCACGTCTTCACAAAATGCATTCACAAAGCTTCAAAAACATAGAATAGCTTTATGATTCTCTACAATTTATATATTTATTTGACATTTGTTACCAAAAAGTGTCCATTTGCAGTGGTGGCCTGTGGAGAAAAGCTGCACAGTCACAATATTTCAAAAGTCAGATACAGATATTTTAAGTCCAAAGTATTATGTTACACTACAAAATATAGGAGTGAAAAAATGCAATGAGAAAAACATAGAACATTTGTTTCTTAGTAGAGTGCAATGAAAACCAATAACATGAGTTAGAGAAAATATGTGAGGAAAAAGTCATATTATTTGTTATATAGATTAGTATGTGATAACTGAGCAATAATTCTAATAAGATATTTAAAAGAAATATTAAAGATTATATGATTAGAGACAGTGAGTGGAAATTGAGTGATGGCTTATATGAGCGATGGTATTTATATCATGGTTATAGATGGAAATAAGGGTGGAGAGAAAGGAGATTATCCAAAGAGTGCAGGGTAGGGCATCTTTGGGTAGCTTTGGTGAGAAGGGAGGAAAGAAAAAGAGGTAGAGAAAAGGTCTGCAGAGACAGAATGTGGTTATGATAAGGTAGTAAAAAAAAACAAAAAAAGGAAGTGGAGTTGGAGGTTGGAGAGGGTTGTGAGTTGCAACTTAGGGTGAAGGGGAAGAGTGAAGCATAGCGAGTAGGTTCAGCAAAGATTGGTGCAGGAGCAGCTCCATGATTTCTGGGAGCATTAAAAGGTGGGTAGTTAAGAAATAGTTCTGGTGGTTAGTGGTCAAGAGTTCCATTTTTTTCCTATTGAATACAAGTATAGACTTTGTCTAGGGGTTTTATCAGGTTTAGTTTTGGTGAGAAGGCGTTTGTCTTCTGATCTGAGAGTTCTTCTAGGGAAATCCATCTGTCCTCAACCCCTTTTCCCATTTTACATATGAGGTCATGGTGTCACTTCAGCAGTGACAATCATCTCAAGCCAAGGTTTACACCACCGGGTGGCTAGCCCTGCCATGGTAATTCATTTGCACACACACTCACACCTATGGGCAATTTAGTGTGTCCAATCCACCTACTACATGTCATTGGAATATGGGGCGAAACTGGAGCATCCAGAGGAAACCCAAGTGACCACAGGGAGGGCACGCAGACTCCAGACAGAAGGCACCCCAGCCAAGAATCAAACCAGTGAACCTCTTGCTTTAAAGCAACAACACTAACAGCTGCACCAACGAGGCCACCCTTCCAGGGAAGTATAAATTGATTAAAGTGGTAAGAGATGGGGAAGCATATGGTTCTGTATAATTGTATGTACTGTTAAAAGCTGAATGGAGGAGAGATAATGGGAGAGTTCCTGCCAGCTAAGGGTATGCAGACCTTTACATTGATGGGTAAAGGAGGCTTAATTAGTAGCAAACTTAGCAATTTTGTTGTAGCAGCTTTCAGGTTTGTTTTATTATGGATGATTGCAAATGGATTAGAATTGAGTAAGGAGGGCAGAAGGTAGGTTTGGACTAAAGTAATTTTTGCGGGTGTGCTCAGAAAATGTTTGTTTCTGTATAGCATAACTAGTTTCTGATGGGTTTTCTTGATATTGCTTCTGATGTGGAGGTCAAATTTAAGATTATCATGTATTATGACTTTTAATAGTTTGGTATGGGGAACTGATCCAATTTCAGTGCCATTTGCTGAAAATATTTTGAAATATGCTTTGTTAGGGGTGTGATTTGTTGAGGTAAAAAGGCAGAGTTTGATGTTTTGTGAATTGAGTTGGACATTTGTAAGCCAGGTTTCAGTGGAGATGACATCTTGTAAGTAATTTCTTGAAGATGAGTTAAGGTGTTTGAAGAGCAGACAATGGTAGAATCATCTGCATATTGAATAAGAGTGCCTTCACATAAAGAATAATGTAGGTTATTGATAAAAATATTGCAATAGTAGAGGCCAAGGATGGATCTTAGTGTGACTCCTATGGAAGTGGGAAGGCATGCAGAGATGAACCCTTGCCATTTTATAGCCTGTTGCCTGGTGGCAAGGTAGCTAGACAACCATTGAATAGATGCAGATGACACACCCAGGGTGGAAATTTGATTGAGAGGTTTAGTGTAAGAGACCATGTCAAATGCTTTTGATAGATTTAGAAATACTGCAGCTACAAGTTTATGAGAGCTTCAAGCTTTATTGACAGTGTCTGTAAATAACAGTAATGCAGTGAAAGTGCTGTGGTTTAGCCAAAATCCATGTCATGTATTAGCGATTAGTTTATTTTGTAAGAGATAGTGGAGAAATTATCGATGTACACAACTTTCAAGGATTTTAGAGAGGGGAAACAGGATGGCTATGAGATGGAACTTTGTAATGTCAGTGGACAGTGGGCTTACCTCCTCAATGCAAGCAGATAACATGGGCCATATTCCATAATCTGTGACACAGGATTGTGTAACTGATCTATTAATAAGAATACTGATTTGGTATGTTATTGTATTTACGGCTAGATTTACGTATCCAGGGGAAGGTTGTTGGCTGAAGAGGAACAAGGTTTTATTTTATCTGAATGCTTTTTAAGACAGTTATAGAAACTGGCTGAAAAGTAAAGTGGGTGAAGTTGTCTATGTGTGTATTGAAGAGATTGCAATTAGGTGACTTTTGTGAAGGAGATGTGCTAGGCTCTAAGGTGGGAAAGTTAGTTGCACAAAAGGGTTGTGTTAGGTGAGTTTCAGGTTAAGGTGGCTATGCTTTCTATGACTTATGTTTTGAAATAGGGTATGTGCTTGGATCCTTTTTGTATCTGGTCTGATGAGAGACGATATGGAGGACCAGAATTTTTTATGGTTGTTTTCATAACTATCTTGTAGGTGAGTATAAGACTTTTGGTCTCTATTACCTTGTTTCTTGACTTGGATTTGTAACTGCCTGAGAAGTTGCAAGTTTTTCATTTTTATTCTCTTGTCAGTTAATCGATGCTTTGTCTCTGTCTTTTATAAGAACTTTGCATTGGCTAGTGAGCCATAGGGTATGTCTGTTTTTATTCTTTTTGTACTTTTTGAGGCTAAGGCATTAAGAATATTTAGAAAAGCTGTATTGAAGTTTAGAAAAGCTGTATTGAAGTTTTCAGTTGCATCATATAACGGGAGTCTTTTTAGGATGACCAGTTAACCAATTTCAAAGCTTCAATTAAAGACTGTTTGGGAAAGTGAAGATATTAGAGTAGTTTTGAAGTTATGCTCCTTTATTAGTTGTGCAATATTCCTGTGGGTATAAGCTGGAAGGTGGTCACTTAGGGTATCAGGGAGGATACCTCAAAAGGTAAAATTAGACAGACTGGTAACCAGAATCCAGTCCAGGATAGATTGTTGGGAGTTATTTTTGCCGTACCTTGTTGGTGTATTAATAAGTTGAGTGAATCCAAAGAGGTTCATGCCATTGATTGCTGAATTTAAAGTTAAAGACTGCCAGTCAGTGTTTACATCAAGCAGGAGGATAATTTCATTTGTGATTGTATCTGCTATCCAGGATAGCATATGTTGAAGTATTGGCATGTTCTGTACTGGGGGTATATATGTGGCACAACAATGCATATGTTGTTATCTCTGTTAGGTTTTAGGAATTTGATTAGGATTTCTGTTTTTCTAATATTTGAAATTGTGCCTGCATACGGATTTACTATGAGCATATTTGAGAGGATTAAAGCATATATTTTATGTTTTATCATGAAATCAAATTTGTTTAACCAGTATTTTAGGCCTTTACAGCAAATGTACCATAACTAATCAATGGGAATTATGAATGCAGCTCTGTAAATCATGCATGACTTAATAGAACAATATATGTTTCCATGCAACCCCATATATTAATTGGATAGCTCTGCTCCATTGCTGCATTTTCTCTTTCCACTTAAGTTAAAAGCCAAGAAGACCTTTGTTCTTAAAAATTGAAGTTGAAGCCATGTCTGCAAAAATGAAAATGTTTGTTTATGATTATATATTGCCTTTCTATCAATCCACTTAAAGTCATTCCCTCCTTTTTAAACCTATCAGTCCGGTAAACTGGTATATTTTAAATCAACCTGATCTGTTCAATCATCAAGAAAGGCTGAACTATATAAGTCTGTTTCATTCTTTCATTTTTTTTTTCTATTCATGATACAAATAATTGAGCAATCTATTTGGAACAGAAAGACGTATGTGTCATACCTAAACCTATTTTTCAACTCCTTTAGAAAGTTGCCTTTTCACAGTTGTTTGCTATTATTATTATTGTCTTGAGTGTCATTGTGTTCTTAAATATATTGTGATATGACAAATAGCAAAAACAATTAAGATCATTCAAAAAAAGTATATTAAATCATGCATCTTCATAGCCTAACTTCAAAACAGTTAGGTCCTCAAATTTATATTACATGTTTCTGATTTGACAACTGTCTCTAAAATGCTAAAGAAAAAAAAAGTAAGTAAACATACAAAATATTTGAGGCTGCAAATCTTCTGCCATAAAATGGATTCTGCCTTTACATTGCTTTAAATAGTTTTACAATCATAACCAATGTGTACCTCAAAACCGGCTATTCCAGGTAAGACCTTCTGTCAAAAGATATGTAAAACAAACATAGCAAGCCCTCAACCTCCTAATACATATTAAATGTGCTAATGTACGCTAATCATCAAGTGGTAGAAACAGAAATGTGTCAGTCTTTTAATCAAAATGAAAGAACAAGCCATCTCTACTTCTCATCAAGATTATTTACTGATATTTGGTTCACTAACCTTTGACTTTACATTAAACATCTAGCTTAAGGATATTACACATTTCATCTGGAAAGAAAATGTATTGTAATAGTGTGTATTAAGGTAACTTTATTATTTCTTCTGCAAGCCAAATTAAATTATGTTAATTTGTTTACATGTCATTGATGTGTTATGGCCTGTATCCATTTTTATATTACAGCAGAGTCTAGGGAATGTTTTATGAAGGACACAATTGCAAGACACATATCAGTGATGATATTGTATGTAATGCCAACTCTGTTTGAAATCACAATCTTTATGACAAAAAGGGTGAAACATAGCAGTAGCTGCAGAGCCTCATACAATCCCCAGTCATAATGCATTACATCCAGTACCCTACGAAATATTATAATCTTCTTCAAGATTACTTCACATTTGAAGGAATTTACATTTCCCCCTTTTGCAGTGGCTACTTTCATGGTATAGTGTCAATCAGCAAAATGCTATGGTAGCAAATGCAGTTATGAAATATACATAAGAGTACAGTAAAAGACATGTTTTCACATATATCTGTGATTGTCACTGCAATATGAGAAACCATAAACCCAGACATAACCAGCTGTAGCAGAGCATCATTTCTTCCACAGCCACTTGACTAATAACATTTGTCCAACTGATATGGATAGCAGCGGAACTAGTTACACAAGTCTCACACAACTGTTTCACTGACATGCTGGATAAGTCATTACAAGTTTTCCAAATGCAGTTTCTTTCATGAGTTATCAGAGTTTATGTACTAGCACAATAACCTGTTATTAACACAAAATTTGCAATTAAACTCATTATCCGTTCTGTTTAGTAACCTTAATTCACCCATTTTAGGAGTCTACTTATAACTATAAAAGCTAGGTTTTCTTTTGAATTAAAATGTTTATGTTTCCTCGTATACTTTAGTTGAATGTCTGATGAATAAAATAATATACTGAATATGAAACACTTTGCATATTAACATTTAGTGTCCATAAAGGCATACATTGTAATAACTTCAGTTAGAAAACATATAAACAGCAGCCATTCATGTATTAAATACTGATATAGCATTATTCCCATTCACATGTTTTATTTATTTATGTTTTTAATTTAGACTAACTATAATGCATGACCAGTTTCAACTGTTAATGAAACTGCAAAAAAATGTTTTGGAAATGTACGAATAAACAAACTTGCTACATTGATGCAATACCGTTTAATCATTAATTGCTGTTTACCATGATGGGAATAGCATTTCACAATGACTTCCTGCTGCTGTAGAACATAAGCTATACAGAAAAGTACTACTGCATTCACATTAAAACCAGTATTTCATGAGAAAGTGGTTATGACAAAAGCAGTAGGCACAGACAAAAGTAAAAAAAAAAAAAAAAAAAAAAACATTAGGCTACACTGTATTTCAACTTCCTTAGACACACTGGGTATTTTTATAACTTCTGTAGAACAGCATGGTTAATAGGTAGGATCTTTCTTTTAATTATAAAATCAATGAAGAAATTAAGAACATTAGTTATAACCAGTAGGTTTTCTTTTAACACCATTGACCTGTAGTCATTTGCAGGGAAATGCAAAAATATAAGAGCCTGTGTTGTGAACTGACTTATTTCCTTGGCTACTGTCCCATTTCTGAAACTGCATTTGGTAAGCAGAATCCAAAATCTAGGGGTCTAAGAATGTTGACCTAAATATACAGTGGTAACACTCAGAGGGCATAACATCTTAACCTAAACATGTTATTCTGTTTTCCATAAGGGCATATATCTTTATATCTTTATTGGAGCACACTACATCAATATGTTGTAAATATGGTGAAGTAATGCTGAGAAGATATATGATATTGCTTGTCTGGTCATAAGGTCAAAAAACAAACACCACTCCTAGATCTTTGAAATGCATGAGGGTTTGGAAGTGATGAGCATCATTCTTAAGTCACACTGATTGAATTGCCATTTAAAATCAAGTTTACAATTCTTAAATAGCTTTGCAGCATCATACTTGCGACATTTAAAATTCTAAATTCAGCAGTGTCGATAATATGCATTCCATTAATAAAAGGAAGATTTTTTTCAGAGAGTAACATATTAAAATAGTCTAAGAATGTTGTGAAACCAGATTTTAATTTTCCATGTTGTACACCTTGCTCACTATGTGGTACATGCTGTGCAACAAAGAAGATTATTTGGAACAAAGTGTTGACACCTACCTTGCTGTACTGTGTTATTCTCCCCTGAAACTCCTGTTTCCAAAGCTGTTCATCTCGACCTTAATATCTGTCCAAGTTAAACAAGAAATGTTTGCTCAGTTAATTACAAAGAGAATGAAAATGCGAAATGAGAAAAAACAGGTTAAATATTGGCACACTTAGTAAGAGGAGGGCTATATGCAGATATGGCATGAGAGGGGGATCAGCATGAATGCATTTAGCATCTTATTACTATACTAGCATTAAAATGAGTGTCAAGGAACAACACAAAAGTTTCAAATTCCTTACTCACTTAAAATGACTATCATATGTTTCTTAACTCCTTCCTAATAAAAATAGCTCTCTGAGAGGTGTTAGTTTTTACAAAAGTATAAAGTACTGTAGTTCCATATATATTTCAAACAATTTACCAAGGAATTAACAAGGAAATGAAAACCATCATATAAAAAAAAGTAATTTGCCTGGTCCAGAAAAGTTGCACATGTCATAGCCAAATGCAGTAATACATTTACTGAAGTTATAAAAGCACTGATAATGCCATTTACAAGTGTTTTATAAAAAAGAAAAACAATAAACTGATTAAACATGAAACTGTTCTTACCAAGGTGTAGGGCAGAAGCTGTCAGGCTCAGGTAGTGCAGAAATGACTGTATGACAAAGTTGAGTGGCCTCATAACTCCTGGTTCAGATTCTCCTGTTTCAGCATTTTCAGGATTGAGCTGGTAAAAGCTTACAATGCAGCATTCCAAACAGGTCTTTCCTTTATGATGATGCTTGTCATTTTAACTGGCACAGTAAAACAGTAAACAACTGTAAAATGATCTGTTAAAGGAGTATAAAGAAAGCAAAAGAAATAATAATAATAATACCAATAAAAATACTGACATTTTTATAGAAGTGTCTCAGAAATCAGTATCTAAACCCTCAGTCCCAGCATTACTTAAGTCAAAAAGTAATCAGGGAATATTGGAAGCACTGATAGCAGCAATGTAAAGTAATGTAACAACATAGAGCTGTTTGTTTGAGACAGCACTCATTAAGGTACAATCAGCACACTATATAATAGATTATGATAGGGTCTCCGATTGTAACCACGTTATTAGGTGCTTGAGTTATGGATGCCATGAAACTGACCTTGCAAAGCTTGAGAGGTGAATCTTGGCACCCATGTCAAGAACACATAATAAAAGGTGTAGTGTTTAGAGTCTTATCTACTCCATGTGCTAGCAGCTACAAAAAACAGAGATGTGTTTTACCAGCTTTAAAATCCAGTAAAGCACTTAATAAGTGAGGTCGGCTAGGCAGCAAGAAAGGAAAAAGTCCAGGACAGTTTACAAATGCTACCCTTATTTAAATAAGTTACTTACAGACTAAGAATGCTGCGGTGGTGCATGGTAGTGTTGTTGCCTCACAGCAATAGGTTCTCCCGTTTGATTCATAGGTTCATAGGTTCATAGGTAGGTACTAGGCTATTGACCCTGGGGCCTATACAAGCCCAGCCAAAAAGGTACCCTGGCTTTTGCCACCCAAGAAAATTATTTTCCTGTGCCACTGTCAAGCAGAGCCACAGAGGTGATCCCCTGGGTGAATTTCCTATTTCCCATCCAATCATCAAGATTTTTCTTGAAGAGTGCTAATGAGGAGCTTTAGGTAGTTTATTCCAGAGTATGGGAAGTCTCTGGGACAGGAATATATCCCTCTGGCATGTTCTGTTTATTGTCATGACAAGGTTTAGGTCCCTAGAGCATGTAGCTCGGAGGGATTGGGATTTCTTTAAGTGGAGCATGTCCAACAACTCTGGGTTTGACATAGCTTTGTATGTTAGGCAGAGATCACCTCTGAGTAGGCGATATGCGATGGAGTAAAGCTGGAGTTTTTTGAGACGGTCTGCATAGGGCATCTGTTTGAGGTCGGTAATCCTCTTTGTGAGGTATTTCTGCGGCCTTTCCAGTTGTTGTAGATGTCTTGTGAGGTACATACCAAAAGGGGTGTTGTACTCTATAATGGGCCTAATGAGTGATGAGTAGACGGGAACAATGACCTCTTTTTTTCTGAATGAGAAACCTTTTGTGATGAGTTGTGCCATGTAGAAGGATTTCCTGACTACTGTGGCGATGTGATTATCAAAGGAGAGACTACTGTCCACCTGTGTCCCAAGGTCTCTTATCACACTTTCAGTGTTAAGTATACTACCGCCTATGTTGTAGTTCATAGGTACAGAGTTTTTACCAAAGGGGATGACAATGCACTTTTTGGCATTGAGCTTTAGGCCATGGCTTTGACACCAGGCATCTGTCTCAGTGAGGCCCTTTTGTAGGATGTCCACATCGTTAGGAGTTTTGATTATGGCTCCTAGTTTGCAGTCATCTGTGAACTTCATTAGCCAAAGACCTTCTGTGTTAGCCTGTACTTCAGAGAAGTAGATACCAAACAGGAGAGGACCCAGGACTGAACCCTGTGGTACTCCGCTTGTCACTGATCTGAAGTCAGATTTGGAGTCTGCTACTTTCACAGTGTGGGTTCTGTCAGTGAGCCAGTTGGCAACCCATCTTGTGACATAGGGATTTATACCTAGTTTAGTGAGTTTATCTACAATTCAAGAGTGGGGGATGCAAGATCTAGATAGGCTGTGTGAAACACCTTACCCTTGTCTATGGCTTTGGTGACTGCTTCAAAGAAGTCTATCAGGTTTAGGAGACATGATCTGCCTTTTACAAACCAGAACTGGGTGGGATCCTGAGTTTGAAGATTACCAATGTCTTTGTTTATAAGTTCCATGATGATACGTTCCATGGCCTTGCAGACCAGGCTCGTCAGGCTAATGGGGCGGTAGATCCCGGGATCCATGTTGGCTCCCCCCTTGTGGAGTGGGATAACCGTTGCTGTGCGCCATTCAGCAGGCACAAAGCCTGAGGTGAGGCTATGACTGAAGATGGTACTTAGGTGGAGTGCCAGTTCATTTTGTAGTTCGTGTAGAATGCAGCCTGGGATGTTGTCTGGTCCCATGTATGCTGTGTTCTTGGCTTTGGAGATTGTGGTTTTTACCTGTGCAGCCATGATTACAGGAACTTTGCATTCTTCCGGTATAGAGAGGGGATCTTTAGGGGATGAGAGGGGGGTAAAGTTAGCACTGAACCTATCTGCCAGGATGTTGCCAATATCAGTTGGGTCTGTATATTTAGTGCCATTGTGCTGTAACTCAGAGCAGATCTGAGTGTTGCCATTGAGATTCTTGACATAGCTATAGAATGCTTTGTGGTTGTCTTTAGAATCAGTGGCGATTTTGTTTTCGTAACTAACTTTGGAGGATTTTATCAGGAATCACAGCTTCTTACTGAGGTTGACCAGGGAGCTCCTCCACTCGTGGGATTTTACTCTCTTTTGCAAGAGTTTCTTCCTTCTGTTGTACAGTTTGTTTATGGCAGGGGACCACCAGATTGGCTTCCTTTTTTTGGAGGATAGCGTCTTGGTTCTGTTTGGGATAGCACGATCCATGCACTCATGTAAGTGCTTATAAAGTGCAATTGTGTAGGATTCAGTAGTCATAACTGTATTGTCCATCTGCATGGGTGTCATGAAGTTCACCAATTCTGTCTTAAGAAACATGAAGTTGGCTTTGGAGAAATTTTTTACCATGGTTTCCTTAATGGGGGTGGAGGCAGGATGTGGATATCTAGGGTAATTAGCTTATGGTTGGATCAGACCAATGAGGCGTTGACTTCAGGTGGGGAACACCGGTCACTCATATTGGTAATGACTAGATCTAGGATATTGTTGCCCCTGGTGGGGGTGTGGATAAGTTGATCCAGGGCATTGGAGGTTATGAATTCCAGAAAGCGTTGAGCGAAGGAGTTGGTACATGAGTATTTTTCCCAGTTAATGGTGGGGTAGTTGAAATCGCCCATTATTTGGGTGTTTGGTTGAACCCTAATATTTTCCAGTACATTAGGAAAAGAGGAGTGGGAATCCTGGGGCATGGTGGGGGATCTGTAGCAAGCTACAATTTGGATTGCAGTTTTGCCCAGAGTTAGTTGCACTTGGATAACCTTGACTGCATTATGCTGAGCAACTCGCCTGGAGGTGTGGATATCCTTAATGAATATGGACACACCTCCGACTTTGGTTTCCCGGTCCAGGTTACATGGTCGAAAAGTGTGGTATGAGTTATAGCCTGGTAGTGCAGGGGTGCTCTCTGGAGCCTTGAACCAGGTTTCAGTCACTGCACAGATATCAATGTTCTCCATTTTAAGGAGTGCCTCGAGTGAGTGCATTTTGAGATTTAGACTTCTAGCATTGAGTAGCATCACCCTCAGTTTTTGCTTGCCTGTTCCTGTTATGGTGGTGAATTTGGCATTTGAACCTTGCCTAAAAAGGCACTATAGGATTGGCAAGAACCTTAGCCAGTATCCAGAATCCCAGGGGTGACAGGTGCAGACCATCTCTGGCAAAGCATCGTGGTCTGTAGACCATGTCATCCTAAGCAGACAGGTACTGCATCCCTTTAGAATGTTACCAGAAGCTTAGCCAATTGTTGAAGTCAGTCATTTTGTCCTTGTACTGCGGCATCATTCTGGGTGATGGCAGAACGCTACTCAGGGCTAGGGTCATACCTGCCTGGGCTACAAGATCGGAGAGCTCTTCCATGTCTCTTTTCATGTACTCCAGGGAGGTATGTCTCAGGTCATTCACACCAACATGGACAATGACAGAGTCATATTTGTACTTGCTGTGGAGTGACCTGAGTGCGTGGGTTATGTGGCGGATCCTGGCACCCGACAGGCAGCTGACACTAACCTTCTCCTTGTTTAGCCTGGTGAGTAGGACATCAGTGTGCCTGACTATAGAGTCGCCTATGACTAGTGTGTTGGGTACATTGTTTTGCCTTATTGGCTGTGATTGAGTGTCACACTGAGTCTGCAGGCTGTGTGTCATTTGGGTTGTGTTGGGGGGTGGAGGTTGCTTGCATTTCTGCTTTGGAGGTCTCTGTTGCTTGAGCAGATTATTACTGAGAGCCTTCGCGAATATTTTTGTGTTTCTATGTGTGGATTTTGGTGGTGCAGATTTAGTGAGACTATGTGATGAGTGTGGTGTGGTGCAAGTGTTTACCTACTTCTCTTGACTGCCAAGTTCAGTCTTGATGGGAGAGAGCTTTGTGCACACCGGCTGGTCTGCGGGGAGTTCCTTCTGTGTGGAGTCTGCATGTCATCCCTGCAGTCGAGTGGTGTTCCAAAAGACATGTGTGAATGAGCGTGCCTTCGTTGAATATCGGGCATCAAGCTGGCAACTCGGCACCGTAAAAACCTACTGCCAGTCATTAGCAGACCGGAGTTCCGCTGTGGTGACCCCTAACCGGGAAAAGCCGAAAGACAAACAACAACTTACAGATTAACATCTGCAAACTTCAATGGACATAGGAGGAAAGATATTCATGGATTAATGTAATGTTCCTTCCCTTAAACATTGTTATGTTTGGGTCTCGCTCTGTGGCACATGTAACAGGTATACCACTTTAGTTGACATAGGAGGAAAGATATTCAGGGATTAAAGGAATGTCCCTTCCCTTAAACATTGTTATGTTTGGGTCGTGCTCTGTGGCACATGTAACAGGTATACCTTTTATCTGATTTTGGAGCTTAATCACAATGCCCCAATGTATTATATACACGATAATGAGCAGGTTAGTGATTCTAACCTGCTTATTATGTCCTCAAGACATGGATGCCAAGATTGACCTCTCGAGCAGGGTAGCAAAATACCCACGATGTTTTCAAAGTAAATAGTTAATATCAAGTATATACATAACATGTACATAACCTGGATACTATTAAATACCTGAACTAGGCCTGGACTAGGCCGTAAAGTGTCCAAACTATGTTTTCAGATTTTGGCATTTATAATTTCTTGTTATGAAAATGAAAAAAAATAAAATAAAAGTTGTAGAAAAAATAATGAGATGAAACAGTAAAAGAGGGAAATGGAAATACAATAACTGTATATAGGAGACGCACAGTAGAAAACAGTCTTACAGTAAACAGAATAGCGTTTAAAAGGACTGTAAAAAGTGAGGAGACAGAGGCTACAGAAGTAGTAAAGGGAAACTCGTTTAAGTTTTGCCAGTTTGTTTTAAAGCTGGAACAACTGGCTTTCTTCTTCAAGATCAAATTTTTTTTTTAATTTGCTGTAGGTGGGATATTATAAATGTCATTAGCAAGTGATCACCTATAAATTAAGTCCAATAACTGGGGAAACATCATCAGTAGCATTTAAGGAGGATGCAGGGTGGATAAGACTGGATCACTTGGTGCCTTGAACAGCCAATCCGTGGCTGAGTCTGTGAGTGGCATCACTATACGGCAGAGTGCAGGGAGCTCATTACATTATTTTACAGGCTGCCAACTACCTTTCTGAGGAGCAACTCAATGATGTTCATTATGTAGTGTGAAAGGATGAAATGGCTGAATTTGTTAGAGAGAGTTTGGAGGCCCTTATGATTCTCCTTCTAGTCATATACAAGTAAGGGTAAACTGTATCCAGATTTCAGTTGTGAAAATGTATTTGCCTATTTATCTTCTGGAGCAAGGAAGTTACAGATTGCATGACAGCTAATAAGGGATGAATTAATATTGGCTGTCAAGTAATTGGCCTGAAGGGACATATGCAATCATAAATCCAATATTTATTCCTAAATATTTGAAGGTAGAGACACATTTAAGGTCATTGTTATTGCACAACAGGGTGAGATGATTTGCTCCTGTCTCCAGGAAAGACATTGCCACACTCCACTATCTCTAACAGTATCTGCCAATTCATTATACGCTCACCTTTCTGTGACCATCCCTTTGTATCCCTAAAAAAAGCTAAAGGACTACCCAAGCAACAAAGATCTAATTTACTTTTTGGATCCCAGCTCTGTGTACTATTCCAACTCCACACATTTCCTCCCTTTGCAGCTAATCCTAATGAAAAAATAACTCCTCATATACCCTGAGGCACTACTCATAAGCCATACCAACTCTTTTAACTCATATAACCAAACTCCACAGCAATGCACATGCTTTCTCTTTTCAGGCTCCTACTCTTTAGCAAACCTCTCCCCACTGATATTAAGGAAATTAATACTTATTCCAAATACAGAATGCAACTCAACAAGCATGTCTTTATCCATGCCAAATGCTCCTGCTCCTGCTCCAACACAGCACAGATCACCTAACCTATCTCCTTTCTGAGTCTCTTCTCTCTCAAGATTCACGCAAGATCAATCCACTTTAGAAACTAATGAATATATTATATATTACACTATGCTTGATTGTACATTGCATTAGGGTAGTTCACCAGAATGTATATACATTTTTTTTCTATGCAATTAATCTGAGCTACTATGCTATTGCTTACATTTCAGTGTTGTTTGTTTGTGAAATGTTTTATGTTTCACCCAAGCTCAACCTGATATTGGTCAGTATTGATCAGTGCTCTACTCCGGTAAATAAATATAAATAAATGAGAAGGGAGGTGGGGGCTGAAGAATTTCCAAAACAAAAAAAATCATTATTTTATTCTTCTTAACATTCGTGGTAAGAGACTTTTGTAACCAACAAGCTGTAAAAATGGCTGGGGATAGTTTGGGGATTATACATGATGGTTTTGTGATCAGGACGATATTCACAGAAGTCAAGATCATCCGTGCAGAAGTTAAGACTGGCAATTTGAGATCAGAAAGTAGGGAACTGATGAATATACTGAACAGCATAACAGCTATTACTGAGCCTTGAGGAATGTGGGTAACTAACTTTTGTGGGGTTTGTTAAGATATTGCTGAATTTAAACTAGAAAAGTTCTTTTTAAGAGGTAGTTGAACAACCATTCAATATTAAAAGAACTAGCACTGGAGTTTGCCAGTGAGTTTAGTTACAGGCTTTGTTTCACTGAGAGAGACACTTTCGTGAAGTTAACAAAAAATGGACACCAACCAAATGTGCCTTTTATGATAGTAAGTACTGTATCAGTAAATGTATGCAAGGTGGATTGAGCACTCCCAGGCTTTATATGCTATGTTGTGTGATGACTGCGTGTCAAACTAATACTGCTAGTTTTTAAGCTTGCCATGCTCATCTGTTTCTAGCAACTTATCTAGAACGGGAAAAAAGAGAGACAAGTCAGAATGTGGAGTCATTACAAGATCTGGAACAGTTAGGTATAAACACGATTATTTTCTTCTAAACATTTGTGAATTTTGCTGCAAGATGGATAAGTTAAATGGATAGCAAACATTAGGTAATATTAAGTTTTTGCATTAGTTAGAAATGAGGAAAGATATTCTGTAAACTAAAAGATCCAAGATTAGAAAAGGATTGAAAAGACAGCCTGTGTTTGGTTTATCTTTTTGTGGTAAAAAGGGGAAGGCAAGTTTCAAGAGGGTGGATTGGGAGATGTGTTGACTGAATAAGCAGGAGGCAAGGCAGATCATTTCTTTGCAGAACTCACAGAAGTAATAGCTTGAATACAGTTGTTTGATTTAAAAAGTATGCTAGCTCATTTACTTCTTTCCAACAATAGCTAGAGTTCGTAAGCATTGAACTTTGTCTGATGCAGAGGTAAATCTGTTTAGAATGCCGAACTGTCTTCTATTGTCTGATCGCATTCTGTGTGGTTAAGATAGTCTTGAAGGGGCTGATCTTGTTTCTAGGTTTTCCAAGCCAGTGTGTTGCATTGTGTAGAGAGGCTGTGGAGTTCGGGTGACAGCCACTGAAAGTAAGTAACCTTTTATTGATATAAGGTATGTGGAGATAATTGACTCTGAACACCGAGAATGACTATAGGAATGAAGAAAGTAGCAGGACTTTTATAAATATATTTATAAAGCATTGACCAGTGTATACAATTAATAGCATTAAAGGCCTTTTCTAGGTTTATAGGTCACTACTACAGTAGCTGCTCTTGTTGGGCATCTTAAGCCCAGCCAATTTCACTTTCAGTGCTTGAATTAATTTATCCCATTTGGTGCTAGCATGGTTTCATCCATCCCATAGTCGATAATTATAGATTATCCCTAGTGAGAATAACTGTGTCATATGATACATAATTTGAGGGGACCCATGCATGGGCTACAACATTTAGGAGCTGCCCCCTGTCCATTTGTTTTAGAGGGTGCAGTTCTGGGATACATTTTCTGTTTCTCATCCATAGATCCAAGGTGCACTTGAATATGGATAGGGCTGAGCTTTGCTTTACATGAATGAGGAGTCTTTTACAGAACAAAAGAACCGACTGCAAGATATACCTGTCTCTCCAGACTACTCTGTTGATCTAACAGCAGAGGTTTAGCTCTCTAAAATTAACATTTCTGTTGCTATTTGAAATACTAATGTACAGTAAATTTATCAATACTGGGTCATAGGATGCTTTGTATTCCAGGTACGTCACCTCCTAGCAGTCTGTATGTTGATGAATATACTGACAGGGCCTTGAGTCAGTCCATGTAGGACACATTGTTTAGGCCTTATATTCTTTTAGTAAGGTATTTCCGTGGATATTCCAGTTATCGCATGTGTCTGGACAGCTAATGCTAAAGGAAGCATTATATTCAATGACTGGCTGAGTAAAGGGACCAATGGCATCCCTAATTCTCATCATAATCCCTCATGTGTGCTTTGCATGAGGATTGCTTGAGAATACGGTATAAGACAGGGGGTGATTTTAGTCCTTTTAAAGATTATGTGAAAATTATGATAACATGATCATTGGTATTAAGAGGGTGGGCTATTTTAACATTGACTGTTGAAGACTGATTGTAATGAGGGCATGTGTAGGTGGCAAAATTAAGTTTCATAATTCCCAAATTAGATAGTAAAGACTTAAGGTCAACAAAGAACAATATTTAAATATGTCTGTTTGGTCTAGAAAGTTAATATTTAGATCTACAAGAAGATGGAAATTTTCCTTTACCTGTGTAACTTTGCATAGTGTTTGAAAAATGTTAATGAAGGAAGACTGACATATTGTGATGAGATTATAATAGATAAGGGGCACAATTAGTATGACTTTTGAGTCAGGATGAGATGGCTATGACAATGCAATCGAAAAAAAGTCTTAGGCTTCGAGCACCATTCCATCACTCATCCATGAGCCTGGCAGTTCAGGCTGTAGGGGAAGCTTTAGTCAAGTCTAACCATAGACACATATATTAGCATTATAGAACTGCAGTTGCACCAGTTTAATATTTATAGTGCCGCAATAAGGATAGCAAGGTGTAGTTGTTTGGGCTTTTCAGAGTAAGAGGTGGTGGTGGAAATCTGGTCCTGTAATGTGAGTGTGAGGCTATAGTGAGATACCATGATTAAAAGGGATATCACTGGAAAGTGTAAGTAATATTATATTTAAAGAGTAGTCACTGACACACACACACACACACACACACACACACACACACACACACACACACACACACACACACACACACACACACACACACACACACACACACACACACACATATATATATATATATATATATATATATATATCTCCATATATATATATATATATATATATATATATATATTTATATATATATATATATATATATATATATAGAAAATATATAGAAAATATGTTTTTTGGGGGGGTGGGAGGCTAATGGCAAAATTGGTGGCAAGGTAGTTTAATTATTATTCTGATTGTCTTTTGTAATGTCCATGCTGGGTTTTGTAAGTAAGTATTCCACCAAGTGACTGTAAATTTCTAGGTGATTTTACTTAGGTGAATAAGAAGTGTGCATTTGTTTCCAAGTCATATTGTATATTCTTAAGGGAGTGGTTGAAAGGTAAATTGATAATAATTATTGGCAGGACCTTCTGATTTTGTTTAGGTGGTACATTATATGTTGCTTAAGTTTTTGTTGAGATGCTGTCTCATCTCATATACAGGGCTGGGTTGCAGCAGATTTTACCCTGATGATACTGTGGTGTGTCAATTAACTAATCCCAAATACAGCCCATAAGTCCAAGATAACATGTGGCAGGTTGCATTATCAGGCACCTGAAGGGCTGCAAAATTATATATATATATATATATATATATATATATATATATATATCTGTTACAATAGCCAAACAGATAGCATCTCTTGAAGTTGGAGTTATGAGGGCTCCCTCCCTTAGCGGGTATTGCTAGTGTTCACATTCCTCAACTTCATGTTCTTCTGTGATTCAAGTCTTGTCTTTAGCCTGCATTGAAGGTGATCGCACACCCCGGATGGAGACAGTCAGGGGAGCTGTGTCAACAGACTGTGAGTCATGCGCTCGCTATCCTCATCACTATTGTCCGCCACATCGCAGATCAGTATCAACCTACTATTGTTATTACTTCCTAAACCCCTAAGCCCCAGGGGCTCCATTATTTCTCTCTATCTGCTGGTCTCATTCCCCTTTGTGGATCACCTTATAACAGACATTTCATTATATTTCCATTTAATAAAGTTTGGGCTCTTAATTTCAGCATCTGTTATTTTAGCCTCTTTTTTTATCTTTTGAATATGCTAATTTTTTACTCTTGAAATTACTTCTTTTCCCCAATCCATCTGGGGATCTGAGTCAGTTATTTCTATCCTGCAGTTCATCAATGCACTTCAAAAATTTATGACTGACAATCATGGGGTTGATCACTGTATATACTTTTAGTATTCTTTTTTTCCGCAGAAGTAGATATATTTTTTCATATGTTTCTAGTGGTAAACCCTGGGCTGAACCTGTAAATAGGCCATGTGCATCAGTGCTCTACCTGAGTCAAAGACTGAATGAATAAATAAATAAACAAATAAATAAGTAACCTGTGACCCTGCCTATACAGATGTCACCATAGCACTACTCTACTATACCAATACTCAATAAAAGACAAACTAGAGCCAGCATCATTTCACGTGTCAAAATTATACCATTCTGGTATGACTGGTAAGGAAGTTAATGCAAAATGTACCATACAAACCCACACAGTGTCTTATTCCATCCTGATGTGGCAGGATATTTGATATATCTAAAGCAATACATAGCCAGCAATTGCTGTGGTCACCCTCTAGTGCTTTAGTTACTCTGAAGCTATGGAGGAAATCTTCTGTGAGAGGTATGAATATGGTACATAATCCACCAAGGCATATTATAGAAACATCACACATGAGTCAGAATCCACTCCTCAAGGGACAGGTTCAGAACCTGTCTTCCACTGCAGGGAAACCAAAAACTCTTCTCGCTACGTGAGTCAGAAGCTCCATAAGGCCCCCAACAACCTTTCTATCAACCACAATAGAAAGTATCTTTGGCTTTGCACAGATTAACATATGAGTAATACTCTCATGACAGTGCTACAAAGTATGATAGCCCTCCCCAAAGTGTCACATAGCACTGCCTGCTTCTCCTGGGCATGTAAAGGTTGGGCAGCACTGCTTTGCTCAAAGTGTTTATAGCTACACATATTTCTTGGTGAGGCTGTGCCATCCAGCTCTTGCTCTGGAAATTGAGATATCTGAGAATATGTGACCATATATTTATGCAGCATTCTATTTGGACTGGTAGAAAAACAGTAACAAGGTGTTCACATAATTTGACTGTAGTATAATCAAATAAATGATTGTGGAGAATACAATACAATACAACAGAAAAGGGAATACAAACAGCGGATGAATGTGTCATCACATATATGTGTATGAAAAGACAGGCATATCTGCTGCTGACAGTTGGGTCAGCATGGCAACCTTTGGTGATATAGCCTTAAGAAGTACATTTCTGAGAAACATATATATATGCGTATGACTGTTTTACTCACCACGAAAGGCCACCCCATGCAGTACAGAGGTGAAAAAAGAGGTCTATATCAGATAGTCGAAGTTTTATAACTTCGAACACGAAATGTACAAACCATTCTGTTCAAAGTTACAAAACTTCAACTATGAATAAAAAAAAAAAAAAAAAAAAGAAGGAAGCACAAAACAAACTGTTGTAAGACCCCCTGCACCCTTACCCCCCCCGCTACTTAAATATACCAACTCCGAGATCAAACCTCATTCAACAGAATGGAAACCTCCCCTTACGGAGATTTCCATTGAAATGCTCGAACATGTGCAAGTTCAAACTTATGGTCTCGACCATATAAGGTTTGAACTTGTACAAGTTCAACTATGTGATAGGAACCCAAAAAAAGTACTATAAGTGTGAAAGCTGTATATAGAGACATGTTGTTCTGTTATTGCAGGATGCCTTGTTGATGCAACCTTCTGGAAAAGCAGACATACATATTCCTTTTGCTAACATTTTGTAGCATGGATTCCAGTGGAAGTGTGCACATTGTTATTATAGTTTACAAAAGAGACACTTTCAGAGTACTGAGTGCCTCTTCAAACTGCCTATAGAGACAAATAATGCTGATGTTCCTTCTAATAATGTTGCCTAAATTTACAACATAGTGTCCCAAATCCCAAATATGCATGGCATAACCTTGAAAATGGCAGATCATGACTAAAACTATGTTACTTTAAACTTATTTGTGTGAAAATACAAACATTTGGTAAGGAGGTTTGAATATCTGATACCTGCTGCTTTTTGTTGTGTTGCACCTGTAGAATAAGGTGCGACTTAGTGACTATAATCAGCTGCAATGAGAGCATGCTGGAAACTCCAGTGAATATGCATATTGCATTATGCTCTAGGAAGTAATGGTTCAGAAATCATGATGTGCGCAAGGTTCACAGAGTGCCATCTTGCTCATTATGAAAATTACACTTTTTCAGAGGTGACAAGAGAGTGGCAGCTTCTACTAGTACACTTTGCAGAGTGTCTTCATGTTGCAAAAAGGAGAGCAAGTTAATGCTTTATCTCCTTTAAGTCCATCTCAGTGAGTGCCTACCAGACTAAAATAGCATGACAATGTGCTAAGTGTGCTCAAATTACACACACACACACACACACACACACACATATATATATATATATATATATATATATATATATATATATATGTGTGTATATATATCTACATATATATATATATATATATATATATATATATATATATATATATACACACACACACACACACACAAACATGTCACTCTCTCTTTCTCTCTTGATACAGATAGATAGATAAATAGAAAGATGTAATGTCTAGAAAGTGAAGAAATTAGAAATTCAAACCGATCTGATGCCTATGCCTATGATGGAAAGAAGCGGCTAGTCAATCATATCATGACCAAAAATCACCCGTATACATATCTTAACATAAAATTTGTGGGTCACATTTGAGTTGCACATATAGGATTATAAAGGACGTAGTAGTTGCTACCCTAGTATACACCTATGAAACTATATATATATATATATATATATATATATATATATATATATATATATATACCTATCTATCTATCTATCTGCCTATCTATCTATCTTTCTATCTAGCTATCTATCTATCTATCTATCTATATATCACTTTACAATCCCAAAATACTGAAATATTGAAATTTAGTATCTCGAGACTGTAAAGCCGAATACTGAAAAACCCAAAACCCCAAAAGCGCGTAATTCAAAATTGCGACTGCCCACATACATACTACACACACAAACTAGCACACATACACCTTCCTTCCTACACTACAAACCAACAAAACACAAACAAACACAAGAAAACAAACACACATGCGGACCCTACATTTAAGCAGGGGGGCAAGCCCCCCTTCACCCCCCATGTGGGGACTGTGCCCTGACACCCCCACTACTTATATACACTAACTCCAAGGTCGCACTAAAAACACAAATACACAAAAACCACCACTACAGATTCTACACTCCCCTTGCACAAACACAAATCACATACCTGCAAATACCACCACTCTCAATACTTACACACTCGCAATCTTACCTACCTACACTAACCCACACCTCAAAACTCCAAACCCACTCACACACACTAAAATCCTTACCCAAAACCCTTAGTAAAACATCACTTACCTGAATCTCCAGCTATATCTGTATACCACACCACACATCACGAACACAGGGAATCCCACAGCATATATGTACCTCCAAACCGCGGATTCAACATTTCCACATTTGGTATTCTGCACTTTTGGGCAAGTGCATTTTCGATACTTCAGTCTCCAGCTACTGAATTTTGATATTTCAGTAGTTCGAGATTCTGAAGTGAAACCACACACACACACATATATATATATATATATATATATATATATATATATATATATATATGTAATGTCAGTGTAAACCTTGGAGGTAGCACTTTATAAAAAAATATATTCTTTCATTTCATCACAAGTGTAAAAAATAGGCTTTTAAAGTCAACAAAACAATGCTTTTATGATTTTTTATCCAAAATACAGAATAAAAAATGATTGTCCACATAGCCTGCCCTTTTAGCAATGGACTACAAACAAACAAAAGTCCAGCTATAGGCCTTGCTCAGATCTCAATTCCAGCTGCATGAAAAACCTTGACTGATGTGTCACATTCCACTGCTCTGGGGACCTTAGATGGTCTCCTACTCACCCTGTGATGATTGCCTTTGGACAGGCAACCCAGTAATGAGTAATTAGTGTTGCATTGTTATCTAATACAGATAGCTTCCTAAGTGTTATTTTATGATAAATGTACATATATAGTTTAATATTGTTCATTAAAAAGAAAGTGAGAATGTTTTAAACTTTATTCTCAGTCATGCTAGCTATCATCCAGGTAGCCTCAGTTTAATTTGTTTCACAGGAGACAAAAAAATCATCAGTTAACCAGGCAGCAAAAAATAGTTTGTTTCCTTGTCAACAACCACTTTATCAGGGTGAGGGAGGTTCTGATTATGGCTCTAAAGTAACATTAGAGCTCTCATGCTTATTCATTAATAGTAATACAAAATACTGGCTTTCGACACAGGCTGACTTGTTATATTCAGACCTTTTGCAGGTGAACACATGCACATGCTGTGACCTGATCTTCTGCTGTACGTGACCTTTGCCACCACTAGAGACCAGTATAATTGCAGGGCAATCTGCCACCCTCTACCCAAGAAGGGCGAGCTGACAACAGCCACTCACTCCAATCTTCTCTCATTGCCTCCTCAGCTATTTGTATCCCTACTTGATCCCGCACACATTTGCTCATATTCTGGGCTTTATCCCTGTACACTATGGAGCCAACACAATGTTTTAATACTCTGGTTAAAAAGAAATATGTTAAAGAAATTATATAATCAATCATTGTTCCAAAATGTGCACACATCTAACAATGCTCATGGACAGCAGTGCTGTGTTTGCTCCAGCTACCATATTCTTTTTCCCTGCTAAGTGGAGAAATACATTGCATCTAAGTGCATGGTGAAAACAAAACAGCTACCACTTCAAAATGGCGCATACAAAAATACAAAAACAAGCAAGATCATGTAATAAAAAGCTTCACTTTTTCAACTCATCAATAAAATTTCAGTAGTCTGCAAGCATCCTCATGTCAACTTTTTTTTTTCTTGTGAAATTGTGTAGTAACAAAAATCCACTTCTAATTACGTGTTAAACTTGTTTACCCACATTTCACTTTTTCATTTCAGGATTTTTGTTCATTGCTCACCATCTTGAAACTGTTTCTTTTGTCTTGTGCGTTGTAGCAATGATTTCATCAACATCTGTTTGAATACTTTTTTTTCAGAGAAATTGCCTTTTTGTTACTAAATGATGTCCATGAGGGAAAAGTTTTATATTGGAAGTAATATGCGTTTGGTTGGATCATGATTGAAGGGTTTGCGATTCATTAATGTTGCCATTAAGTCTACACTAAGTAGAATCAGTGTAAGCATCTAGTGTAACCATTCTGAATGAATAGACAGCATAAGCAATGTGGTAGGAAAGTTCTGGAATACAGACCATGTACACTATATCAATAACCCACGCCTGGGTGTGGGTAATGCTAAATTTACCCACGGTTGGCGTGGTTTGGTCCCGAGGGCGAAGCCCGAGGGACCAAACAAAGCCAACCGTGGGTAAATTTAGCATTACCCACACCCAGAAGTGGGTTATTGCTATTATACCATGACATTATTTAAGAAAAGAAACTATTACTTTTCTTAAATAATGGCATAGTATAATGCCTGTTTACTGCCCTTCCGCAGATGTCTGGCATCCGCGGCAGTTCTGATGTACTGCGCCGCGCAGTACATCAGAGTTGTGCAAAACGAGAAAGCAAGATCTCCGCTGTTATTTTTATGTCTCGCTATGTTAAATGAGTTTAACATAGCGAGACAGTTTTAAAATAAGCAACGGACATCTCCGCTGCTTATTTTAACTGTCTCGCTATGTTAAACTCATTTAACATAGCGAGACTTAAAAGCAACGGAGATCTTGCTTTCTCCGTTGTTTTAAACACTGTTAAATGGGTTTAACATAGCGAGACAGCTTTAAAATAAGCTTATTTTAAAGCTGTCTCGCTATGTTAAACCCATTTAACATAGCGAGACAGTGTTTTAAAAAAACGAGTTATACTAATGGAAAAAAGTCCGGGCGACCGGACCTTTTTCCATTAGTATAACTCGATTTACAACGGGCACGCTGGCCAATCAGCGTGCACGTTTTGGGGGGGTCATGGTATAATAGCACTTAATGTTTAGTGTTTAGTTTTTGAATTTGTAAGTCTCAAAATTATGTGTCTTATTTTCCTGACAGAACCAGTATTCCTTTATGTTCTACCCTGTTTATTCAATACTTATTTGCAGGATATATGGATATTCTTTAATATTGTCAGCTTTGACAGATTTTCTTCGTGAACAATTTTAATTATTAAACTTACATTTTTGTTACATCATTGCCCAGAAATGTATTATTAATGTATTAAAAAGTGTTTTTCTTCCCAAGCATAACAAATGACGTGTGTATATATATATATATATATATATATATATATATATATATATATATATATATATATATGCACATACTCATACTGTGATGTCTATTGTACATGTTTATCTAAGACATTTTATATTTATCTTTTTGCAACTTTTATATTTCACACTTTTGAGCTTGCTTGCAGACAAGACTTTGTCTTTTGCAGTGTATATAAACTTTATGTTTTAGTCTAAGTTGTATATTACCTATAACTGTAACTCAAACTTGTAATTTTGCTTAAATGGAGCTTTTCTCCCCAGGCCTCCACTGAAAAAGAACCTGTGTCCAGTCGGACTTTCCCAGTAAACAAATGTCAAATAAAGAAATAAAATAAAATAAAATAATTTATAAAGTAAAGGAAGTATGTTCCCCTGTAATGCATGAGTTTAAGCGGCTATTAAATAAGTAGAGTTATTTATAATATTTCACATTCCTGCACTGTACTATATCACCTTCTACTGTCCCCTGTGCTTGCACGTGCATACACACACACACACACGCACACACACAGACACACACACAGAAGCACACACACACACACACACACACACACACACACACACACACACACACACACACACACACACACACACACACACACGCACACACACACACTTGACAAAGAAGTCATTTGGTTTGTTAAGAGGCAATACTCAAGTCACTAAACGCTGGAAGCATGGGCTGGTTCTAAGTGGATTATGTTGCAGGGAATATTTTCTTCCTCTTGATCTTTGACCTTTACTTCATTATATTTGACATCTTCATTGTTGCATTATACTGGAGTACAGTTTGTTTATCATAAAGACATGAAAAGGAAAATTATGCAATAAAGTTAAGAAATATTTTCTTTGCAGCAGTAGTCCAAAAACAGATGTTGTTCACCTGTTTCTCACAGAACCTGATTTCTTTCCATTTTACTTGTGACAGCAGTTATACGTATAGTTTTATTTATATATATATATATATATATATATATATATATATATATATATATATATATATATATATATATATATATATATATATATACAGAGAGAGAGAGAGAGCGCAGCCTTACATATTTGTTTACTTGTTGTGAATCTAGAATAAAATATTACTGCAAACAGTCACCATGTTCTGTGGCTTAATATTGCATGATTGTTTATTGATAACACATTGCTTTCTCAGTTCTTCAAAATTTCCCCTTTGAGTTTTTGATGTTATTATAGAATGCCTTAATATAGATTTGAAATTTCTAGATCATCTGAGTTTATAGTAATATCTGAAAGAATTGATAAGAAAGGCATGTAGTTTGTCAAGTTAATCTAGACTGTTTTTTAAGATGGGGTTAATTTTTGAAAGCTAAGAAATACCTCTTTTTTTTAATTTTGAAATTCCATCCAACAATTTTCATTTAATTGTCCTGGATATTTGTGTCTTGCAGGTACATGTTTAGTACTACACAAGTTAATAAAGTAGAACTCCCTGACAGTATCCTGAAAGGAGTATTATAAGTCTCTCAACAGAGTAAACACTGCAATCTACCACATCATAAATTTGATTGGTAAAGGATGTTTTATTCATGAAAATGTTTACTTTTACTCTCAAGCTAAAGAAGATCTGGGTTAATTACAGAGTATAAAGATGGGTGGGGATCAGAAAGATTAGCCCTGGGATTTAATAAACTCTTTGTAAGCTTTGTGCAGAGCCTGCATGGAGTTTAATTGTTAGAGAGATGGTGGGGCAGTGGGCAATGCCTATTAATGAGGTGCAGCACACTAAATTAGGTTTCATGGCTGCAAAAGCTTGTAAGTGAATGCTGATAGCAATTCCGTGTAAGGCAGAAAACCCACTGTGTGTGGATTTGCATGGAATGTCACAATGATCACCAGGGCTTTTCAAATAGCTTTCATTTTTAGTGCAACACATCTTCACAGAACCAACTTAATGAGAGGGCAAATAACCAGTAATAGGGACATATTTGACAGAAATGTCACATAGGAATGTGTTAGAATGTAACACTCTCAGCCTCTTAGCATGAGATATGTGGACAAAGCAATAAAAATGGGGGGACAAAGGGACAGAAATAGGGACAGATTTTTAATATTGTTCTTCCAAACCTAGGAAATTGATAAAATATATAGGTTGTATATTAGCAAGAACTTTCTGAAGAGCTTGAAGTTGGAAACTCAAATGTCAGTCATCAGTTTCTGACTGCACTTTGCAATGACATGCCAATGATTCACCAGGAAAAAAAAATTATGAGGAAAAGATCACAAATATAAATCAAAAAACTGTGTATTCGGCACAGATCAGGAGAGTTGAGAGGTATGCACTCAAATGTATGTAATTCTAAGTCTCATCAGTCCAGAGATCATCCCAGTGATATGACAGAAACCCACATATTTTTGTAAGGAAAACATGTGGACATACATGGAATATCTGTACATTTGAGAGGTATGAATAAGAAGTATGTGACCCAATCACAGTACAGGACAGTGTACCTACAGTGCAGAGTATTGTGATATCCCATTCCTGGCATTGTGTACTGAAGCTGTGTTAATGATCTGTAACTGGAGATAGGATGGCCATGAAAAATATTCACTTAGGGGAAGTGTGTGTGTTGAATAGGGACACACAGATGAATTGCAGGAATGAACACATGGAAAGAGTGCAAGTGAAATTCCCTCATGTATGGCAGCGGAGGGTATGTCAATGGAAGATGGTTGTACCAGCAACACCAAACACATATCTATATGGTACAGTACAAACTGTACAGTGAAATTGTATTGTCTGTGTCTGTTACACAAGGTGACATAATGGAGAGGATGTGTGTGTGTGAAATAAGCATCCTTACATGAATAATGCAGAGGACATCTCTAGGGACCTGACATACAACTGGTATAGCATGCATATTGGGAAGCTATGTAAACTGATATATCTGAATATGAGTGTATTCTCAGCAGAAGTCTCCAGCATGGTGGCCACAGGTAAAGGATCATGGCAAAGATTACAAGAACCAACCACAGTCATTGACAATACCAGAATAATATTACCACTAATCCCATGCCTCAGACATAACATATGTGATGTGGACTGATATGATATGAGCCTGAAAACACACACTTGACAACTGTTATGATACATCTACACTCTGTGATGGTAACCACACACACTGTCCTGGTACTGTAATACCTGCAGGAGGTGTTAGGAGGGATACTGCTTTGCCTGTATGTGACAGTATGCCATTAATGTTTTCAAGCACCTATGTTTTCAGTGTGTGCATAAGCTTCACAGGTAACACACATACATGTGTGCTACCAGTGTTTGCAATGTGTGCATAAGCTTCACAGGTAACACACATGCATCTGGTGTAACAACTTGATTGGTGTTCCACACCATCAAACAGTCATGTATATTCCACAGAAAGAATACCTAGGTATGGCCAATAAGGTATGTGACAGTGCACTGTGATAAAGGTGATGCACTTCAGTCACACATTACTGGAAGATGGGTAGAGAGGTACAAGAAGAAGGGTGCATTGTACTCAGTCATTGGTGTGATGAAAGCTGGGAACTATGAAGTTGTATGGCCCCTGATGTGCATGTACTTCACATACTTAGCACTTGTGTTACATACAAAGGA
Source organism: Protopterus annectens (assembly GCF_019279795.1). Classification (NCBI taxonomy): domain Eukaryota; kingdom Metazoa; phylum Chordata; order Ceratodontiformes; family Protopteridae; genus Protopterus; species Protopterus annectens. Next base: position 277,849,549 of record NC_056744.1, read on the forward strand.
TTAGTTATCACTGCGAGCACATGCTGGTGGATGTACCACTTACCCTCTACCCCAGGACACAGGTCACATACCTATTGGCCTGATTATAGGATGTGATATCCACATTATACTTGGGTAGTGTGTCTGTTTCCTGATTCAACAAATCCTTCCATGTGTCTCATCAACGCAGGTGTTGTCATGGCTGTGGTAGCAGTCTCTGGTATGTGTTGACACTGTTTGTGTTATACTAATATGACAGTTGAAGTTAACAATTGCTCACAGGCTGTTGTCCTTCAGACAGCTGTTTGGACACAGCATGTGTATGTCATCTGTGATGTCCATCACTTCACTAATGGGCAGAAAAGGGCCTAGCAGCCACCCCTGATGTACCAACCTGATCACTAGACCTGAGATATATGTCATGTCACACATTTCAACATAGTGAGATGCAACACATGTCATACACTGGTCTACCCATTTGGTGATATAGCTGTTTATGGCCAGATATGTCAGTGCTGATTGAATATCTTAGTGTGGCTTTGTGTCAAATGCCTTGACCTGTTAAAGTTCCACAAGATGATACTGCTGTCATCATGCATGTTCTCAATGACCTCTTTGAGGACATCTATCAGATGTAATGGACCTGATGTAGCAGTGACAACTCACACAGGTCTGTTGCACACACCTGGAATATAACTTGTGGACATGAAGAAGAGGTCCATGATGACATGTTCATCTACCACACAGTTGAGGAGAGTCAGGATGTCTCTATACATACATGCATCAGGTGCATACCCCCCAACTCAGGTGGATGCATGTTGATTTACACCCTTGTACTGGAACATAGACCATGTGGAGGGTGTGGTGAACTGTGTATTCAATCATATCAGGAGAGTGTATGTGTTGCAACAATACCATAGGCAATCTGTGATGTTGTCATGGCACATTGATTCCATGTCATAGGGCTGGAGGAAGGTAAGACAGTGAATACTGTCTATTGCAATCTGACCTAGGTTTTAACAAAATCACACATGGAGGTATCATTGAGAAAACCCCCAAACTAGGGATTAAACCTTATGCCAGTTGATGGGTAAATAACTGGGTCACTGACAGAACACATCATATGAAAGTTTGTGAATTAACATGTACCAGTAGACTGTCACCATTGGTAAACCCCTTGGATCTGTGCTTGGCTGTTCACTGTTTGAAGTGTATTTCTTGACAGATCAGGCAAAAGAATATGGTCTTTGGCTTATTAAGTTTGTTGATTCTTGCATATTGTGTGCAATCATTGAGTCTACCAATGTAGATAACATAGTACAGGAGGAGCTAAAACAGACAACTGAATGGTGACAAAGGTACACTATGTACAAATAAACGCAGAAATGTGTGTTTGTAATGCTGTCCATGTGAAAAGTGGAGTTTCATGTTAATCATAGCATTAGCAACAGTCCTGCTATGCAGATACCCAGTGATGCAAGGACCAGGAACATATTTAAATAGTAATGTGAACTTTGACCAACAAGTGTCCACATTGCTATTGAAAGTCTATGTTGCAAACATCATAAGTCATGCCATCATATTGAGATCTTTGGATTATATGACAGCACTGTGGTTAAACCTCATTACACCACAAGTAGAGTATAATGATCTTTTTTACAAGAACCTCACAAGACGCATGTAGAAGCTGAAGAGACCACAGGGCTTTCTCAGCAAGACAACACAAGGTCTACACACCATGTCATGATGTATGTGGCTAGATTTAAAGCCATGTCACTGTAAACTTTATTGTATAGGATGAAACTTTATTGTATAGGATGAACTGAATTCAATTTGGCCCCTAGGCCAGGGAGTACTGCATATCCAAAACTGTGATATAGCTGATGACATCCGCAGCATCAGTTGAAAAAAAGATAACAGTACCCCACATGCTGGTGTAAAATACACTCTGTAATGTCAAGCAACAGCTCACATGCACCACACACACACACACACACACACACACACACACACACACACACACACACACACACACACACACACACACACACACACACACACACCTCCAGTTGACTGCAGTGAGAATAGAACCCCTACCTATCTAAGTACACAAACTACAGAACACAGTACTTTATGCAAGTGCCAGTTGACTGCAGTGAGACTAGAACCCCTATCTATCTATACAGTACTTTATGTAAGCACCACAGCTCAAGTCTGACTTGCAGTATGTCAGGCAACACTTTATAGCTGAACATCAGCAGTGTCTGTTGAGGAGAAGATAGTGACCCACATGCTGGTGTAAAATGCTGCTTGTAATGTCGAACAACAGCTCTCTCTCTCTCACACACACACACACACACACACACACACACACACACACACACACACACTTGACTGCAGTGATAATAGAAACCCTACCTATTTAAGCACACAGACTAGAGAACACAGTAATTCATGCAAGTGCCATGACCCTAGTCTGATCTATACAGGAGTGCAGGTGATCTTATAGTAGATGACATCAGCAGGCTATGTGGCAGACAGAAATTTGGGAGGCCTGTATGAAAAGGATGTGTAGGCATGAATGAGTATCAAAATACTGTCACTGCATGTATTGGAGTAGTAACTGTGGGATACACATTTCTGCTCTGCTCTCTAGACACACTCACACACAAGTTGACTGCAGTGAGAAAAGAACCCCTACCTAAGTACACAGACTACAGAACACAGTGCTAAATGCAAGTACCATGGCACAAGTCTGATTTCTACAAGACTGCAGGTGGACTTATAGCAGATGACTTCAGCAGGCCATGTGGGAGACAACAGGCTGGAAAGCCAGCATAGGCAGATAGCTTCATAGGTTCATATGACGCTACTAAACTAACATTACCAGGGTGCTTACAAGCCTAGCTGTGTAAAACAAGCATACCCTTCCTGAGCTTAGCTGAATGGTCATTTTTATCAGAAGGTATTTTTGAGCAACACCAAGTGGCCCTGTCCATGAGGGACATAGGTGCCAGCCCAGAGGTGTCTTTACAATCACTTAACCAGTTGTGAAGGTTGCACTTGAGCAGGGTCATTGAGGAGCATTGCTTCACATGCAGTCAGAGCCTATTGCAAAAGAGTATGAATTGTTATGGGATATATCTGTCTCCTAAGCATGTTCTGTTTATTTCACAAGCTAGGTTGAGAACCCTGGGGCAAATTATTGTTGTCTCATTTGAATTGAATATGTCCATCATTTCCAGAAAGGGCAGGGTCTGAGATTGCACTGTAGGCAGCCATAGGTCATCTCTCAGCAGGCTGCATGATACCAACTGCAATGACAGGTATGTCAGTCTTTCCATGCATGTCATGTTTGGAGGTTTGGCAGTCTCCCAGCCCCAACCCTGTGTTATTTCTAATTGCAGCAAATGTCTGGTAAGGGACGGATGTGAGCATTTTACTCCATTATTGATGTGATTAGGGTAGAGTACAGCAGAGGTATGACTAATCTGGTCTTTGATGTGATATCCATGTGTATGATGTGTGCAGTGCAGATTGTGTGTGTGTCACACAAACACCTTATACATATGAACATCATATCCAATGCCAGGGGGTCATAGCTTTGTTGTACTCCACCTTTATCAGACTACTGAGTACAAGTTTCCCTTTTATCTGTACCTCACCAGACAAGTGTAGCAATTGGAGAAAAACTAAATATTTGTGACTGGGAGAATGCAAGTTCTACAAACATCACATATATGGAAAGACTAAAAGACCTGTCTCTGTAGTTAGTATCCTGCAAGCTGCTGAGAGAAGATCTATGTCTGACCTACAGAGAAGTCTCAGACCCTTCCCTACTGGAAAGGCTGGACATCTGCAAATAAAATGGGACAAAAATAACCTGCTCCAGGCTTCACAACCTAGCCTGTGATATAAATAGAACATGCTGTGGAGACAGATTTATCCTCCAGCAACTCACACTTCTCTGTAATAGGCTCCCACTGTGTGTAAAGCAGTGTTCCTCAATAACCCTGTTCAAGCACAACCTTCACTACTGGTTGGGTGATTGTAAAGTCACCTCTGGGGTGGCACCTATGTCTCTCATAGACAGGTCTAGTTGTTGCTGCTCACACAATCGCTCTACTAATAACTACCATCTGAATATGCTAAATGAGGGTAATTGTATTGTTACACAGCTAGGCTTCAATTGCTTTACATATAGTGATAACCATGCACTCCTAAAACTTAAAGATACAATATATGACAGATGCAACTATACAATGAGTCTAGAATAAATGCTCTCTCTCTCAGTTAACAACAAACCAGATATCAAACATGCTGTCAGCACACACACTTCACCTCCTCAACAAACAAAGTGTGCAATACATAAACCCACATATGCAGAGGTACTCATTAGAAGCTTACTGAAAGAGCAGAGACCTCACAAATGCAAGCCTTTAACACATATTACAGTCTTAATGGAACCCACTGTGCATAAAACAAACATATCAGTGTCTCACCCATTATGCCATTAATGCAAAACACTTCAAAACTAATGTCTTGGTCATAGGTGAATCCATATTGAGACACACAGATGTCCCCCTCACCAGGCTGTACAAGATGAAAGTCACATTCAGCCACCTGTCAGGTGTGAGGATCCACATATCATAGTCAATAAGGGAACAATGATACAACTTGGCTAGGCTTGAAAAGGCCCTAGGGCAATTAAGCCAGTAACATCCTATGAACCTATGAACCTAGGGCCATTATGGTAGCAGCCTCATATAAACCTAGGAAGCTATAAACCTATGCATGCTTGTGAACATCGTGTCTCACACATGGCCTGCTGATGTTATGTACTATATGGTCAGCTGCAGTCTTCCAAAAATCAGACTTGTACTGTGGAGTTTGTATTAAGTACTGTGTTCTATAGTCTATGTACTTAGGTAGGGGTTCTATTCTTACTGCAGTCAACTGTGTGTGTGTGTGTGTGTGTGTGTGTGTGTGTGTGTGTGTGTGTGTGTGTGTGTGTGTGTGTGTGTGAGAAAGCTGTCTTTTGACATTATAGAGAGCATTTTGCACTAGCATGGGTGGCACTGTTATATTTTCCTCAACAAACACTGTTGATGTAATCAGCTGTAAAGCATTGTCTGAGACACTCTGATTTGGACTTGTGTTGTGGTGCTTGCAGAAAATGCCGAGTTGCATAGTCTGTGTAATTAGATAGATGGGGTTCTATTTTCACTGCAGTCAACTGTCTATGTGTGTGTGTGTGTGTGTGTGTGTGTGTGTGTGTGTGTGTGTGTGTGTGTGTGTGTGTATACACTTGTACGCACGCGCGTGCATGTGTGTGTGTGTGTGTGTGTGTGTGTGTGTGTGTGTGTGTGTGTGTGTGTGTGTGTGTGTGCATGTGAGACCTATTGCTTGACATTACAGAGAGCCTTTTACAGCAGAATATGAAACACTGTTATTTTCATATTCTCAGCAGATACTGCCGATGTTATCAGCTATATCAGATTTTTGGATATACAGTCATCCTACCTTGAGGCCAGGCAGACATATTCTCATCTTATACCAGACAGATTACGGTGACATGACTTTTAATCTATCCACATACATCATGGCATAGTTTGTAGGCCTTGTGTTATCTTGCTGAGAAAGCCCTGTGGTCACTCCATCTACTGCATGTGTCTGGTGAGGTACATGCAAAAGAGAGCCTTATACTGTATTATTGTCCTGATGAGGTTTGATGAAGTGCTCACATGCAATTCTAAGATCTGAATATGATGGTGTGACTTATGATGTACACCATACATTTGTACTGGAAAATCATTAAAGAGAGAAGTTAGAATGTAATGATACACATTGCAGTTTCTGACTTCATAACCCTTACTAGAAAAGTTGTGAAATATAGATGCTATCAACTGTCTAACTTTCCAAGGCCAATATACCTCAAAGGTTCAGTTACCAGTTCAGCACCCCAAATGTAGATATACTAAACACTAAGCCATCAATGCACCCTGAGCATCAGACACAAAACTTTTGCATCCCTGAATCCAAAAGAAAGAAAGCAGGGATATGGCACAGTTATCATCAGTTTCACAGGGTGTTGTGTGGGTTGACAGGAAGCCTAGGCTGACACAAAACATCAGTGAGTGTTGTCAGTAATAAAGAGAAAAAGGCAGACGTGGATAAACCCACAAATGGCCAGTGAGACAATATGAGTAACTGTTGTGTCTGTCTGTAGAGGGTCCTGCATGTGAAACTGGTGTGCGAGTGTCTGCATGAACACAGCCAAGCTCTATGCTGGCTCTACATCTTGGTATATCAGACAGGTGCGAGCCATGGATGACAGAGGTGACTGTTCATTGTTGTCATCCCTGACCACAAAGAACTGGATCTGCCAGGAGTTGCACTGGCACTGCATGCACAAGGTCAGATGCAGTGTTGCTACATTAATGTGACTGCTGTCTGCTAGATGAGATCCCTTCCTGGGGATGCACAGGACAATGACCCCATGGCCTGCCATGTTTGGGTGTGGACAGCTCACTCACTGAGGAAGCAGTGGAAGTTCTGCCTTATGGCAGCATGTTTGGGCACTTGACTGACAGCAGATGATGTGGATGACCTACACCCATGAGGAAGCCAGTGCCCTCCCAGCAGATGTCCCATCAAAGACACTGGTCATTCCATGACAGCACCACTTGGTCCATCACAAACACCACTCATTCCAATGCGGCATTCATTTGATCCAGTGAATCAGCAACATGGTGAAAGTAGTCACACATTTCAGACAGTGCCACATCCACAACCCTGAGCATTTCTCTGGAGCATGTATGGGAATGTACCTGTGCCTCCACTATGGTCCTAAATATACAGTAAGTGGTGCACAAAGAGACACCTGCATGAGGTGGAGGAGGGACAGCAGGTTCTCTCTGAGCACCCTATCAATTTTCCTGTGTTGCACCACACCCACACGTTGGCTATCACAAGACTTAACAGGCCCTGAAACCGCAGTAGCCATACTTCCCTGATCAATGTCCTCACCCTCCATCTGTATAATATCTGTGGCCTCAGTGCACAGGGAAGGCATAGGCCTAATGTCTGAGTCAAATGAAAATGCAGGGGATGGCTGTCTGTCAACATCTGTGACAGATTCAACCTCTGCACTCCCCACCAACTGCCTCAATTTGGCCACCAGCATCATCATCAGAGTCTGTTGATACACTGACATCAGGTGGCACAAGGCCCACATTCCCACTGTCATGATCACCTGTCATAAAAAGCAAGAAACACAAAAAATTAATGAAAACCTGCATTACTATACTGCAATATATGCTAGCAAACTAACAGTGCTGCCACTATTACAGACAGTACAGCAGTACACACAACAGGTGTGAGATCAAAGTCACACACTACAATATTTCTTAAAATTGGTCAGCAGTACTGGCATAAAAAACATTTGACTTAAAATCTGCAGAAGACATGCACCACCATAGTCCAGACAGTCCTGGAAGAAGCTAAGCAAGAGGTAAGGGCGACATCATCATAATTAACAGTAACACAGGGGGTAATACATTTATCCCTTATATGTCCATTAACTATTATTTCAACAAGAAGGTGGCTGAAAATTGAAACCTAAGCTTATAACTGTCACAATCTTCAATCTCCCCCCTCCAAAAAAGAAATGTGACATGGAATTAACTTATTCATTTTAATTGTTTTACTATACAACAGTATAGGTTCATAGGTTTCATATTTTCATAGGCTGGTACTAGGCTATCGGCCCTAGGGCCTATACAAGCCTAGCCATAACGATTCCCTAGATATTTCTTCCCACAATATTTACTTCCCTGGACCCCTGTCTAGCAAGGTGACTGACATAATCCCTGGGGTTAATTTCCTATCTCCCATCCAATCATCAAGGTTCCTTTTGAAGAGGGCCAAGGAGGCGTTCTGCTTGACATGTATGGGCAGTCTATTCCAGAGTATGGGGATGGTTCAGGAACCTATCTCTCCAGCATGTTTTGTTCATTGTGATGACAAGGTTTAGATCCCTGGAGCATGTGGCTCTGAGGGACTGAGATTTCTGTAAGTGTAGCATGTCCAACAGCTCATGGTTTGACATGGCCTTGTATGTTAAGCAGAAATCACCTCTGAGTAGACGATATGCCACAGAGTATAGCTGGAGATTTTTTAAATGGTCAGCATATGGCATCTGCTTTAGGCCTGTGATTCTTTTAGTGAGGTATTTATGTGGCCTTTCCAGCTGTTGCAGATGTCTTGTGAGGTACATACCAAACTCTATAATGGGTCTAATGAGGGATGAGTACATTGGGACAATGACCTCCTTTTTCCTGGATGAAAATCTCTTAGTGATGAGGTGTGACACATAGAAGGATTTCCTGACTGTTGTGGTGATGTGGTTATTGAAGGTGAGACCACTGTCCACCAGTGTCCTTAAGTCTCTCATCACACTTTCGGTGTTTAGTGTACTGCCACCTATGTGGTAATTCATGGGTACATGTTTTTTCACAAAGGGGATAACTATACATTTCTTGGCATTAAGCTCGAGTCCATGGCTCTGGCATCAAGCATCTGTTTCTGTAAGGCCCTTTTGTAGAATATCCACATCATTTGGGGATTCAGTAATGGCTCCCAGTTTGCAGTCATCTAAAAACTTCGTTAGCCAGAGTCCTTTATTGTTGGCCTGTACTTCAGAGAAGTAGATGCCAAACAAGAGTGGTCCCAGGACTGAACCCTGAGGTACTCCACTTGTCACTTGTCTGGAGCTGGGTTTGGAGTCGGTTACTTTTACAGTCGAGGTTCTGTAGTAAGCCAGTTGGCAACCCATCGAGTGATGTAGGGATTTATGCCCAGCTTAGTAAGTTTATCTATGATTCCAGAGTGGGGGATAGTATTGCAGGCCATTGTGAGGTCCAGAAGGCTGTGTGGAATGCCTTACCCTCATCCACAGCTCTGGAGACTAAAGAAGAAGAAGTCAATCGGGTTCAGGAGACAAGATCAGCCCTTCACAAACCCAAACTGGGTGGGGTCCAGTGTTTGAAGGTTGTCAATGTCTTTGTTTATAAGTTCCATGATAATGGGTTCCATGCCCTTGCAGATCAGGCTTGTCAGGCTGATGGGATGGTAGTTCCCGGGATTCAAGGTGGATCCCCCCTTGAGGAGTGTGATAACTGTAGCTGTGCACCACTCAATGGGCACAAAGCCTAAGGTAAGGCTATGATTAAACATGACACTTAGGTGAGGTGCCATTTCATTTTGTAGTTCATGTAGGACACAGCCCGGGATGTCATCTCGTCCCATTGATGCTGTATTCTCAGATTTGGAGAGTGTGGTTTCTATCTATATGGCCGTAATTACCGGAATTTGGTAATCTTTTGGTATTGAGATGGGCCCTTTAGGAGGTGAGAGTCGGGGTGAAGTTGGCACTAAATCGATCTGCCAGGATATTGGCAATATCCTTGGGATCAGTATATTTAATGCCATTCTGCTGTCGCTCACAGCAGATATGAGCATTGCCATTTAGATTCTTGACATAACTATAGAATGCCTTGTGGTTGTCTTTGGAATCTTTGGCAATTTTATTTTCATAACTAGATTTTGAGGATTTTATGAGGGATCTCAGCTTCTTACTGAGGCTGGTAAGGGAGTTTTTTGCATCCTGGAATTTTTCTCTTTTCTGCAACAGTTTCTTCCTTCACTTGTATAGTTTATTTAAGGCAGGGGGCCACCAGATTGGCTTCCTTTTTTTTGGAGGAGAGCTTCTTGATTCTATTTTGGATGGCACGATTCATGCACAAGTCAATGTGCTCCTTCAGTGCCTTGGTGTAGGATCAACTTTCAGATCCCATCTGCATGGGTGTCACGAAGTTTGTCACTTTTGACTTGAGTAGCATGAAGTTGACTTTGGAGAAGTTTTTTACTGGGGTTTCCTTACTGGGGGGTGGGGGTGGGATGTGGATGTCAAGGGTGATTTGTTTATGGTCAGACATGAGCAATGAGGGGGTGACCACTGGTATGGAGCATCTATCTCCCATGTTGGTAATGACCAGGTCTAGGATATTGGAGCCCCTGGTGGGACAATGTATTAGTTAATCCAGGGTGTTGGAATTTATGAATTACAAAAACCATTGGGAAAAGGTGTTGGTACCCGAGTGGTTTTCCCAGTTAATGGCAGGGTAGTTGAAATCACCCAGTATTAGGGTGTTTGGTTGTATCTTAATATTTTCCAGTATGTTTAGAAAGGTGTAGTAAGAATATTGGGGCATGGTGGGGGATCTGTAGCAAGCTACAATTTGGATTGCAGTCTTACCTAGTGTTAATTGCACCTGGAGAATTTCAGGTGCATTGTGTTGGGCAACTAGCCTGGAGGTGTGAATATCCTTGATGAATATGGACACTCCTCCACCTTTAGTGTTTCGGTCTTGGTTTGGTGGCCGAAAAGTGTGCTAAGAGTTGTAGACTGATATTGCAGGGGTTCTCTTTGGAGCCTTGAACCAGGTCTCAGTTACTGCACAGATATCAATGTTCTCCATTTTTAAGAGTGCCTCGAGAGAAAGTGCATTTGAGGTTTAGACTTCTAGCATTGAGTAGCATTACCTTCAGATTTTGTATGCTTGTATCTGTTATGGTGGTGGTCTTGTCCTTTGAACCTTGCCTAAGTATAGGGGTGGCAAGAGCTTTAGCCAGTAACCTGAATCCCAGGGTGACAGGTACAGACCATCTCTGGCAAAGCATCATGGTTTGTCGATCATGTCTTCCCAGGCAGACAGATACTGGATCCCCTTTGAATAACACCAGAAGTTTAGCCAATTGTTGAAGTCAATCATTTTGTCTTTATATTGTGGTATCATTCTGGGCAAAGGCAGGATGCTGATCAGGGCTAGGATCATACCTGCCTGGGCAACTGTTCAGATAACAAAGCCTAACTGGAAGGTCTCCATGGTACGTGCTTGTTCTCTCAGAAACTGTAGCTCCAAATTCCAGCACAAACTGTATTGCACACTCCTGGGAGTTGTGTGGATCTCTGATTTTGGCCAGGAATTCTTCACTGGGAGTTAGTAGTGGTTCCCTAGCAGGGTCTCCCCTGGTATCTATCTGGTCACAGCCCACTGAAGCTGCTCTCCTCTGTACAGATGTGATTATGTCAATGGCCCTGTGGCGCACCTGTTTGTATGTCCTGCCATGTTCACCCACTGCATTTAGGTCATGAACAATCTGCTGCCATATTTGCATCCTACATGCCACATTTCCCTGTCTCCTTTACAGGAGAAAAGTACCATGTTGCCAAAACCCATCAATGATAACCTGGATTTTGGCATCAGTGAAGGGGGGGGTCTCTCTGTGGATTGATACTCTTGGGTAGTAGACGTGTAGGTGTCCTAAAAGACAACAGAAGTGTAATGCATATAAGTATCACATAACTACAAAATAACTCCTTCCAGATAAAATAGAAAAGATAGCCAGTCAGTATTACCTACTGGTGAAACATGAAACAGTCTAGAGATGTGAAATACTAACAACAGGCAGGATGCAAAAGAATGAGAGTGCAACATGTCCATGCTTGTACCATAACAATAGCTCACCTTTGCTCTCTGCACCAAAAGAACAGTCTGTTCTTGTTTGTGCCATAACAGTAACTCATCTTTGCCCATCCCCCACAAAAGAACAGGCAAATGACCCATTCTGCTAACAAAACATCTTTGAAATGCTAAAAGTGCTATCAAAGGACCTGTCCCTGAAATATTTCTATATATTTATCACACAGCATTCCATTTTCATGTATTATCAATCATGTATACCTCTGAAATGGCTTGGCAAACATGATCATGCCATCAGTACACTTCTAACTAGTGGATACAGATAAAACTGTAAAAGCCTTTGCTTCACATTATTCTTTAACGCATTCCAGCACATGCAGTATGCAGGTGACAAAATGGGATCATACCTGCTGAAGTTCAATACTCCTCTGTACAGATATATCCTGAAGAAAAAACATTTTTACAGTCTTCCAAACATATACAACCCTCTTCAACAGTTTGGCTAGCTACAGGGTTGCCTTTTATATGAGGTGTACATTATTAATGGATTTCAACTGTGAGTGATTACTGTTTGAGAGAAGGAAAACACGCCACTGCAGGCTGCCTTTCATCCACTGGGTATGACAGGTTAGATCTTGAAAGTGTTAGATGTAAGGCTGGACATGTAAGTAAGCAGCACACAATTCCTTAACATCCAAACTGCCCTTCATTTGTTGCCAAATGCATATGATATTATTTTCACTTAATATCCTCACACATTTTAAGGCCAATGATATAAAATGGGCTACACAGTGCATGTCTCAAAGTACAGGTCAGATAACTGATGGATGACCAGTAAACAGAGAAAGGTAAGACAGAGCTGTATTCTTGCAAACAACAATCATAAATGGTTGTGTGATCACTAAGTGCACTATGTCCAAATATAATAAATATATGTACAAATAGGTTATGGTTTGATATCAGTGTACATTCTGTTGCAGTTGGCTGCGTGAAGAATGAGTTTGGTTCTTTGCTGCAAAGCTGTTTCTGTGGCAAATAGGGCAAAGGCCATAGTTTTCTTTTGTGTGTGTGTGTGTCATAGATTGATTTTCTTCATGTCAACTATGTTCCCTTTTTTTTCGTTTTTCCTTTTTTTGTCTTTGTTTGTGTGATGTATTTTATTTATTTTTTTTTGGCCAGTATTTGATTGATGTGGTGCACAGTGCAATCATAGGAATGGAGGAAATGAATGGAATTTTTGGCTGTGTTTATGTCATTTCTGCAAAGTGCGGCAGTGCACAAACTGGCTAACTAGGCCACCTAGAAAGGAGATTACATTGTAGTTACCCTCCTCTTTGGAGGTGGCAGTCAAATTCAGCTGATATTCTGCATATAGTTTTGTTTTTTACTGTTGAAGAAATGGATAACTATGGTTCTTTCCAACCTCCATCCTGCACATTCCAGTATTGCTCTCCATTAGTTCTTCCCCATGCTTGCTCCCCATTTTACTCCTGCTCTATCTTTCTCATTTCTTCTCTTTACTGCATAATTGGGTGATGGTGCACATCATGCACCAACTCTCAGCAGCGGTAGTATGAAAGTAGTTAAATGATTTATTTGTATTTGAACCCAGTACCATCTTGCCCCAAAAAAGAATGTATCACTCCATTAACTGCATTAATACATGCTGTCACAGCATCGGTTAAGTAGCAGGTGAATTCCAGAGATTCAGTACTGTCAGACTTTAGCAATGCTCCACTGGAATAGTTACATGACATTCCCTTTTGTACTAGTCATTCTTAAGGTCTTCCTTGTGCCTGCTGCCCAATGCCATGCAAGCAAGATAAACAAAGGCAAACCTTCCATTCATTCCTCCATTTCCCATAATTGCACTAAGTGTTGCATTGCACAAACAATGGCCAAAAATAATAAAGTAATGATACAAAACTGATAGAGGAAAACACAATTTGCCAACAACTGAAGAGGAGGTTGGATATTAATGAAGCAAAACCTGTAAATTTCGTGATGCTTACTTGCATTTCCAATCTTAACAGACATACATGTAACATTAAGTCTAACCTGATACATCAACCTGACATAATCATTTCACAGTTACCATTCATTAAAAACAAACACTGAGTGAGTGCTTGCACTATGTTTACATTTGATACACATAGTCAAAGATTTGTGATTCACCAAGTCTAATAAGTTCACACCTCATTTGCATATTCACGGTGGTGACAGAAGAGAGGCTATTACTCTGTGATATGTCTGCACAGAGGACTGCTGATTTAGAGAAGATATGCCTGCATTTCATCTACATACTGCTTATGCTGACATGTAGCTATGAATAGTCTGTTTAATGTTTTTTATATTTATTTTGATTAGCACATGCGTTTACACTTTTATCTGTCTGCATTAGTTACAAGTGTATTGATGGCATTGGTAGGTTTGTCAGAGTATTTCACAAGTATATATGATTGGTAATACCTTCACATGGAATATTCTGTATTAAATCTGTAGACATGTTTCAGGGACAAGTCATTGCGTAGCCCTTTTTGCATTTCAATGATGCTTTCTTAACCAAATGTGTCATTTGCCTGTTCATTGGGGGGGGGGGGGTAAAGCTGTATTTCTGTTATGGTGAAAGAAAGGATATGTTGCTGTTGTTACTCTCCTTTTGTTGCATCTAGCCTATATAACTGAAATATGTCTCTGCTGTCACATGTTAAGGTCAATTCTATACAAATCTCCCACCTTTTACTTTATATTTGGTCTGTGTAGACTCTTTTCCGTGACTGTATTCCAAAAGATTTGGAATTCACAGGAGATGCTTACACAGAGTCTACACAGATGCTGTATATCTTATTAAATAACTAAACTGTGTTGGATTGGTTACTTAGCATGAAATTCAGCTGCTTATGCAGTAATTAGCATACTGCCACACTGTTTACCTTGTTTGCGCAGTGGTGCACACCACTGCATGGCACTTACTAAATCTAAAAGCTTCCATGCTAGTGTTCTCATCGTACAGTGACATGCATACAGTGAAAAATGACCATGAAGGCTTTATTGAATCCCCTGTATATGCTTATTTGTATTATAGCTAACATACTGCATCGTTAATTGCTCCTTGGACTATTAATTCATACGAATTCAATATCAATATAGTAATTTTACTACCTAATCTATGAATATATATTTTATGCTACAGAGTTGAGCCTGAGTTTGATCAGATGCCCCTGATTATCAGGAGGCTTGTCTCTGATTCTTTCCTGTGAAATTTGAGAAGTGTAGACGATGGACACCACTACAATGTCATCAGAAGTGCAGGCAATAAATGCATCAAATGTATAAGTTCCCTCACCCATGTCTGCATATGCAAGCTTCTACACTACTTGGTGCTGCATAGTACTGTAGGAACAGATATTGCTGCTGTGTGTCATGCGTTTCAGTGGAAACAGAGAAAACGTGATGTAAAACATTTCAGGTTCATGCTCCTATATATGTTTTTGCTTGAAATTTTAATGAAACACATAGTTTCAGTTTGTGGGTAATAGTCTTAGTGGGGCCTTGTTTCTGAATGAGGCTACTTACCAAAGTTAATGTAGCTATCTGCTGAAAGCTGTATTTTATATCCTTTGGTAAATAGTGCATCAGCTGTTGAAACCTATATACCCCGGCATGTAGCATATACATATCTATGCAGAGCACCAACATCTCACTGTGGACTCTACACTTATTTATGGAGACTACTGATGTCAGACTGATAAACAGCCTGTCTTTCATTTTAAAGAAAATGATTCTGAACAAACAGTCCTACCACAATGGAGGCAAATCTTATATATGTTCAATTATTCATCCTCCTTCTTTTTGTTGAACATAATGGCATTTTGCTATCTGCCTACCATAATAGCCCACAGTGCTGACATCTGCCAGTCTCTTTTCCAACAAGTTTGATGCTACTCCTTGTTAAACAGCTACCCATCAAAAAAATCCCATTTGCCCTTATGCCATTGATAAGATCCTCATTTTTTCCATCTCCATAACAGTTTGCCTTTCATTCTGTAAGCTATAACCCTATCTGAGTATGACGTGAGGCACTATTAAATATCCTGCAAATTCTGCAAGTAAAACAACGGTATGCATTTAAATACTGCAGTCCTGAAAATAAAAGGATCCTGTCAAAAATATAATATACTGAAGACTGCAACACAATGATGTTCAAACTCAGTGTGAGTAACTATACAACACATGAAACCTATAAATGTCAAATAAATAGGAAACAACGTGTTCATGACAATATAAAACAGTAACTCTACAGACAATTACAAGCCCAGCCAATGAATCATATTCAAATGTTCTCTCCAGTGACAATGACAGACCAGAGAAGACTATAAGGCTGCCCATTCAATTATAAAGATTCTTCTTGAAGGTGGGAGTGGTGCCATTTTACTTAATATTTATGTATGACGGAATATGAATCTACCATACACACATGTCCACCATGGATAACCATCTTGCTTTCAAAGAGGCACCTATCCACTATTGCAGTGATTCTTTCAAAGAAATGAATGAGGATAAGGAGGTTGTAAGTTGCAGCACATCAGTACACAAATGTTATTGTTTGCATATTATACTGCTATTTCATTTTATAGGTGGCATCTGCTATCTGTAATCACATGACTTTTTTCTCTCTTTCCTGTCTACCTTTATCACTATCCCTTGTTTTATTTCTTCATGAACTTACTCTATTTCTCTTCATTTAGGTTTGCATTTTCTACAGCATCTCCCACAGCTGTGCCAGTGCAGGGCCCAGGTCTCCAGCCACCCACTATTCTTAGCCTTCCACTGCATCCAATTCACCTGACTCCAAGCCTGCCTTCACATTGGGAACAGTGAGAGCCAGGTAGGCAGGAAGCTCTCTTTGCCTCTTGTTGTAACTCACAGGACATGAGCACCATTGTTCCATCCAGTAGCAGTGCCACAGGTGAGTACCCAGAGGGAGTTAGTAGAGGAGTTGGAGGAGATAAAAGGGCAGAAGCTGCTTGGAAAGGATCATTTCCTGCAATCAGATTCACATCACTGTCTGTCCCTGTCATTGGATCTAATGGGGAGGATGTTCAGGGTGTGGACTGACCTGTCTCTGGGAATTGCACAGACCACACTGTGGTGCAGAAAGCCATATCCTCCCCGTCCTTCATCCTGCTGTTCTACTTCCTTGTGTGCGAAAGTTGCCATCTGTTTTTTATCTAAACCTTTGCATCACCAGTGTCCTGCATTTGTCCGCATCTCTATAATTCCACTCTTCCATACCCCAAAGTGTGTCGGCACTTCCCCTGCAAGTCTTTCGCTCTCCTCCATGATTGTTTATTCACCCATGTTTGTATATCTCACCCTCTTACCATCACCTATCTTTTTTTTACATCATTTCACATTCTCCCTTCTTCAGAAAAAGGAACTGAATACTCGTCCTTCTATATGTATCCTTGTGTGTGTGTGTGTG
>NC_056744.1:277874058-278016558 GCF_019279795.1 Protopterus annectens
ATCAAAATACTAACTTAGAAATGCTGGTGCGTGTTCTGTAGCTCTGTTAAGAACGTATTTACATTCTTGAGGTAGACGTTGCATTGTCACACTATACAATACAAAAATCATGTTTTTTACAAGGTGTAACAAGTCAAGAAACTAACTGAATTATGGACCTGTCATTTTCCTATATTTTAAGTCTGTGATATAAACTATTACATACAGAGTGAGAGCAGGAAATTATGATGGCAGAACAAAGAAATGTATAGTCCCTGTGGACAGTGAAGTGAAGTAGCAGAGCATGTAGATAGCATTTATGTGTGAAATTGTTAGAACAAAACAACTTTTTTGCACAGATAGGCCTTCTGTAAAAAATAAATTATTTGAAGGGAACACATGATAAGGAAAAACAAAGCAAGCACAACAATATCAGGTGATCTACATGAAAAAAATAGAGATGAGAAGGGCTAGGACCTAGCCTTGTCTCATATACTATTCCAAAAGAAAAATTATGCAGGGGGTCACATGAAGTGAATAAACAGAGCTGTATGGGGAGATAGGTGGAATGAGTAATTGGGATATAACAGCTTAACATGATAATCATGTAACTTCTTATTCTTTTGGCTTTTCCCGGTTAGTGGTCACCACAGCAGAACCCCGGTCCGCTAATGATTGGCAGTAGATTTTTACGGTGCTGAGGTGCCAGCCTGATGCTCAACCTTCAACAAAGTCACATCCATTCACGCATGTCTTTCGAACGCTACACGACCACGGGGAGGACATGCAAACTCCACACAGAAGGCACTCCAGCTGAGAATCAAATGGGAGAACCTCTTGCTGTGAGGCAACAAAGTTACCGCTGCACCACCGTGGCTTATGATCACTTGAAACTACTGCAGGTAATCCTAGTGCATTCATTCTGAAAAACAAATATCCTTATTTTTTCACAGTAATCTAGTACTATTAGTAAGGTAAAGAATCAAAAAAGTGTGTTTGTATGTGTCTTCCTAAAAAGTGAATCATTGCCATTGCATAGAATTAGAAAGCACACCAGCAATGATTTTCATATGGACAAAAGCATGCATCCTTATGCCGTTCAACTTCTTTTTCTGCATGCTACTGATACTTGGAGAATTTCTCCTCGACATTGCTTAGGGATGTAGTGTATGCCTGTACGTGCATGCGGGAATAAGTGCTTTGGTATTTGTGTGCAGTGTGTGTATTTGTAAAGACTCTAGAAGCAGTCATTAGCCAGCTATATGCAGACAAGGTGCCAAATGGCAGAATGCATAGGGATACAACAGTTTTTACACAGCAAACTGAGGTCATTATAATATGTTGCATTTCTGTTACCATATAATCTGCAACAAGCAATGTCTATTTCGATTAACTTTTACCACATAATCTGTAGCCAGCAATCTCTCTTTTGACTTACCATCTAATAACATTGACTTAAAAAAAACTCTCTATACAGGAACTGTGTAGTAAAAATGTATCACTAAAAAAATTGGTATGAAATAGTATAAATAAGAAAATTAAACAACATAGAACTATAAAAAAGTCAATGGTTATTCATGAACACTAAGAATAAACATGCATATAAAACATAGAAGCAGAGTTCTGAATAAACAGAGGTTGTATAAAAAGCACTATAATTGATAAATGTTTATAAGAAATAAACGAGCAATCAAATTAGTAGCCAGGTAAGCTACATTAACAATTACAATTTAAAATACAGGTTTACATTAATTGTACCATTGAGAGAAATACTTTTTCAGAATTGTTTGACAACTATTGAGTGTCAAATGATTAAAACCACCTTATTGAAACAACCTGCTAACAAAATGCAAAATTAACCACTGAGTAGAAATGTAAACATTATTTAAGGTAAGAAAACACTCTCAATAACACTCAAGTTTCCTTTTAAATAATACAGTCCAGTCAGTGCTGGATTTCAAATTGCCAGTGTTAAAGTACTTTGTATGAATTTCAAATGCTTCAATTTATTATTGCTATTATTACAGAATATATACATGTAGGGCATTAGCAAGGCTATGTCTGCATAGTTGGCATCATAACCTATGAAAAATCCTGACAGACCAGAAATATCTGGCCATAGTACCTATGTACCTTTGTATCTATCTATTGATATATATATATATATATATATATATATATATATATGTATATGTGTATATATATATATATATATATATATATATATATATATATATATATATATATATATATATATATATATATATATACATTGATTCACTTTAGAATCTCGAATTCCCAAAAACCCATACTTCATATGGTCAAGACCATAACTTCGATTTTCTGAAACTCGAACTTCTAAAATGAAACGTAAAAAAAAAAAGCAGTCAAACATTGCTTTTGCAGGGGGCTTCACCCCCCCCCGCACCCCCATATCCCCTCCTACTTAAATAGACCAACTCTGAGATCACACTACAGTGGGGAACAGGGAAATCTCCCATTTTGCGCTGTATGCAGAAGTACAAAATGGAAGATTTCCCATTTCCTGTCAACATCGCAAAGAAAATGAAAACATTACTTACACACAGAGCATACAGGGGTCCTTGCCTCTGTGTGTAAGTAATGTTTTAAGGTAAGTAAAGTGTTATTTTTTACATTTTACACATTCGAGTTACTGAAAGTTCGTCATATCGTCTTGACCATATGCAATTCAAGCTTTCAGTAATTCGAGCATGTAAAGTGCTCCTATATATTTATATATATATATATATATATATATATATATATATATATATATATATATATATATATGTATATAAATACCTATATACATGTGCTATATGAGTTATTGCGACACACATTTTATCTCATGACAAGAAAGTTTGTTGAATTATGAAATGGTCAAAGTTCATTATGCCAGCCATTACATAATTTAACTTTTTTGTCCTTTTTTGTAGTTTGTATAACCCTAGAGTTAGTATATTTAATTTCAGGGGGGCTGTAGTATAAAAAGCTTTTTTTTAACTTTTCATAATCTAAAATATAATTTACTGGTTTATGTTGAGATTACTTTTTTGTGATGATTTCAATAGAGATTAATAGTTATCACCAGTGCGGTTGTTCCATATTTTGTGATTTGTTCAAACTCACTGATGATTATACATTATAAACTCATATAAATAAAAAAAAGATAGATATCGATACATATATAGAAATAAATATATGTGTGTGTGTGTGCGTGTGTGTGTGTGTGTGTGTGTGTGTGTGTGTGTGTGTGTGTGTGTGTGTGTGTGTGTGTGTGTGTGTGTCTGTGTGCGCATCCATGCACGGGCATGTTGGGCATATTTGTGTCTTAACTTCAGAAAGCTGAATGTTTGAAATGTTGAATGCATGTTTTCCAGCAGAAAATGCCAACATTTTTGGATTTCAAAAAAATGCCATTATCCACTTGCATAAGTTTAAGGTATAGCAGGGAATAGGAATTTACCCTTGTACTACTCTAAATCATTCTCAGAATTGCTATATATATAAGAAGAAGGAATGGGTGATCAGCACAGATGCTCATGTGAGGGTTGCAGGGAAGCTTTCCCTCCTGCATAAATGCTGATTTATTATCCTTTTTTGTGTTTTCATTTTTATGTGTGCCAATCTTTTCTGATTAATATTTTGAGTTTCGAACTTCTGGTTGTTCATTCTTTTATAGCTGATCCATATAGGTGCATAAACGTATCTATATCTATATAAATAGCTATATATATATATATATATATATATATATATATATATATATATATATACGGTATTCTGCACCAAATGGCTGTAACTTTAATGGACAAAACAATGACAAGCTAACGTCAACAATACAAAGTCAACAGCTAACTGTACATGCTCCAAGGAGTAATATTGGAACATGTAAAATCAACAAAACAATTGCTTTCCTCATGTTGAGGATATCTTACAATCCTTGGGGAAAGGGCATATTCCCGTATCTGGGAAATGTCGATCTCACACACCTGTTGACCATCTGTTTCTGTTGTCCAGACAGTATCAACCAAACAGATCTTGACTTTTGAGCATTTCACTCAAAAGAACAAAACCCATATGTTTATACACCAAATTACATTTGGGTGCACATATTTGTGTGTCTGTATAATGCACATACACAAACACACACACACACACACACACACACACACACACACACACACACACACACAGAGATGAAGTCAGTTCAGCCACAGGACTGAGCACTTGGATAGACAGGCAGAGCAGAGAGGAATGATCAGTAAAAACCTGTTCACTTTCATCAGGGAGGTTTTGAGTGCTGGGAGTCAGTAACTGAGGCTGAGGGATGAACCCTCGGAGTTCTGTGGGCAGGAACCATTGTCAGTGATGTGAGAATGATCATGCAGACCTACATTCTTACCTTGGTAGATGACTGAGGTTTCTGTTCGGTTTGTTAGTTTTATATCTTAGTTAGGCCTTTAGCTAGCTTACCCTTAGTCAGATGAAACAGTCAGAATATACCCCGGGATTCATGAACCTTGCGCCAGGCGCACGCATAGCGTAGGTGCCACAACGCCAGATATGGCCGCCGAGCGATTCAGGTACGATCCAATTCCACGTGCCCTACCGGCGTGCGCCTGAGTTGCGCCGCCTCCGGCGTAGGTATGTTAAACACCCCATGTGCGGTGTTGCACCATGCAAATGAAGGCATATAGCGATCCACGAAGTGGCGCAGGCGTAGCATAAGACGCGGCAATGTAAACCAAAAAAAAACGGTTTACATATATCCAAACATGACATAGGAGTAACGGAAGGCTGTCAACGTCAGGTATCATACTGTTGCAATATGCCAATGGCGAAAGACACCGAGAATGTCAAAAGAAAACATGCACAAAATGTAAATAATGACATAAATGGTATGTCCGCAGAAACCACAGCAGAACCCCAGGACATGTCCGCGGAAGATGTGAAACAAGGAAATAATATGACAATGTCATAAAAGAGCAGTATAATACACATCAGCTTCACAACCACAATACACCATAGTATGCATGGAAAGCAACAACCACAGCGCAAGGGTTGCCAAGGAGTGGCGGCAGTGTTCGGCGCCGTAACTATGTATTAGTAGTCAATGCCATGCAAATGAGGCAGATAATACTGAATCGCAAAACCCCCGCCAGCGTAAGGCTGCACCAAACGGCGCAGCGGTAATACACTGAGGAGTGGCCCAGAGGGAATACATGTCAACCGCAGAGGGGTGTGCCACTGTAGGAGGAAGCACATTGGAGCCCAGCAAACATGGGCTGTACAATGCACATCACAGCAGCAGGACCGGCGTGTGGGGAAATAGTTGCGCTGAGAGTACACAATGCGCGCAGAGATGCATATGCACGAGGATGACTACGTTCCCCTATCCCACTCATGCGACGGCCGCCCCGTCAACAACAACGGATACAGGAAGGTGATGCGGAGAATATGAGGAAATGCGGAAGCAGTATAATTGGAGTCGTAATGAGCAATCAACACCAATCAACCCACGAAGGGCAATTGGCGGCAGCTGACAACTCTGCATGCAGAAACCCGCAAAACGGGAAAGGGGAGGCATATGAATGCAAAGAAAGTAGGGGATGTAGCAGAATTGCAAAGAGTGAAGAACCGATACAGCACAGCCAAGTAGAGAGGTAGCATAACGGCGGCAGACAAAATGCATGATATGCCATGTCCCAGAAACGACACATGACAGGGCTCTGCAGGATGCAATCCAGGAAATAGTAGGTGCAACATGCAGAAACAGTAAGGTAAGGTCTAAAGCTAAACCAATGCAGGCAAGTGTAATGTAACACCAAAGGCAACAGCGTTGCAGTGCCAACGGTAAAACACGGAAGATAATCCACAGATACGGCCGCACAGACACACCCAATGACATCACTGGGTGTACAGCACAACAGTATAAAGTGTGAATGCACACAACACACAGCGCGTATTCCCAAATGCCGCACATTAGGTGTAAACACACGGGGAACTTTTAAAATGTATATGTTGGGCGCCGCCGTGGCCGTGATCCATCAGCATGTATCAGAGACAGACGGAGTTGCGGAGGAGGGTGCCGACAACTACCGTAGGCCTCAGAGGAGAAGGAGAGTGTTCAGACCAAGGGTAACCTACCAGGGGCTTCAAGACCTGGAGACAGTAGAGCATTACAGGGTGGACAGGGACACGTTACAGCAAATAGCGGAGCTGTGCTGGCCACGCCTGAGAACAAGAAACAACAGAAGGGAGCCCATCCCAGTGGACACAAAGGTATGTGTAAGCTTGCGAATACTGGCTACAGGTACCTTTCAAAGGCCAACCGGAGATATAATGGGCATCAGGCATCCAGGGTACTACACCAGTTTCTGGATGCCATGTTACGACATGCCCATGAGTATATATACTTCCCCAGATCTCAGGAGGAGTTGGCTAGCAATATGCGCCACTTCCACCGTGTGGCACAATACCCGGAGGTACTGGGTGCGATAGACTGTACGCACATACAAATCAAGTCACCACCTGGGGAGCAGGGTAGACGCTACATAAACTGCAAGGGATTCCCCTCCATCAATTGCCAGGTCATGTGCAATGCGCAGGGCATTATCATGGATGTGTGTGCTGGCAGCCCTGGAAGCTACCACGACTCCCATATCTGGCATGCCTCACAGCTGTA
Source organism: Protopterus annectens (assembly GCF_019279795.1). Classification (NCBI taxonomy): domain Eukaryota; kingdom Metazoa; phylum Chordata; order Ceratodontiformes; family Protopteridae; genus Protopterus; species Protopterus annectens. The sequence continues at coordinate 277,880,747 of NC_056744.1, forward strand.
TCAGGTATTCGCCAGGGGGGACATCACACAAGGCCACCTTGTGGGGGATGCTGGCTATGCACTGGAGCCGTGGATGATGACACCCATCAGAAATGCACACACACACATGCAAGAACGCCATAATGAGGCACACGCACAAACCAGAATAATCATAGAGTGTGTGTTTGGGATGCTGACATCACGGTTCTGGTGCTTGGATACATCCGGTGGAGCCCTGCAGTACTCTCCAGGCACGTGCCCACATATTCATAGTATGCGCCATGTTACATAATATGATCCTGCGGAAACAGCTGCTGCAGGGACATAATGGTGAAGGGCCACAAAGCCCACCACAACTGCCAAGGCAAGCACAGGCACAGAGGGTTCAGCGCCATGAACACACTGTGCCAGCCCCAGTAGGCAGACGGAGGCGTACCCAATATGCCTATGCCCTGGCAAAGAGGGAACATATAGCACATACTCTGACAGCGTAGGCCCCATGGACTGACACCTCCCTACCTGCACACACAGTGAAATGGACGGCACACAAACATGGCCGCCCGTAATGTGTACCGTATGGGTGGTCCCATGTGTGACTCCAACATAGGTAGCACCCAAACACTGCACACCCAACAGCCAGCGGAGCATGGAACACCAACACCTTAACCGTACGCGGGTCCTACAGCAGACGGCGTTGCCGTATGCTGCCACGTTCGCCGCAAGGTGTATACATATGTACATATGTGCATACACAGATATGGAGATAGATATCATTACACACATAGAAATATATGTACACATACACATATATAAAGTACAACAGGTAAGACAGGGAATCAGAGGGATGCAAGGTGACAGAGAAGTAAGACGCGATATCTGTACATAGTAAACATAGTGAACGACAACCTGAGTATCCGGGAGGGTTGACAGAACAGGGAACGCCACCCATGGAAAGGTCAACCTACCTAAATGCATAATCGCGAGTCGGGATAATCGCCAGGCCACGGTACAGTAACAGTACATGTGCGGGTAACATTATTAGGATATGAGGGTGGAGGTAGACACCGCCGCCGGTGATGCGGGCAACGCAGGTACTGTGTGCAACCGTCCCTGTGACAGCGGCAGTATGTGTATGTGTGCGGTGAGGGTGTCGTGTGTTCCGCTGTGCGAGTGTAATGTGTGTGCCACTGTAAAATGTGTATGTAGGTGACATGTGACAGGCGGAGTGGAATAACATGTGTAGGCATACAGTATAGGAACCACAGGCGTATGTACAGCAGTACCCCCAAAGTAGTACTGAGAGCCCCTCCCTGGCTAGGCTCGTGGTGACGTAAAACGATGCAAAGCGAAAATGTCCCAGAATGTACCACAGGACTATAGCCAACATGAAATGCAAAGGACGTATGTACAAACCATGACCGTATGTATGACACCGATATGTTAATTGCAAAACGATACGTCGGCAACTTTACACAGCAATAGTCATGTACCGCGGAAATACGCATGTGCTACCCCGGCACCGATCGTGGCTACGTACCGGCCCGTAAACACCGCTGTGCGTTCTACGAGTGTCAAACAAGCAATTGCCACCCGAATAGGTGGCAACCGGTAGCATACAGGCCGTCCCAAGTACAGGACCACAATGACCGTAAATATCCGGGACAAAATGCCAAGGGATAGTCGGCACGTACGAACAACCGCAGATATACTACCGATGTGACGGAGGAATACATGCAGGAAGCACACATGCAGGCGATACCGACACCAGACGACATCAAAACAACCTACACTCCCAGAACAACAGACAGGTAACTTGCAGCTCCCCAGGCAGGGATGGAGCACACACACAAGCATACCGTGTATGGAGAAATGCAAGGCCCACAACCCGTACCCGTCACCCACAACCGCCGATATACCCCATCACACATATCAAAGGGATACAAGCCACAATAGCAGAACAAACATACAGGCAGTCAATGACAGCGGCATAACCGCAACATCTCGCGTGGGACACACTATCAGCAGCGGATGCATACCTGCATCCATTGTTTAAAGGAATACAAGAGCTATGTTACACATCCGAATGCAAAACGCCATCGACAGACGCCGCCAGGACAGGGACACCCACATGTCGAACATAATACCATACCCAACACACACAATCCACGGCTAACACCACTGCGAAATATACCTGACGCCACACATAGCGGCTGCAGTTACACATAACATAACACAATACAGACCATCTCCACGAAGGTAGTGCAAATAACCAATGCCCAGGCGAGGAATGAACCATGCCCTAGTTACGATGCGTACTGTACGAATGGAGTAGATGCACAGGTGATATGCGCACAAGTACACACCGAGGAACAGCTATTGGTGTGATGAACCCACATGTCGCAGGTGACGACGGATATAAGGAAGACTCCTAGGATATTCAAACTGTATGCTCATACCGAACCAGAAATAAAAAACGGATCGAGTGAGAGACAACTCTATAGCGAGACTCGCAACGGAAAACGGAAGGAAACACAGGAAAGGTATGTAGAACCCATGAGATGTACTGGTGTGTAACGCATGATGTGTATGACGAAGCTGCACTGTATGTGAACGGGGTTTGTAAGTAAGGATACCTGTCCATAAAGCAGAGAGTGGTGAAAGGTGGTTATGTAGTGCTATCCCGCTGAGCATACCAATGACTGTGGACACCATGTGCCAGCAGTGGGACATCATGTACACAGCTGGGATAACCCAAGGGCTGCCACAGGGGGGCAAAACACAGACCAATGCCACCACCCACACTGATGCTGGCAGTGGATGTCCAACAAGGAAGTGCCACAGCAGGGGATAGGACATGTATGTATACTGTCACAGCACACATGTGTATGGGCATATACCGTCGATGTCATAAGTAATGTGCGCACGACGTGCACGTATGCCTCTCAGTAGGGGTTACTATGTCAAGTATGTGTAATGTAAAGCTGTCATGGTGGATATGACAGACATCATACACAGTATCACAGCCATAGCATGCATAATGGAGGTATGGCCTAGTGTTATGTACACTAACAGGATATGTATGGCCTGTACATATGGGACAGAGTAGTAGCAGAATAGCCACCCGAAATGGAAGGAACACCAAGTAACCATGTCCAAACGATCTGTAACAGGTGCAATGTGTGCAACAATGAAGTCCGGCAGGTCCATGTGTAAACACATGTGCGGTGTACACAGTAGTGTCACCTCCCCATGGTAGTGTCCACTGAACAGCAGAGGTGGATGTCAACTGCATGTCTACATAGTACTGCTGCTGTGGTGGTACCATGACTATGTGTCACCCTATCAGCAAGGGAGCTATCACATGACCAGTGCCACAGTGTGTCCCTGTGGGATGTGCACAGGACCTACGTTCCACAGCATGGTGTGTGTCGTGTCTGCGGAAGTAACACAGAAGCCCAGGCCATGCAATGTGGCATGTGTGCACATATGCAGGAGTGCTTCATTCACCCCGCCCACTGCAATTGCCATGTATGAGTACTACATGCATCACTAATGCGGAGGACATGGCCCATGTCAGAGTAGATGACACCCCTGTGTATGTGGTATGCAGATGAGTACAGATGTGTTCCCCGTCTGTCATCCGCATATGTAAACTGTCTGAGCTCGGTATACATCACGGCATGATAATGCCGTGCCATGTAAAGTCGTAGCCGTTGTGGAAGGTACACCATGAATGTGTTATTGTAACCCTGCCCATGTGTAGATGTGTGTATGGCACAGGTACAAAGGCTACCTATGTACCAGCAACACACACAGTACAGATATGTGTGGCCCTGCAGATGTGTACCCATGCCACAGTGGAATATGGCAACCACAGCACCATGTGGGGCATGTGTGTGTACAGCAACCATGTACAATGTGATATGCATGTATGGGGACAGTATCCATGTGATACCCAGTGGATGACTGTTGCTATGCAAAGGTGATGTGTATGCACCATGTGTGATGTATCCTGACGCAATGACATCCACACGATGTATCTGCCACACTGACACCTGTACGGTTGTTATCAGTATGAGCTGGTGGAGCTACAATGGTGCCAGATATGTAGATGTGGGATATGTAGGCATGGACAGTACTCTGTGACAGCATGTTGTGTATGTAAGCAAATAGTGAACATGAGGGGCCACATGACTGAGGACTGTGTAATGCCACATGCACCTGACATGTAGTAGGTAGCATGATATGCTTGCACCACTTTGTGTCCTGTCCAGGATTCATATAGCCTAACATCCTGAGACACAGGGTATGATGTGATGGTGGATGTGTACACTGCCAATACCAGAATGTGGAATGGTGCTGAAGGGCAATGTGGGGACAATGTCTGATCTGTTACCCTCTGTACCACACCAACCACCCATGCAATGGTATGACAGGTGGCCAGCATGTGTATGTGGCATGCTGTGGCACACAGAGGCCCAACAAGGGTGCCAGTAAAGGCATGGAGGTCATCAATGAGTGTGTGAAGCACGGATGTGAGGACGTGCCCCAGTGCCATACTGAATGGTCCAGTCATGGGTGTACAAATGCAGTCCCACACGTGCAATGCAGTACCACCCATGTGTAGTGCGATAGATGCGGTAGTGTGGTGGTCAAGGTACACAACGTCCAAGAACAGGCTAGCAGTTAATTCAGTGGGCTGCTGCGGAGACACATACCAAACAGGTTGGCGGGACATAACAGCTAGGGAGATCAGAAGGTGACATTGGGACAGTGTCCTAGGACAAAACGTGTGCATGGCAGTACCATGTATGTGTCCACAGGGACACTGCGATGTCCATGTATGGATTGCAACCCTGTAGTGAGTGAGAGTGTGTATTGTTGGTAGTTACACCTTTGCCTGGCATGTTGCCAACAACATCTCAGTCGGCAATGCCTGGGTGACTGTTGTACGCTACATCGAATGTGGATGTAGCCAAACAACACAAACATACCACCACACTGCCTGAGGGCCCACACTGCAATGTGCGGCAGTCATGTGTAGGTAGCTAGCCCTGGAGCATGTGATGGACCACGAGGACCCACCATGACTGTCAAGTGATGCACCCCACACATGTGAATATACCCACCGTGCAACAGCCTGCACATGTGCCCATACAGCAGATGTGCATGGAACATGACTACCACCGTGGCGTCTGTGAAAAGGCCAGTACCGCCATGTCTCTGTGTGGAATAGCATGGTCCCTACCATTGCGTACATGTTGTGGAAGTGCACTGTGATATGTGTCAGCATAGTCACGTACAAGGTCCATCTGCCGGGGTGCCATGCCATTAAACACCCCCGTCAGCAGACGTCAGTAGTACCAGCCATAGAGCACATGTACCATGTATGCTGCGATGGGTGTGTGTCCAGGGTGTGGCTAGCAGGGCCGTGAAGCATATATGTTCACCTACCAGAAGGGGGATATCCCTAGGTTTAACACAGCAGACACATGGAGGTATGGTGCATGCCGAGGGTAGTGTAGGTATGGTATGCATTGTGTAATGTGTCACCCAGCTATGTGTAGTGCATGGCCAAGCATGTGTGGGTACATGGGAGTCCATACTAGGGAAGTGTGGGTTGCTGTCAGCACATGGCAGTAGCAGCTGTCCAAGGTGCAATGTACAGTATGACAACACAGCCAGCATGTAACCTGTGGTGTACAGTGTACTCTCTGTTGCATGTTACAATGTGTCTAGCGGTCACAAACATGGGTATCCGAACATGGAGTACCTATGATGCATTGTGTTCGAAAAATATACAGTATGTGTGTAAAACATTGTGTGATGTGGGATCCCCTCACCTGTGTGTGTTGCAGTCCAGGTATGTGCCTGGGAGGTACGATCTGTGTACAATCTGGACTGGCAGGTGTGCTGTGCAGAGCATGGAGGCAGGTCCCAGGCACCGCAGATAAATGTCAGGCGTGCACTAGTGTGCGTGCCATGCTTGTGTGCAGCACAGTGGAAGGTGCAAGCATTGTCACACATTACTGCATGCCGTGCCTGCCTGTTACAGCCCTGCTGGAGACAGACATGTGACACCACCGCAGAGGCAGCATAGCATGTGAAGATGTTCGTGTGAGCTCCACACCCTAGGCAGATGTCCGCAGGTCATGTGTGCCACAGTAGTGTGGTCGACCACGACTGTCATACTGGACAGATACCACATGCCTGTATAAGTACAGTATGAGCATAGTCAACAGTCGCAGTGACAGAGTAGACCAATGTACAGTATCCCAGTGTGCAGACCACTGCCTACTGTACACCTGGCTAGACACACACCCGGAGGGTGAATATACCTTTGAGCCATCACATGTCCCAGTCCATGGAGCCTGTACAATGCCATCACAGGGTGGTCACAATAACGTGTGGTAAGACAGACATGTTGTACCAGGTGATGTGTCATGTGTGCATATGTTGAGTTACACAGCCGTTCACACGTCCGCAACATATCGGTGCATGATGTATAGTGTAACATGATGTGTGGAACTGCACTGTGATCCACAACAGTGTCATCTGAGACAGGTGTGTTGTGAATGGTGTAACCCATGGTCACACAGGATACACACTGGTGCTCTTGGCAGCCATGCTGGTGGCCACCAGTGGTGCCTGCAGTGGTCATACAGACATACTGCACACAGTGTTCTGGCAGGAATGTCCATTGTTGTGGATGATGTGTTGCTACGTGAAGGTAGGTTTGTGTTGTGAATGTTACACATCCAGATGTGACCATCTGGCGCAGTCATGGTCGTCGACAGCATCACACACATCCACAGCGGTCAGAACCCTGTCCCCAGAATGGGTGTCAGCCACCCTCGTACTGTGGGACGTATGTGCAGATGGCAGAACACCTCCCACTGGCTGGATAACATTGTCAGCTAGGATGGCTACGTGCTGGCTGGAATACGCCGTGATAATGTACAATGCTGGTATCCCAATGAAGTACCTGGAATCACACACAGTACGCCATGGCTGCCATGTAAACCATGCACAACAATGACTGTGTGACAGACACAAACAATGCGTAGACATGTTGAACATGCACACATGAGAACACCCAATGAGGTATGTTGCACATATCGATGTACAACTGTCATTTATGGCCATAGCATGGATGCAGACGCACATGCCCCACAGGCAGTACCACGCAATGTAGGTAGGGAGGCATTGCACGTGTACATGTGACAGTTGCTGTACCGCCACATGTCCTGCATAGCCGTCATGTAGGGGTAGCAGTGGTACGTGACTGTTGGACATGCCTGTACATTTGACCATGTCCCACAGGACATGTGTTACGTGTGTACAACATGTGTTGTGCCGTCATCAAGCTGTGAGGTGTACGGCTGCCAGTGTATCTGTGTGACATGTTCTGCGATGGGTGCAAAGGCACGCAGTACTGCATTGCATGCCCTCATGCCCCACACAGGTGCATAGCCTGAACATACAATACAAAGAGGGTGTTGGATGATAACAACCCACAAGAGGAGATGGGTACGGGTGGCAACCCACTACCACCTGTTCGGGTACGGTGTGCATGTGTATGACACATTAGCACCCGAGAAACTAGCGGTACAGCAGTACAGGGTTGCATGCATATATGTTCACCAATACCCCTGTGTGTCCCAGCACTGGCCCGTGGACAGACAGACACCAACACAATGTGCAGATTTGATATGTGCACAGCACATCACCGATGGCTACTGTAGAACAGGCTTACTGTGTAGACATGTGCACAATAGGTCTGCGCCAGCCACACTCAAACACGTTATGTGCCGAACCACACCAATAGTCCAGCCCATGTCACAGACAGATGTGCATGCATCTGTGTATGTACGTCTGGGAATGTCTCCGGCATAGCAGTATAGCTGTGTCAGTGTTGCGAACAACATATTGAATGGGTTGTATGTGTGAGGGGTGCATCATACGTGTATGGTCAGATCGACGATACCATCCGTGCCCCTGCTATGTGAACATCCCTGTCCCCATACATGGATACCTATGCTGTGCCCATCACCACGTTCCACGTGGGAGGGATGGCACTGTGCGGTGCACCAGCAGACATGGGGGTGGCAGCAGGCACTGGATGTAGACATATGTGGTACCCATGTCAGTCCAGGCAACTATCTATGTGCACGGGATAGCAGTGTGTGGGCACATACAGCACTGTGTTGAACAATATCGCAGCACATAGCACCTGTCAGGGTTAATGTGTATGCATGGATGTGCGATACCTGCATGCACCAAACACACCCCCACCAAGCAGCGTGCAGCCTACCTTGCATAAGGCCAGTGTCCACACCATGATGATAGACATGTGTAATGTCCATATACACATAGCAATGACATATGGAATGGACAGCCACCCTGCCAATATCAGTACCCCCCAGGTGGGTCACATCCCAGTGCCATGTATGTGACATACCCTGCCATACCATACAGCCCTGCCCAGCAAGGCTGCACGTGCTATCACAGTCCTACATGGTGCGATGGACAAAAGGCACTTTCACTATCAACCGTCCACAGCAGTAATGTGGTGGTGATGCACCCTGTGGTGTTACAGGTGCTGTGTGTTGCTGTGGACAACGTGCGTGCGCACATGCTATGCATGACCTTTCCTGCTAATGTCACATGGTTACACATTGTCCCATGTGTATCACATGTGCAACACAGGTGAGCCGTGGCAGGTTGCCCAACACCCGTACAGTGCTGTGTGGATGTACATGGCACAACACATGCATGTACAGGTGTCCATGTGTATGTGTGCAGTGCCACCGCTGACGTTCATAATAGCCGTGAACGGGATGTCTAGTGACATATACACAGCATCCAGGTGAACAGTAGAACTGTTGTCACATGGGGACCTGTGCCAACTGATATGGACACAGGTGCAGGCAGGTACACATGTCCACAGCAGGCTAACATCAACATGGTGCGTGTACAGTGTGATGAGGTGACACACAGATATGATATGACACCCACTGCTCAATGGTGTGATGGCAACACATTGGCTGTGTCACTGCCATGATGCATCTCAGAGATTACTGTGCAGATGTTGTACATGTCATAGCAATGTATGTCCAGCAGTATGCCAGTACAGCAGTGTAAATGTGACCTGTCAACATCATTATGTCTTACAGATAATGCCACGTTCCCGGCTGCCTGCCTTCAGCCGACAGGAGGATGAAGTGATTATACCGTTGCTCCATGACAACTACGACATACTGTTCAGCCATGTGCCACTACAGGCACAGCAGCGTGATGACGTGTGGCAGGATTTGCACAGGAGGGTGAACACCGTGGGTGGCCACAACCGCACATACCAGCAGATCCGCAGACACTGCACAGACCTAATTCGGCATGCGAAACAGCGTGCTGCCGCAATCACCAGACAACAAGGTGGGACAGGTGGTGGGCCACCAACCCAGCCCCCACTCACACACACGGAGGAGCTCCTGACCAGTCTGGGGACACCCAGGGAACAACATGCAGAAACCCTTGCTGCCATCGTGGAGGTGGGTGTCTCCCAACCAACGAGCCTGGAGCTGCCTGGTAAGTCAGTCTTGCATGTTTGTATGATAACTGACGTAGGTGTGGGTGTCATAGTACACCACATAATGTAGCAACACATGCCAGGTATATGGCCACACAAGCTGCATACTACAGTATGCTACGTTGTGTTTGCAGACATGTGCATAGCACATGCTAACACACAGGTGCATGATGTGACATGCACAGTGCTTACCGTGGCGATAGTAATGGATAATGTGTATACTGTTGTGTCGCCTCTATACAGGTACCTCTGGCGTGTCGCACAGACATGGGTCTGTCGCAGGTGAGACTGTTGCTAGTAATAGGCATGATACGGTGTATAGATATTCCCCATGTGTCCAGGTATGACATGCACACCTGGGTCTGCCCCAGTCACGGTATACAGGTTGCACCACCCGACACACATGCCACCCATGTACAGTAGATACATCCGTTAGTATAGACCAGCATGACACCACATAACCCATCGGTGTGATATGTGCAGTCAGCTATGCATACAATGGTGGAGGTGTTCCACAATGGCTGCATGTGTAGTATGCATCGGTATGCCTTTGTGGTATGCACACAGTACCACATAGTGAGCTGTGATCTGGCCAGAACACAGGTGTTACCACTGTGACCTATGCCCCTGCATTGGGTGCACACATTGTGACCTGGCACATGACATGTCCCATGCACGTGGTGGTCTGTCCGCAACATTGTCACACCATGGCATGACCTACGCACGACATAGCAGACATCCACAATGTCTGCATAGCCTTCGGGAATGTGACACCTCAGACTAGTACGGGTGTATGTCACATGGGCCACCACAGGGATGTGTACACGATGCCCATCACACACAATTGTCCATGAACCAGACAAACATGGCCATGGGTGATACCTACAGGCATGTTGCCACACAGCACATCCACAGTGGGTAGTCACCGTTGCACCCTGTCCACACATAGTGTGGTCATCACTGTAGTGGACCCCCTGGACATCCAATGTGGTACACCAGACAAATGGAATGCCTGTCTGCAGCCATTAGAGGTGCCACCAATGTCTACCATATACGTGCTGTGGAACAGCATGACTGAGTTGCAGACATGGCAATGCAATGCGTCCAGGTTACGCATTGCACAGAAACATACCTGTGTCCTGCTGCCGTGCAGTGTCACACTGCCCGTACTCCCCACTGTACAGCTATGTACACAGCTCACACCAACCACACCTGCACAGACATCCTTGTTACACATGCATTCTATCTGTAGACTGTACACATAACACTGCACTGTGACATCCGTTATGATGTGGTGCATGTGGTGGGACACCATTGTCACATGTCCACATGATACCGCACATGTTTGCAGTTTACATGACATAGTGACGCTAGCCATGTGTACTGTTAACCCGCCCGTGGCCACACGGTGTATCACGGTGATGCATGCAAACTACCATGAATGTGTGTACTGCAAGCCTACTAAAGGACACCTGCTTGATGTAGTGTGCACCCCAGGGCAGTATGCATACTACCACTATTAATGTCTGGGCTGCATTCACTGGGCTGTGGTGTGGGAATGCTGCATGCCACCTGCAATATCACATGCATGATGCGTCTGCATGTGTGTGTGTCTGCGTGTGTATGTCAGCGTGTGTGTGTCCGCATGTGTGTGTGTGTGTCTGTGTGTGTGTCTGCGTGTGTGTGTGTGTGTGTCTGCGTGTGTGTAATGTAACTTACGGTATGTCTTTGTATTCACAGGTGCTGTAGGTGCATTCCCCTCCTGCGGTCCATCTGATGCTAGTGTCCCCACAGATACTAGCGGTGATGACCATGTGCATGAGGCACAGGCAGGGTCGTCACGGGCAGAAGCTGTGCCATTGGATAACATCCCACCTATGTCCCCTTCATCCCCGCACACAGTTCAGATGCCGACACATACCACATCACCGTTACCCATAGAGGAAGGACAGTCAGCGTCTGTTGGCACCGAGCAGGAATGTGTGGTGGCTGCAGAAGGTGCGGGTACACACCATGTTGCCAGTGTAATGACTGGTGAAGTGCCACACAGGCATGTGGCTAGTGCTGCTCATAGGAGGAGCACTGCTAGACATGCACCTGCCGTACAGGGTGCAGCAGCTGGTATCACCAGACGCATGTTTCAGACTGTAATGGCGGCACAGGCACATGCCGAATGGCAGAACCAAGAAGGGCAGAGGCTGCAGAGGGCCGCAATCCGTTCCTTAAATGAGAACATCCAGTCATTGGCAAATGCTCAACAGCAGCTTGCCGATGTTCTGGATAGGAGATTAGGTGAGATGGTAGGAATCCTCGACCGAGGCATGTCAATCTGCGAGCGTGAGCTGTCTGTGCTGGAACACCTGCTAGGGGTGAGGCATAGGACACGTGGCCGTAGGCCAGCAACACCACCTAGTGCAGGGCGACATGTGCGTGCCACCTCTCATGCCCACTCACACAGTGCTGGTAGCAGCAGCAGTGCAGCTGGTGCTACACCAACCACACCAGGACACAGCAGGCCATACGGACGTGGCCCTGGATGGTCCCAGCGTGGACATGGTTCCAGCGGACATGTGTCATCGGAGAGTGGCCACTCCATACCTCCACCCGGTAGTGCCCGTGCGACCCCAGGCAGGCACGGGTCACGTGGCCGCAGGCGGACACAGTGAGCCATACAACATGCACTGTACAGTCTGGGGCTGCCAAGTATACCCCGTGTAGGCATCACAGATGGCTGAACTGCGTACACACATACCCACACACAGCAGACACAACTGTAGGCCTCCACCACATCCACATGCATTCTGCACAGTCATGCCCAGTAAATGCACAGGCCCTTACACACACACATGATGTCATCCATTGGTACAGCCTATGCCCCTGGCACACATATCACCCTGGGCATATGATGAAGCCTCTGCTGCAGCACCGTGATCTACACCATCGGTGCACGGTTATGCAAACATATTCTGATGCACAGGGTGGACAAGATAGTGAGAGGTGTATGTGATACCTGTGTCTGCACAGTACGTGATGTGTATGTTGCGTTGGTTGTGTATGACAGGTGACAGGTGCGTATATGACGTGGGTCATGCACTGACATCATGCAGCAGACATACCATGTAGTGCAGGTGCAGCATTCATTGTTTTGTATACACGGTATGCGGGGCGGTTACATGTGTAGCACCATGTTGGTTCAGTTAACCCGTATGCCAATTATGGTGTACTTGCATGTGCCTACTGGGAGCACTGTTATCAGTCCCCCACGTGTAGCTGTGGGGTACCCACAGGCACATCTGGCAATATCTGCATACCACAGGTACCCGCAACCTGCATGGACCCCTACATAGGTAATAGGCGCACATGTACATACCAGGCTATGTTCCCTACGGCATGTGTAAGCCTAGCCAGACTGTGTGTGGCTGTTAACACCCCTTAGGATGAGGATACCACATCCATCGGTCCGCTGTCCCTCTGTCCAGCTGTGACACAGAGATGATGCCTGGCGCATACCTATGATCATACATCCACATGTCATGATTACTCTTGGACAAAGTCAGTCAGGGGCTCTGCTTCACATGGGCTGGCAATCCTCTCCATGTTGTAGGGGGTCTCTGGGCGTTGACCCTGTTCCCCCAGCACGTCCTATTCATGTTCATGTTGAGGTTTCTGACAGTCGCTTCTGTGCCCGTGTTTGCCTGGAGCCTAGGAGGTGGAACATGTCCATGTCACTCAGGTCGGACATGGCCGTGTATGTCAGGCACAGATCACCACAGAGCAGACGTGCTGGGAAGGTATACAGCCGGAGTCCCCTTGGTCGGGCAGCGTGTGACACATGTCCCAGCACCTTTATCCCTGTGCTGTGGAATGTTAGTGGTCCTTCCGAGTGCTGCAGGTGTCAGGTTAGGTACAGCCCAGATGTGGCATTGTACACAATCACTGGTCTGATGTGTGAAGTGTACAGGGGTACAATGAACTCCCCTGATGTGGATGTGATTCCTTCCTGACCAGGTGGCCACAGTGGAATGTCTTCCCAACCACATTGGCATTGTGTGTGTTGACAGAGGTTACCGACAGGTGTGGTACCCATGTCCCTGAACACGTCTACCATGTTGAAAGGATTACCACCTACATGTTACGTCGGGGCGAACATGTCCTTCCCACTGGGTAGGTCTGCACCTTCCCTGGCATGTAGCAGCAGACCATGGCTCTGGCACCAGTTATCCATGTCTATGAGGCCCCAGGTGGATGTCCGTGTCAGATGGGGTGTTGGGTATGGTGGCCAGTGTGCAGTCATCTGCATACCTTGTCTGCCACAATCCCCCTATGTTTGCATGCACATTGGAAGGTTGAATGCCGAACAGGAGGGGGCCCAGGACTGAGCCCTGTGGGCCTCCACTTGAGACCAGCTTGGAGTCTGACATGGCACCAGGAACACAAACCCTGTGTGGTGTGACCTCCATCCAGTTGGCAAACCATCGTGTGACATATGTCCCCACATGTACGCTGGCGAGCCTTTCCATGAGTCCCACATGGAGTGTGGTTTGAACGCTCCCGCCAGGTCATGGTAGTCTGTGCAAACTGACGTACCCCCATCAATGGCCTTAGTGACCCCTCCAGACAGGTCGAGCAGGTTTGGGAGGCAGGATCTGCCCTTGACTAAGTCGATGTGGGTATGTTCCGGTATTGGCTGTACACCACTGTCTGTATTCATGGGCCCCAGTATGGACCTCCCCGCAGCTTTGCAGACAAGGCTTGTCAAGGTGATAGGGCAGGAATGTCTACAGTCCATAAGAGCACTACCCTGGCGTAGTGGGACCACAGCTGCCGTATGCCATCCAGCGAGGACCTAGCCCGTAGTAAGGCTAAGATGACACAGCGGCCTTATGTGTGGGGCGAGGGCCTCAATGAGGTTGGGTAGCACACAGCCAGGGACACCATCTGGGCCCATTGGTGCTGTGTTCACCGCTTAACAGATATCAGATCACTCCTGGGCATACGAGATGTTTGGGAGGCTAGACTCTGGTGGGATGGATACGTCCCCTCTTGGCGGGGGGTGGATGTATGCATGGAACATGTCCACTAGTTTGTTGACAATGTCTGTGCGTTCAGTGACCATTGTACCATTCTGGAGTAATTCCGGGCATGACTGTGCGCTCCCACCCATGTCCCTACTACAGCTAAGGAAGGCCCTATGGTTGTCTCATGTGCCCTCTGCAGTACCACTCCCACATGCGGCCTTGGATGATTGTATGTGTGACCGTATGTTAACGCCGGTATTAATGAGTGATGCCTTCCCTGGTACTGATATTGCTCTGTCATGTATTACCTCCAACTGTTGTTGTACAGTTTGTCAATGGCTGGGGTCCACCAGACCATGTGCCTGCCTTCGGTGGACAAGGTCCTGATGTTATCATGATCGCTTGGTGCAGACATCCCTGGGGGTGCTCAGAGAAGGCATTTGTAAGGGTCTCAGCAGTGTGGCCTGTGTTTACCACTGGCATGGAGGCCTTGTAGAGTACCACACCGGTCGTATGACGTGTGTGGTTCGCTGTGGAGAGGTCGTCACTTAGGTCTCCCATGCCGGTGTTGGGTGCAGGATGTGGATTACCAGTGGATCCACTATACGGTCTGACATCACCATTGAGGGATGTACATCCTGTGTGGAGCATATCCTCCCCATGTCTGATGATCAGAACTGGTATACGTCCCCCCCTAGTGGGTATGGTGCATGGGTGTTCCACAGCAGTCAGGTGTATGAACACCTGGGACCTGTGGCGTAGGATGTTGTGTCTTGGGTAATGTTCTCGGTCTATGTATGGGTGGTTGATGTCACCCAATACGACGGTGTTGTGAGAGCATGCACACTCACCAGTGTCCTCAGGACGGCTGTGCAGGTATCCTGGGTTTGGGAGGGTGGTCTGTAGCATGCAACAAACTGTAGGGCAGTCCTAACCATGGTTAATTGCACCTGGATATTCCCCGGTACTATGTGCATCTCTGCCAACATGGAGGTGTGTGTATCCGTCATAGAAATGGGGACTCCACCACCTTCTGTGTTATGTCCGGGTTATGGTCCTGAACGCGTGATATAGGGTATGACCCTACAGTGCTGGGGTGCTCTCAGCAGCCCTGACCAATGTTTCAGTCACTGCACTGACATCGATGCCCTCCATACTGAGGAGGGCATTTGAGGGTGTGCAGCTTGGCTGTAGACCACTGGCAGTGAGCTGCATTATCCTGTGTGTTCTCCAGGCTTGTAGTGTGGGGTGGTAGGTTTATCATTCCAGCCGTGCCTGCGGTGAGCACTGTGGGGGTGGCAGGTGCCTTTGCCAAACCCTTGTAGACCAGGGGCGACAGCTGCCAGCCATACCATGCGAAGGGGCGTGGCGTGCCAAGCATGTCATCCCAGGTAAATGGAATCCGGATCCCCTCAGACTGACACTGGTAACCAGGACATTATCAAGGGTGACCACATTGAGCCAGTGTAGTGGCATCATACTCGATGAGGGTGGGATACTACCCAGGGTCAGGGACATGCCGGCCTGGGCTACACAATCTGAGTGGCCCTCTATGCATCCTGTAATGTATCCCAGGGTGGTATGCCACCAGACGTTGACACCAGCATGGGCAATGACCGTGTCATACCTGCACATGCTGCAGAGTGACCTGAGTGCATGTGTTATGTGGCGTATTCCAGCGTCCAGCAGGCAGCCTACTGTGATCATTCCCTTGTTCAGTATGGTGGGTGGGACGTCGGTGTGTCCGGCAGTGGCGTCACCCATTACAGGTGTGTCTGGCAGTGTGTGTGTCGCCTTTGGGTCTCTGCCGGGTTAGCACACTGACATTGAGAACTATGTGTTGCATGTCCTATGTCTTGTGGAGGCAGTAGCTTGTGTGTCTGCTTCAGAGGGCTCGTTAGGTTCGCGACATGTCCTACAGTGCCCCAGGTATGTCGTAGTGTGTTCATGTGTTTGATTAGCATTTGCGATAGTCACATGTGACACTGGGTATGTGGTGTGCATTGTGTCCTTCCCCTCCCGCGTGGTCTTGCTGGTCATGGTTGGAGAGAGCACAGCCCCCTGTCTGGCTATATAGTTGCGTCTGTCACATGTATTATGGTCATTGGGGGAGGTGCGGCTTGTCCGTGTCCATGAGGCACCTGTAACAGTGGCCAGGATGCCCAGATTCACCATCTGAACAGGAGAGGTCACTAGCAATTGACCCGTCGACATGCCAGAGGATGTGAATGCATCTGCTGTGTAGCCGGGTCAGAAGGCACCTATAGGGAATTGGGCACACAAGGGGATTCTAGGACAGTGTAGTACTCCATTTAGTATACATGTACTTTATCTATGTGGGAATACTATGGGAGCAGGTGCAATGCTTTTGTGATGTAGAGAACAGACAGTCGGGATTGCAAGAAGAGAGGTCATACACATAGACCTGCAGAGCACGAAGCAGGATACAGTGTAACGTTGCTTACACGGTACATGATGCACATGTCCACACATATACTGCACCTGACGCCTGTGGTCAGTGCCACAGGCTACGGTGGAGAGACATCACATACATGGCATGACACAGTACAGGTATGGTGACATTCGGCAGGTGTCGTACGCAGTGTGCTGGCTACTGTCCGCAGGTGTCACATGTCAGCTGTGGTGCACAGTGTTCGACAGTCGGATGATGTACCGGTATAGGAATATTCCCGCATTCGCAGGGCATACACCTCTATGGCACACACACCATTGTGTGCAGATGGGGACACCTGTCTGTGTGGTCGGCACCCTCACAAGACAATGCAGCGATGCGCCATGTCACAGGGGGTGGTCTTGCACAGGTGGCCAGTAAGGCTCACAGGTGTGGGAATGACAGGGCTGTACAATGCAGCACCACTACGGGATGGTCACCCTGTGCAGTCAGTGTCCAGTCACAACACGATATCTGCATACACCCTCTCAACAGGCAGCAGACATACACACATGTCGACACACTGACATGGTGGTGGCCACACATGTCTACACGGAGGGACGACGTGTTGCATGTACCACACCATCCACATCGGTGCACCCCACACTGAGGTAGGTACAGAGCTCTACCATGGTGTACAGTGATGTGTGGCACGTGGCACATAGTTCCCCCGATCTGTGGCATACATGGGCACACATTCCTGCACACATGTTGATGCTAGGAATGCCACACCCGCTACATGTGTTTGTGCAGGCGTGCAGTGGTATGTGGTGCATCCTGCGTACTACCACTGTATCCGGCAGCTGTGCCAATATCTGCACTAGGGTGGTGGTAGGGGTTACAGTGGCAATGTGACATATGGTCGAACCCGCATGGCCAATGGGTATGCATCATGGCAGTGCAGTCATGTAAAGGCCATATAGCGGACTGTATGCACATGTCAGGGTAGGACGGTGTGTGACACACCTGTGACCAGCACCTGCACACATGCATGTGGACAGGTCTTTAAACGAATGGTGTACACACAGACTGCCATGCGTGTTGTTACTATGCCACCATATGACGGCCCCCATGATGGGTATGCATGTGGGAGGGGGTTGCAACTGTCTTACGGACACCAGACACCGCCCCTGCACGGCTGCACCATGCACCGTACACGTGTCACATGTATCCCCTGTTGCCATGTGTGTATGCATTGCTACGTTGTGACATGTGTGTCAACATGCATGGAACATGGACTGTGGTTTGGTATCACAGCTGTCACAGGCAAACTGTACAAGGGTATGTGTCCCTGTGAACACCGCCACACCCTGTAGGGGGTGCATACCACAGACATGTGTCCGCCTTCCCTTCGTGTGTGTATTACCACGTACGCCTGTGTCATGCATGTGGTCCATCACAGGCCTCGTATGTGTCCTGCGTGCAGTCCATGCACACAGCCTGGAAACCACATATGTGACATATCCGGACATTGTTTCACTGTGGTACAGCTGCAGTCATGTGTCATACCTGTGTCAGGCCCGTGGCATGTGTGGATCACACCTGTCCGTGTATACCTGTATGGGTGGACTACATCACACCTGTGGGATCATTGATAGTACATGTGTACTCTGCACGACAGACGTACACCGCCACATAGTCTTCTGGACATATGTCACATGCAGTTTCTGGACCGTGAGGCATACTGCTGCACCGATAACAAGGTGCTGGCATAGCAGCTACAGTGTTCACTTCGGTGTGTACATGTTCAGCCTGCACCCATGGCGCCTGTGCTGTCATCTGTGTGTGTACGTGTGACTGCATGTGTGTCCACCCTGCACATGTGTACGGGGTTACCTGTCCATGACTTGCGGTGTGTGCCCTCCGTCTGCAGGCCGGACAGCGCGTAGCACATACTACGTGTGTGAGCATGGCCGGGTCACTGTTGTGTGGCTGGACACACACGACGGTCCACAGTCTGCCTCCCATGCCGTCGCCCCATGTGTATGCATGTCTGCTCTGTGCCGATTCTAAGTGTCTGAGCATGCCCAGTAAGCAGCTGTGTAGATGGACACACAGTACAGTGCACACCGCGCCCGACTGCATTGATACCCCAGGTGCATGCCTGTTTCCCCTTCGCAACTGCCATGTCTGTGGCATGGCTGGGTTGCTATTGTGTGGCTGGACACACACGACGGTCCACAGTCTGCCTCCCATGCCATCGCCCCATGTGTATGGTTGTCTGCACTGTGCCGATTCTAAGTGTCTGAGCATGCCCAGTAAGCAGCTGTGTAGATGGACACACAGTACAGTGCACACCGCGCCCGACTGCATTGATACCCCGGGTGCATGCCTGTTTCCCCTTCGCAACTGCCACGTCTGTGGCATGGCCGGGTTGCTGTTGTGTGGCTGGACACACACGACGGTCCACAGTCTGCCTCCCATGCCATCGCACCATGTGTATGCATGTCTGCTCTGTGCCGAGTCTAAGTGTCTGAGCATGCCCAGTAAGCAGCTGTGTAGATGGACACACAGTACATTGCACACCGCGCCCGACTGCGTTGATACCCTGTGAGCATGTCTGT
This sequence comes from Protopterus annectens, assembly GCF_019279795.1. Taxonomy (NCBI): domain Eukaryota; kingdom Metazoa; phylum Chordata; order Ceratodontiformes; family Protopteridae; genus Protopterus; species Protopterus annectens. The sequence goes on from NC_056744.1 coordinate 277,900,349, forward strand.
CTCCCCTTTGCAACCGCTAGGTGTGAGAGGCATGGCCAGTACACCTGTCGGGGGTACACACGGACAGTCGGCACCGATGTCTGCTACTAGGCATGTAGCCATGGCCAATGACATCCTGCATAGCCATGGTGACCATCCAGGTGACTCATATGTGGCTGTCATGCCACATTGGCTGCCTACATCCTGCACGCCGGATGCCCTCTCATAGGGTATACTGTCATGTGGTGTATCCCGTATTCATGTCGTGATGTACTGCTCCGTAGTTATTTGGTATTCCCGACTGCAGCACTACCGTGTTACTGTACGGCCACCTTGGGATGGTAACAGGCTGTGTGACTGCGCACTCTGTCTTCATTCCCTATCGGCTGCATTGCCTCTGCAGATGATACCACCCACCTAGGGGTATGCCTCCTGACAATGCTGTGCTCAGTAATCCCGGTAGCGCGTTCTGTAAATGCTTCATGCTGTAGTGAGTTCATGTAGGTAGGCGTAGGTTCGACTTTCGGCCCTTCCCTGTGTGTGTGTGTGTGTGTGTGTGTGTGTGTGTTTCCAGCTGCCTCTGCAGATGAAAATGCTTTTAGACGCTTCGCAACACATACCTTGGCTATTGCCAGCTATTCTCTTACGGGTGATGTCACCCGCCTAGAAGTATGCCTCTGACAGCGTTGTGCTCAGTAATCTCGGTAGCGCGTTCTGTAAATGCTTCATGCTGTAGTGAGTTCATGTAGGTAGGCGTAGGTTAAGCTCTCGGCCCTTCCCTGTGTGTGTGTGTGTGTGTGTGTGTGTGTGTGTGTTTCCAGCTGCCTCTGCAGATGAACATGCTTTTAGACGCTTCGCAACACATACCTTGGCTATTGCCAGCTATTATCTTATGGGTGATGTCACCCGCCTAGAAGTATGCCTCTGACAGTGCTGTGCTCAGTAATCTCGGTAGCGCGTTCTGTAAATGCTTCATTCTGTAGTGAGTTCATGTAGGTAAGCGTAGGTTCGACTCTTGGCCCTTCCCTGTGTGTGTGTGTTTCCAGCTGCCTCTGCAGATGAACATGCTTTTAGACGCTTCGCAACACATACCTTGGCTATTGCCAGCTATTCTCTTATGGGTGATGTCACCCACCTGGAAGTATGCCTCTAACAGCGCTGTGCTCAGTAATCTCGGTAGCGCGTTCTGTAAATGCGTCATGCTGTAGTGAGTTCATGTAGGTAGGCATAGGTTCGACTCTTGGCCCTTCCCTGTGTGTGTGTGTGTGTGTTTCCACCTGCCTCTGCAGATGAACATGCTTTTAGACGCTTCGCAACACATACCTTGGCTATTGCCAGCTATTCTCTTACGGGTGATGTCACCCGCCTAGAAGTATGCCTCTAACAGCGCTGTGCTCAGTAATCTCGGTAGCTCCATCTGTAAATGCTTCATGCTGTAGTGAGTTCATGTAGGTAGGCGTAGGTTCGACTCTTGGCCCTTCCCTGTGTGTGTGTGTGTGTTTCCAGCTGCCTCTGCAGATGAACATGCTTTTAGACGCTTCGCAACACATATCTTGGCTATTGCCAGCTATTCTCTTACGGGTGATGTCACCCGCCTAGAAGTATGCCTCTAACAGCGCTATGCTCAGTAATCTCAGTAGCGCGTTCTGTAAATGCGTCATGCTGTAGTGAGTTCATGTAGGTAGGCGTAGGTTCGACTCTTGGCCCTTCCCTGTGTGTGTGTGTGTGTGTGTGTGTGTGTGTGTGTGTGTGTGTGTGTGTGTGTGTGTTTCCAGCTGCCTCTGCAGATGAACATGCTTTTAGACGCTTCGCAACACATACCTTGGCTATTGCCAGCTATTGTCTTACGGGTGATGTCACCCACCTAGAAGTATGCCTCTAACAGCGCTGTGCTCAGTAATCTCGGTAGCGCGTTCTGTAAATGCTTCATGCTGTAGTGAGTTCATGTAGGTAGGCGTAGGTTCGAATCTTGGCCCTTCCCTGTGTGTGTGTGTGTGTGTGTTTCCAGCTGCCTCTGCAGATGAACAAGCTTTTGGACGCTTCACAACACATACCATGGCTATCAGCGGCCATTCCTTTACGGATGTTGTCACCCACCTGTACATGTGCCTCTGACGGTGGTGTGTTTGGTGGTCCACGTAGCGCATTCCATACCTGTGTCATACGTTTGTGCGGTTGGGTATGTGGGGGTGTGGTCAATCACCATGCCTGCCACATGTGTGTGTGTGTCCATGCTCCCAGCTGCATGGGTTCATAGGGTATGGCTTTGAGGTTTACGCAGAACACTCATATCCTGCCGCCATCCCTGTGTTTGTGGATGGTGGGACGCAGCTCGTGTACTGCTTGTGTGCCTGCTGTGGTTGGCGACCTCCGTAGCGTGTTCTCCACGTGCACCCTGCTATGGTGTGGTGGGGTGGTGCTGTGTACATTGCACTCACGGGCCTGCCACATGTGTCCGTCTGTATCTCTGTCATTGTATATCTACGTACCTATGTTGTGCCCGTACTGCTGCTCTAGCATGGACAGCTGTCTTTCCCATGTATCGCATATTTGCACGGCTGACACATATAACTGTGGTACGTTGCATATCCACTCATTGTCCATGCACCGTCCGTATTCCAGAACACCCTAAAGACATCTGCTGGATATCGTGGCAGACAGCTAACATTGCTGTCCTGACACTGTACCCGTACACGCCATACACCTTGTGTGTACTTGCCTATTTATGGTGTGTGTATGTCTACCTGTGCTATATGAATGGCCGTGTGTGTGTCCCGCTATAGCCATCTATGCAGGTGTCGCCACTATGGGTAATCCTTGTGGACCGCTGTTTCATGTGCACGTCTGCACATACCTGCAGACCGTACTACCCCTCCTACGGCAGCGGCCTTAGATCGACTGCTACCCTAGGCTGTAGGGCTCCATGGCACCCACCACCACAACACATGGTGCCCCCATTTTGGTATACCTACATGACACAACTACTAGACAGGTGGCCCTACTAGTGTGGCGCCCTGGGCAGCCGCAGGATTGGCGTATGCCTAGGGCCGGCTATGGGCACATCAGAAGCCATACGTCTACATTCGGTGTTTTGCGACATCTAGGTTATAATACCAGAGGGGGGACCTCATCAGCTATGCTATAGAATGCGGATTTAGATGGATTAGTAGGTGGAGGGTTGGCCACACACCAGCGCTGACCGATGGAACACTGATGAGGCCTCTTTTGAGAAGCAGGTGGAGCAAACCCCCGTAACAGGAATGTAGTTTAGGTACAGATGTAGAGTTAACACACATTTGTCCACTCTTTCAGTTCTGTACCGCTGTATTACAGTGATATGCTATGCATATCTTCCATATACATTGTTAGATCTTTGATTGATGAGTATTCGGCATAGTACAATATCATATAATACATGTGTTAATAGGATGCTTTCTGAGATGTTAACATATGTGTGTGTGGTTAACATTGCGTCTGTGCTTTCTATGCTGTGGTTACATGTTCATTGTTTGCATAGAAAGTAACAAATGGAAGTGTAAGGGGGGATATTTAAAGCCTGGATGTTTCTATGTTATGTGTAAGTCTCACGGAGCCTACGGGTGATAGCGCTTACATGTCTATGAAGTAACCTTTGGATACCATATGTGACCTGTCGTGGACAAAATGTGTACGTTGACTGTTTCATCTACCTATGTGTGACTTGGTTTGTGTGCCATAAGGTGCCAGCGGGTCTTTGATGTTGATTAGGTGTATTCCATGGTCAATTGACATTAATCCTATTAATTCACTGAAGGATGTTCTTCATTGGTGGGAACGCCATAGTTTGACCATCGTATGGCTTTCCTAGCTGACGTTGATATTGTGCCATTGGTATGTGTTCCACAGGTCACCCATTTGTTCCATGGTATGGAAGCGTGTGATCCCCATTTTGGTGCTGGCAGGTTGAGTGCTGTGTACGCCGGTATTCGCACAGCGGTCTGGCTTTGTATGGGGAGTGTCTACTGTAGTCCCTATCTGTATTTCCTGTGTTATGCCTCACTGCAGCTGTGTGGTTACACCAGGTTCGCAGTTATGGGTGCCATCTTGGTCCTACGCTTGTCCATCCCTAGCGATTGCCTACTGGACACTGGTATGGAGCAGTACACATTTCACACCTGCATTTAGCATTAGCCGGTGGATGCTTTGCACAATCAGTGGGGAGTAAGGCACGTGCTACTCCCACATCCCTCCCACGGTGCGGGACAACGTATTATCTGCCAAACAACACCGAGCCCCGTTTCTGCATACCCAGGATCCCATGGCTGCAACCCTCGACGGTACCCATTACACATCCGGCATGTGTGCGGGAATGGGATGTGGACGCACCTCTATGGACTCTACAATCTGGGAATATCTGTTCATATGTCCTGCATTCCATGGACAGTTGTCATCAACCCTGAACACGCTGGGGGTGCATATGTCTGGCTGTACCGTAGTCACGGCTGTCAGTTCTTCTGGGTCTCTCGATCGCAGCTGGTTGACATTGCATACAGATGAATCTCTGGGGTCCTACTATGAACACCATTGTGCATATGTACAGTGTAGACCTTGTTGGACTGTGTCCATCTGGCTAGTGGGTTTGACTGCTGTTGTATGTTCCCTAATCGCGGATGTCTGCTTGCTACCCATATTATGTAGTGCTACGTTAACCAGGTTATTCTAAACTGAAACCGGATGGTGTAAATCCAATGATGCAGGCTAGGAGATGCTTTAAGTAATCCTCAAATGTCCCATTAGGATATGTCCACCACTGTATTGTCAAACTGACACAACCAAAACATGTAGATCCTATTAATTCATTGAAGGATGTTCTTTATAAGCGTGAACGCCATAGTTTAAGGATCCTATGACTTTCCTAGTTGACGTTGTTGGTGTGCCATTAGTATGTGTTCCGCAGGTCGCCCATTTGTTCCGCGGTATGGAAGCGAGTGATCCCCATTCTCTTTCTGGCAGATTGAGTGCTGTGTATGCCAGTATTCGCACGGCGGTCTGACTTTGTAAGTGGAGTCTCTACTGTAGTCCCTATCTGTATTCCCTGTGTTTTGCCTTACTACAGCTGTGTGATTCCACCAAGTTTGCAGTTATGGGTGCCATCTTGGCCGTACGTTTGTCCATCCATGGGAACTGCCTAATGGACACTGGTATAGGGCTGTACACATTTCACAGCAGCATTTAGCATTCTCTGGTGGATGATTTGCATTATTAGTGCGGAGTAACGCATATGCCATACCCACATCCCTCACACGGGGCGGGACAACGGATCATCTGCCAATCAACACCGAGACCCATTTCTGCATACCCACGATCCCATGGCTGCAACCCTCGACAGTACAAGTTGCACATCCTCCATGTGTGCGGGAATGGGATGTGGACAATGGACTGGACAATCTGGGGATTTCTGTGCATATCACCTGCATTTCATGGACAGTTGTCATCAACCTTGAACACGCTGGTGGTGCATATATGTAGCAGTGCCGTAGTCACGGCTGTCACTTCATCTGGGTCTCCCGATCGCAGCAGGTTGACATTGCGTACGGATAAATTTTTGGGTCCTACAATGGACACCAATGTGCATATGTAAAGTGTAGAACTTATTGGACTGTGTCCATCTGGCCAGTGGGTTTGACTGCTGCTGTATGTTCAGCAATCACGGATGTCTGTTTGAGTACCCATATTATGTAGTGCTACGTAAACCGGGTTTTCCGCCACTGAATCCAAATGGTGTAATTCCAATGATGCAGGCTAACAATTGCTTTAACTAATCCGCAGATATCCCATGGGACATTCCTGCCTCTGTGTTGTCAAATTAACACGAACAAAACATGTAGATCCTATTAATTCATTGAAGGATGTTCTTTATATGTGGGTACGCCATAGCTTAACCATCCTATAACCTTCCTAGTTGACGTTGTTGGTGTGCCATTAGTATGTGTTCCGCAGGTCGCCCATTTGTTCCGCGGTATGGAAGCGAGTGATCCCCATTCTCTTGCTGGAAGATTGAGTGCTGTGTACGCCGGTATTCGCACGGCGGTCTGACTTTGTATGTGGAGTCTCTACTGTAGTCCCTATCTGTATTCCCTGTGTTTTGCCTTACTACAGCTGTGTGATTCCACCAGGTTTGCAGTTATGGGTGCCATCTTGGCAGACGTTTGTCCATCCTTGGGAAATGCCTACTGGACACTGGTGTAGGGCTGTACCCATTTCACAGCTGCATTTAGCATTCTCCGGTGGATGATTGTCATTATTGGTGGGGGGTAAGGCATGTGCTATACCCACATCCCTCCCACGGGGCGGGACAATGGATTATCTGCCAAACAACACCGAGCCCCATTTCTGCATACCCACGATCCCATGGCTGCAGCCCTCGACGGTACCCATTATACATTCTTCATGTGTGCGGGACTGAGATGTGGATGCACATCTATGGACACGGCCATATGGGTATTTCTGCTCATATGTTCTGCATTTCATGGACACCTGTCATCAACCTTAAACACGCTGGTGATGCATATGTCTAACAGTGCCGTAGCCATGGCTGTTACGCCTTCAGCGTCACTTCCTCCATCACGTTTATCTTGCATAGGGCTAAATTTTTGGGTCCTACAATGGACACCAATGTGCATATGTAAAGTGTAGAACCTGTTGGACTGTGTCCATCTGGCCAGTGGGTTTGACTGCTGCTGTATGTTCCCCAATCGCGGGTGTGTGTTTGACTACACATATTATGTAGTGCTACGACATCCAGGTCTTTCAAACCTGAAACCGAATGGTGTACATCCAAAGATGCAGGTTAGCAACTGCTTTACATAATCCTCAGAAGTGACAATACAAAATATCCGCCAATGTATTGTCAAAATAACACCACCATGACATGTGGATCCTATTAATTCATTGAAGGATGTTCTTTATATGTGAGTACGCCATAGCTTGACCATCCTATAACCTTCCTAGTTGACGTTGGTGGTGTGCCATTAGTATGTGTTCCGCAGATCGCCCATTTGTTCCGCAGTATGGAAGCGAGTGAACCCCAGTTTCTTGCTGGCAGATCGAGTGCTGTGTACGCCGGTATTCGCACGCCGGTCTGGCTTTGTATGGGGGGTGTGTACTGTGGTCCCTATCTGTATTTTCTGTTTTATGCCTTACTGCAGCTGTGGAATTACACCGGGTTTGCAGTTATGGGTGACCATCTTGGTCGTACGTTTGTCTGTCCATGGGAAATGCCTACTGGACACTGGTATAGGGCTGTACACGTCACAGCTGCATTTAGCATTCTCCGGTGGATGATTTGCATTATTAGTGGGGAGTAACGCATGTGCTATACCCACATACCTCCCACGGGGCGGTACGACGGATTATCTGCCAATCAACACCGAGCCCCATTTCTGCATACCCATGATCCCATGTCTGCAACCCTCGATGGTACCCATTGCACATCCTTCATGTGTGCGGGAATGGGATGTGGACACACGTCTATGGACTCGGCAACCTGGGGAGTCCTATTCATATGTCCTGCATTTCATGGACACTTGTCATCAACCTTGAACACGCTGGTGATGCACATATCTAGCTGTGCCGTAGTCTCGGCTATCAGTTCTTCTGGGTCTCTAGATCGCTGCCTGTTCACATTGCATATGGATAAATTTTTGGGTCTTACAATGGACACCAATGTGCATATGTAAAGTGTAGAACTTATTGGACTGTGTCCATCTGGCCAGTGGGTTTGACTGCTGCTGTATGTTCAGCAATCACGGATGTCTGTTTGAGTAACCATATTATGTGGTGCTACGTAAACCGGGATTTCCGCCACTGAACCCAAATGTTGTAATTCCAATGATGCAGGCTAACAATTGCTTTAACTAATCCGCAGATATCCCATTGGGACATTCCCGCCTCTGTATTGTAAAATTAACACGAACGAAACATGTAGATCCTATTAATTCATTGAAGGATGTTCTTTATATGTGGGTACGCCATAGCTTAACCATCCTATAACCTTCCTAGTTGACGTTGTTGGTGTGCCATTAGTATGTGTTCCGCAGGTCGCCCATTTGTTCCGCGGTATGGAAGCGAGTGATCCCCATTCTCTTGCTGGCAGATTGAGTGCTGTGTACGCCGGTATTCGCACGGCGGTCTGACTTTGTATGTGGAGTCTCTACTGTAGTCCCTATCTGTATTCCCTGTGTTATGCCTTACTACAGCTGTGTGATTCCACCAGGTTTGCAGTTATGGGTGCCATCTTGGCCGTACATTTGTCCATCCATGGGAACTGCCTAATGGACACTGGTATAGGGCTGTACACATTTCACAGCTGCATTTAGCATTCTCCGGTGGATGATTTGCATTATTAGGGCGGAGTAACGCATATGCCATACCCACATCCCTCACACGGGGCGGGACAATGGATCATCTGCCAATCAACTCCGACACCCATTTCTGCATACCCACGATCCCATGGCTGCAACCCTCAACAGTACCCATTGCACATCCTCCATGTGTGCGGGAATGGGATGTGGACGCACATCTATGGACACGACAATCTGGGGATTTCTGTGCATATGTCCTGCATTTCATGGACAGTTGTCATCAACCTTGAACACGCTGGTGGTGCATATATGTAGCTGTGCCGTAGTCATGGCTGTCACTTCATCTGGGTCTCTCGATCGCAGCCGGTTGACATTGCGTACGGATAAATTTTTGGGTCCTACAATGGACACCAATGTGCATATGTAAAGTGTAGAACATGTTGGACTGTGTCCATCTGGCCAGTGGTTGTGACCGCTGCTGTATGTTCCCCAATCGCGGATGTGTGTTTGACTACACATATTATGTTGTGCTACGAAACCCATGTTTTACTATGATTAACCCAAATGGTGTTAATGTAATGCTGCAGGTTGGCAACTGCTTTAAGTAATCCTCAGAAGGCCCAGTAGGACATATACGCCACTGTATTGTCAATATAACACAGCCAGAACATGTAGACCCTATTGATTCATTGAAGGATGTTCTTTATAAGCGGGAACGCCAGTGTTTAAACATCCTATGACCTTCCTAGTTGACGTTGTTGGTGTGCCATTGGTATGTGTTCCACTGGTTGCCCATTTGTTCCGCAGTATGGCAGCGAGTAATCCCCATGTTGTTGCTGGCAGATTGAGTGCTGTGTACGCCGGTATTCGCACGGCGGTCTGGATTTCTATGGGGAGTGTCTACTGTAGTTGCCATCTGCATTTCCTGTGTTATGCCTTACTGCAGCTGTGTAATTCCACCGGGCTTGCAGGTATGGGTGCCATCCTGGTCGTAGGCTTGTCCATCCATGGGGATTGCCTACTGGACACTGTTATGGCCTGTACACATTCCACACCTGCATTTAGCATTATCCGGTGGATGCTTTGCATTATTAGTGGGGAGTAGGTCATGTGCTACACCCACATCCCTCCCACGGGGCGGGACAACGGATTATCTGCCAAACAACACCGAGCCCCATTTCTGCATACCCAAGATCCCATGGCTGCAACCCTCGACAGTACCCATTACACATCCTTCATGTGTGCGGGACTGGGATGTGGACGAACATGTATGGACACGTCGATCTGGGGATTTCTGTTCATATGTCCTGCATTTCATGGACACCTGTCATCAACCTTAAACACGCTGGTGGTGCATATGTCTAACTGTGCCATAGTCACGGCTATCGCATCATCTGGTGGTCGGAAACGGCTGGATGGACTTCTGTTAGGAGGTATTTTTGGGTCCTACAATGGACACCAATGTGCATATGTAAAGTTAGATGTTGCTGGACTGTGTCCAACTGGCCAGTGGTTTTGACTGCTGCTGTATGTTCCCCAATCGCGGATGTCTGTTTGACTACCTAGTCTACGTGGTGCTACGTAAACCAGGTGTTTTAGAAATGTGAACAAATGGTGTACATCCAAAGATGCAGGTTAGCAACTGCTTTAAATAAACCTCAGACGTCCCAATAGGACATATCCGTCACTGTATTTTCAACATAACACCACCAGAACATGTTGATCCCCTATGTATTCATTGAAGCATGTTTTCTTTATAGGTGGGAACGCCATAGTTTACATATCCTAGTTGACGTTGTTGGTGTGCCATTAGTATGTGTTCCACAGGTCGCCCATCTGTTCCGCAGTATGGTAGCGAGTGCTCCCCATTTTGTTGCTGGCAGATTGAGTGCTGTGTATGCCGGTGTTCGCACGGCGGTCCAACTTTGTATGGGGAATGTCAACTGTAGTCCCTATGTGTATTTCCTGTGTTATGCCTTACTGCGGCTGTGTAATTCCACTGGGTTTGCAGTTATGGGTGCCATCTTGGTCGTACGCTTGTTCATCCATGAGAATTGCCTACTGGACACTGGTATATGGCTGTACACATTTCACACCTGCATTTAGCATTCTCCGGTGGATGCTTTGCATTATTAGTGGGGAGTAAGGCAGGTGCTACGCCCACATCCCTCCCACGGGGCGGGACAACGGATTATCTGCCAAACGACACCGAGCCCTGTTTCTACATACCCAGGATCCCTTGGCTGCAACAATCGACAGTATCCATTACACATCCTTCATGTGTGCGGGACTGGGATGTGGACGCACTTCTATGGACTCGGAACTCTGGGGATTTCTGTGCATATGTGCTGCATTTCATGGACAGCTGTCATCAACATTGAACACGCTGGTGGTGCATATGTCTAGCTGTGCCGTGGTCACGTTTTCGGTTCTCATGGTTGGACGATGAAGGCTGGCACGTATTCCGTACGGGACAATTTTTGGGTCCTACAATGGACACCAATGTGCATATGTAAAGTGTAGAGCTTGTCGGACTGTGTCCATGTGGCCAGTGGTTTTGACTGCTGCTGTGTGTTCATCAATCGCGGATGTCTGCTTGACTACCCATAGTGTGTAGTGCTACGGAAACCATGTTTTCCAAAACCGGAACCAAATGGTGTACATCCAATGATGCAGGTTAACAACCGCTTTAATTAATCCCCAGAGGTCCCAGTAGGGAAGTATCGCCACTTTATTGTCGGAATAACACCACCATACCAGGTAAATCATGGGCACTTTGGCCCGGTCTTACCGGCCATTTGCAAGTGTAATTAGCAGACACGTGTCAATACATGTATAATAATGCATATTGTAATACAGACGTTAATCTATGTTATTTGGACAATGGCTTCTGCTAATGACATACGTTGCTGTGGGTGTTGCCGGTTACCATACACATGGCTTTCTCAAAGGCCGAATTCTCAATTCTGAACACTACTGTGGTCACCTTTAAGGACCCTGAGCCAGTGGTCAACAGTACTCAAGCCACTGCATCACTTACATATGCCTTCTACCGGTACCTACAGGACTGCATGGATCAGGCATTCCCTTACCCAACTGTGGTTCATTGTACCAATGCCAAGCATCCAGTGTGGTGTACCCCAGCCATACACAAGCTGTATAACGAGAGGATGTGGCTACTACAAGGCAGAGCAGACACCTTGTGAGGTATGACACCCTTGCTCATTATATGTGTAGAGCTACAGGCTGTCATGACATGGTCCAGGGCAGGTTCCACAGATATCTCTCCATGGACTTGGCAGACAATCATACAGCCTTCATTTGCTATGCTGGACACCTGGGAGGTAACTCACACATATGCTCTGACTGGGTTCACAATGATGTGGAGTTTACTGAACATACACACATTGCCAACATACGGGCTGACATGTTCGGTGAAGACATCTCCACCCCCTCCCCCCCACATGGAGAGATGTCTGTACCAGCGGTTTGTGGTCCCCGAATGTTCTGTAACGCACGGGTGGGACATGCTCTCTCCAGGGTAGTGAACACAGCATCCATGGGACCAGCTGGTGTCCTGACTGTGTACTCCGCAATCTCATTGAGGAATTAGACCCACAGTTAGGACAACTGTTTATTCTTAGCCTCACCTCGGGTAACGTACCCAAGTTGTGTCGCACGGCGACTGTAGTCCCACTTCACAGGGCCAGTGCCTCCACTGACCCTGGTATTACTGTCCCATTACCATGAGAAGACTTATCTGCAAAGACATGGGGAGGGATCATACTGCGGCCCGTGGATGACGACATAGGGGACCTGCATACTTTGCATCCAACCCAGTTTGGCTTGGTCAGGGGCGGTTCATGCGTTTAAATCCTGGTTGATGTTTTAGGGACAGTCACCGAGGCCATTGATGGGGGTCTTGCAGTCCATACAGCCTACCTCGACCTGGCAAAGGCCTTCAACACAATACCCCCCTCGGGTATCATTGATAAACCCATCGGCTTGGATGTGAACATGTACATCGCAGGATGGGTTGCAAACTGGCTAGGTGACACGACCCACGCGGTCATAGTTGCTGGCAGCATGTCGGACTTACTGCCTGTCACAGGCGGTGTCCCACGGGGCTCTGCCCTGGGTCCACTCTTTTTCTACATCTACATTTCCACAGTACAAGCACACACAGGGGTGTTATGGCTGACATTGTTTGTAGATGACTGCGAACCGGGTGCCATAGTGGGACGGACATCTGACACAGATATCCTTCAAAGGGGCCTCCCAGATATGTATATCTGCTGTCAGGGACATGGCCTACAGCTAAATGACAGGTAATGCATAGTCATACCCATCGAGAAGAACGAGGTCACTCCTGTCCGGCATATGGGTGGCAGTCCACTGAGCACGGGGGTAATTACCAGGGATCTGGGGACCCAGGTTGTCGGTCACCATTCGTTCAACACACACGTTGCTATCATGGTTCGGTAGAACTTCTACATTGCCCACCTGATCGTGCAGGGATTCGCATCTAGATCAGGGTAGGTCATCGTCTCCTTGTACTTATTACGTGTTACACCTATGATTGAGTACATTGCCCCATTCAGAGGGTATCTGACCCGACACCTACAGCAGCTGGGAAGGCCCCATAGGTTAATCGTCAGACAGATGCAGGGTGTCAGGGATTTGTGTTATGCTGCCCCACTGTTAGGACTCCTGCTCCATTCAGTCACATACCTCTTGTTCGGTGTTGACCTGTGCCTGACATACGAGGCCATGTCGACCCATATTTGATGACTATGCTTCACCTACTGGATCTACATCCCTCGGAACCACAAGGGCAGGTGATGTGAACCTTGACACGGTCATTAACAGGATGTGTTGGAGTGACACATACGTCACCCAGACACTCACTATGCTGTGGATCTACATCACAGTACATGTGAGGCAGAGAACCTTGCTAGCCTTGTTCGAGGGGGATCTTGTCCGTTGGATGGGGGATTGCAGATATACCCCAGGGATTACATCATTGTCACTGCTTGACAGAGGTACAGCAATATAATAGGCATTTTATCTCTGGACCAGAGGGTTGGCAAAGGAATCCTAACTATGGCCTAGGGTTAAGGCTGACCTTGGGTAGATAGCCTACTCTGTACCTATGGACCTATGAACCTATGTTCATAGTTTGTCCCATTCACACTTGTCTATCCCCTATCCTCTTTCTCATGTGTATATTTCTGTGGCACGTGATTGACCTCTGTATTACCTGCAGGTATGCTGTCTACAGTGCACATACGTCACGGTTGATTACAGTGTATCTGTGTCCCTACCTCTGTGATACTGAGGACTACCACACATCCTTCACAGCATTACATGCATATGTCCATTCTATTATTCTTTGGCCTATGGGGGGGTGTTAAGGCAATGGTTACACATGTCCCTGTTTATGCGCGCGTCATGGTGGTCTTTGACCAGCCTCCATTGTGGTCGTGGGATGGACGGTAGTGTTGGTGTGTGTTTGGCATGTGTTTTCACTGCCGGTACATCTGTGGGAGGTGGGGTTGGCACATGTTCCTCTTTGCAGGGGGCCCCATCCTGGAGTTTTGTGTCATGCATCTACACTTGGCATGTGCCATATGTCCTGTGCTATTCCCACAGTCGTGTATGCCTTCATGCATTACTACTGCATGTTACTGGCTGTTTGTATGTGGTACATATGGCTATTATGGTGGTTGGCTTGGCCTATTCCCATGCTATGACATACCCATCCACCCGGGCATATGCATGTTATTCCGTCCTTTGCGTTGGCCGTGGGTGTTTGGCCGTCCGGCAACGCTATTCTCAACATGTGATGTCCCACCTTCCCCTTCTGTGCCTGTGGCACCCTGTTAGGGCGTCCTGTTTGGTAAGCAGATGTTCCTCTATATGTCTTGTGTTTGACATGTCTGCATAGCTAATCATCGGTACGGTGGTTGAACATACCGCCTTGTCCAGATGTGTACAGTTATGTGCACCGTGGTGTGTGCACGCCTATGGGGTTTGGACAGGTCCATACCACATGCGGGATGTACACATTCTGCCGACACATTCACATGCAGCCATTTGCATATCTGTACCTGAGGTGGGTTGTTAACATGTGGGGTACATATTTGCCCGTGTGGCACTGCCTAGGACAATACTTCTTACCACATTTCAGGTATGCCCATTGTGTGTAGGTGTGTAGCTACGCAAGGCTGCTAGCTGGGTTGGGTGCACAGTCGTAAATGGGTGCGGGATACATGCTATGATGGGGCTATTGTGTATTACATTTGCATGCATGAGTTCTGCTTCTGGATATTACGCTTAGACATACGCCGTCCTGTGTATGCGACGAGCACGTTGCTGGGTGTGGTACATGTTGCTATGCACATGTTTGCCTGTGTTTAGGGTATCTTGTTTCCTTCTTGTTGTTATATCGACACGGCTACCCGGCTGTGTACTCTCACTACTGCTGGTGACCATGCCCATGTCGCTACTTCTATGTCGGTGCGGCGCTGACATGCTGCGGTACACCTTCACTGGGTATGCCCACTGACAGTGCATTGCGGGACGGACACGGTATTACACGTATCCTTTGTTCCTTGGACGGGTACACTTAGGGCTTCGTGGGTTGATGTTTGGTTTTCCGTTTTGTTGGGACGGGTACTATGTTGCATACTCTGCGTACGTTTCATTCTCCACGGGCCCTGGCTGGTGCAGTTACTATTACGGGCGGCCTGTGGAAGTCAGCACTTTAGGTTGCTCATCGCCTGCCGGCTTGGCCACGCCTCCGGACGCATCCTACTTGGGCTCGCTCACATGCCCTACGCACATGTCTGTCGTTGCGGCGCACACTCATTACTATGCATATGGCGCTGCTACACCGACTATTCACTGCACCGCCAGCGCAAGCCTTACACCGACCTTGCGCCGAGCTTCATGAATCCCGGGGATAGTCTATTTTGTTACATATATAATTTTTATTGTCTAGATTTGGCGTATGCTTTATTCATTTATTTCTCTTCTTTAATCTTTTTGTTTTAAACAATTTGAAAAAAACATAAATGCCTTTCTTTCCTAGTTGATTTATTTAATTGTGCAATATTGCTTCTGCGGCTTGTGAGTGTATATTTATTTCTTTGTAACACTGAAGTGAAAGGGATGGATGCATACCTTGATTTTCTGTATACATTATTTCTTTTATGTTACTTTCCATTTTAAAAGTAAATATAGATTTAATGTTTGTTTTGGTGGGCTACGATGTGTGGTTTTGTGTATGTATATTTTGCATTATGTGTGTATTAGAGGGATCAATCATGTTTGCAGTCTTGTCAGTGCAGCACTTATGAGATCATAAATTGTGTTGTTATAGCAAATAAGATGGTTGTCTCCTGTTATACCACTGTTTAACTGCTAAGCCGCTTTGATGTTCAGTACAGCTGTCCGTGAACTGTGGTACTTCTGTTCTTCATCCTATGTATTCAGCTTGTGTACATACTATTTACCAACTGCCTTTGTGGATTTTATTAATATATTATTTCTGCATCATTAATGCACATTTCTCTGTGAAAACGACTGTCAGATTTGTCACACAGAATGACGGAGTCATCATTCTGCTACTGATGACCCATCCAGCTGTGAGAGGTGCTGACCATGAGCAATGAGAATGAGTAGCAACAATATGCAAACCTATGTGAAGCAAGGCCTGTATGGCTGACCACACTGCTTTCAAATGGCAGATACCAGACCCAGTGCAGTAGCAGACTGCCAAGGAAAGGAGAAAGTACCGTTGGACTGCAGCATGGGACTTTGGTCTGTAACTGAAGATTGGTGAATGTACAGAGGCATGTACTCACTATTGGTCATAGCAAGAAGGTCCATTGTTCCATTAGAAGGCATGCCTTGCCATTATGGGTGCCATGTTAGTACAAAACATTCACCAAGCAGCAGGACAACCCACTGTAGGTATTATGATAGGGGAATGCAGAGGCTAATTGCTCAGGAAAGGCTGATCCTTCAGTCCAATAATGCTGATTGTCTTATGGAGGTGATACAGAAAAAAGAACTCCTTTTTTGGATTTAGCCTTTGCATGGTGTTTTATTATGCAGCTTTCCACAGGGTATATATTACAGGTCACGTCTCAAAATACAACATAATTAATTCTAAGACTAAATCTCTCTCTCTCTCTCTATATATATATATATATATTTGTATATATATAATTTTTTGGTTTTTTTTGGAGATCCCCCACCCCCAAGGCAATACTTACTGCATAGAGGTATATCTTGTTTACTTAAATATGCGGATGAAATGGTTTAGTTCAGTTTGTGGGTATGTAGAAATGTTTCTTTATTATCCTGTAGAAACTTAATAGGTCAAGAAATGTTTTTAAGTGCTAGTTTTGCAATAGATGACTTAATAATTCTGTCAACAGCAACATACTTTCAAATCCTTGTTTATTACTTGTGTCTGAAGTCTGCTTACAGTTCAGTGGTGTTTCTGAGTCAAGACTGAAAGAGATACTTCGCTTCATTTTAAATGAGAATGCAAACCAATTGAAAACATTGGAGTTCTTGTCAAAGAACTTTCCATGGCATACTATATAGTGCAATAAGGCTTTTCTGTTCTTCTAGTTTCCAAGAAGCTGAGGTGTCTGTTTCACTCATTGATTCTTAGAGCCAGATTAGCTGCTTAAAAAACATACCAAAGCTTTATGCCAACAAGCATTATTAGCTGTTGACAACACAAGACTGTATGACAACATATACATAAGGAAGCTATGAGCATCATGTCCTGGAAATGAGAAGGGTCTAAAGCTTTAAACATGTGACAGATTGTTGTGTTTTTTTTCATTTACTTTTCTGTACTCAAGTAAGAGAAAACATCATTTGCTTTATTCACTAACTTTTCAGTACTGCAAGTCAACTTTTGTGTCTATAAACTATGCCAACTCACTTTCCACTCCTGCTTGGTGGTATTCTTTATGCATGCCACTTTCTCTCTGGTGGTGATGTATAGCTCTGTCAGTTAGATTGCTTCTGTTATAGCAATAGTGCATTGCCAAGGTATAGGTTATTTTCGGATTTATAATTAACTTCTGTGGTTTACTTTTGAGGGTAAAACAATAACTCACAACATTAACAACACATTGTTGCTATTCTACAATGCCTTTTAGACTTAAATTGATTAAAAGGTTAAAATAATTTTCTTTTCATAAATGTTGCTTAGTATTTCAGTTACTGAAATTTTCTATTGCATATTAATCTAGCCATTTTAAACTTGTGTTAATATTTATGATCATGTGCAATCTGAAGATTCTGGCATGTGGGTTTAAATTAAATTAACTTTGTGTGTGTTTTTTTACTTTATGCAAAATTAATATACTTTTTAGATTAAGTTTAATTTATGTGGGAAATCATTGGCATTCCATTGTTTATGATTGTTTTAATTGATGCAATTTTGGTGTTGTCCTTGTGTGTGAATATTCTTTGTTATTTTCTTTTGAGCATTTTTGCCCTCCCCCCATGAATCATAATCTGGCCTTCCAACCCAGACCCTGCCTGTGCAAGGTCTGCCAGCTTCCTTATGCCCCTGAGACTGACTCACATATAGCTGGAACAAGTCACAAAACCTAAGGGCATTCTGGGGGTCTAGGCCCTCACCATCAGCTAGGGGTATTACTTTACATCTATTCCATTTGTCCTCCCCCTGTTGGAGTCTTTGTGGTCATGTCCTAGAGGTGGGCATGCAATGGAGCTATGTGGCATATTTATCTTCTTCCACAGCAACTCAGCCAAGCTGACCACCTTTTGCATCCTTGGACAATGACCCTCCCTCCCCATATGACATCTCTGGTCTCCAACAGAAATTGTTGCAGTGATCACCCACATAAGTCCCCCTCCTCTTGATGTGAGCACCCATCCCTCCCTTGCTTCTCTAGCATTCATCTGAGTTGCTAATCAAACTCAGGTTGGCTAGGCTGTACTCAAGGCTTTATCCCTCTACACCACTTGAGTGTTCCTGGAGGACCCAGAATCAACTAGTTGCCCATATGTTGAAGGAGTTAAAGCAGGGGCAGAGAAGAATAATAAGGCAATGTCTATGTCTCTCTCTCAAACATAAGATGAAGGTGAACTACAGTGTTGTACATCTCTTATCTTCTTCCTAGAAGAATGTGGACATGTTTTCTCCTTGGTTCTATTACTGGATCTAGATTTGTGCATCTTCCCTACAGTCACATGTTTCATTCACCAAAATACTTGAAAAAAATGTATAAATGTATTCAAAAACAATTGCTAGACTATCTCCTACAGGGCGAACTCCTATCCCCTACATAACATGGCTACTGCCCTTCCCATAGTACTAACAGCAAACTTCTACTTCAAATGTCCTCATTAGGTCTCTCTCAGCCCACCCTTCTATGGTTCAAAAGCTACTTGTCCAATAGGTATCAGTCAGCAAAATGGTACTTCATGCTCTCTCCTTAACTCCCAGTAACCAACAGTGTACCACAAAGCTCTATTCTTGGTCCCCTCCTATTTACAACTTTTTCACCAAAACTCTCTACACATCCACACAACAGGCCACCCTAAGACAATACCCAGATGATTCCACTCTCATTTTCTCATTTTCATCTGACAACATGGGACATTTCCCAAAAAATACTCAGGAAGTTTTAAGAGCCACTGAAACATGGCTTCATGTCTTCATAACTTACAACACATGCTCATCCCAAAAAGGACTAAACTTTTACTTTGTTCGCCAAATCTCTTTCTCATGAAAAAACAAAACTTAAAGTCCTTTCTCTTGATAATGCAGCCATTAAAGTCACTTCTCATAGTAAATTATTAGGGGTGATAATGGTTAATAATCTTATAGTCGACCTGCATATACAAAACTACATAAGAAACAATAATCAAAAACAAGGGATGCTTTACAGAGCCAAAAACTTTCTCACCAATGCAACTAAAACTACACTTGCCACTACTTATCTCCCCCCCCCGACACTTCTTTATGGCACTCACATTCTTACTAACCCCCAGTCTTCACAAAAATTAAAGCCTGAACAATGTTATAACAAAGTTGCGAAACTTGCACCAAATACCCCATTCAGAACCCACCACTGCATAGCACTAAAACCCTAAATTGGTTAGAACTGCCTCATCAACTAACATATACTAACTTTACCACCAATAAAAATATCTAGCATGCTTCTGCCTGTCCAGCACTAAAAACCATTCTATAAAACTATGTTCTCAGTCAGTCAGTGCGATCCAGTGACCAACCTATCAGATCTGCGGGACATCTTCTGTAATCGTACAAGGTTGCTAAGGCCTGCAACTCCTAACATGTATCTATCAGGTCACTACTCTCCCTTACATCTTTCAAAACCACTCTGACAGACTTCCTAGCTAACATCTGTCTCTTCCCTTGCTCAAAAACAGGATAAACTATATCTCTAAATGTGAACAAGTACCTTTTCATTCCTTACACCTCCTTACTCTCCCTTCTTCACTTACTTCCTTACGTCTATCAAATTCTTTTCCCTGGTTTTCTCTCTAAATATACTATAAGTCTGTTTTTCCCCACAAGTCTTATTGCAATTCCTGTTTATATTAGATTAACTTAACTTTCATTTCTCTAAAAACTGTTTAAAATTTCTCTAAATATTAAGATTGTCATATAACTTGCATATATTCTTAACAAATGTTTTATATTATGTCTAATGTGTTATAATTATGTAAGCTGTAGATGTTTTTGCCTTATTTTTGAAGATTGTTATAATTATTTAAACTGCAGATGTTTTTGTTTTATGTTTGAAGATTCCAAAATTATTGTTCTTAAAATGTTCTGTACTAATTTGGAAATTTTCTACGTGAAATGACCTTCTCTCCAGTTGGATTTTCAAATCAAATGTCAATAAATTAATCATAGTTTACATTCTGGCATAATTTCCCTTCTCCTGTTTTCCTGACCATTAAATCATCTTCTGCTCATCTCACCTTCAAAATTAGCATTACTGCTTTCTGAGGCTTACTGTATTAATTCTGTACCCTTTTTCCAACTTTCTAAAAATAAACTTTACCTATGATAGTTTTTCTGCTCCGTCTATTTGCCTTTCCACAGCGCATTTCCCAGCAGTGTACTGTCTACATCCTGTTAATTTTAGGATTTCTACCATGCCATTCCTTTCCCTTTTTGCATAAATTGGATATATCTCCCTCATATATCATTGCTCACTAGCATAACATTTCTAAATTCTGAGACACTTAAGTGTGACTCCTGGAACAGTGAGAATTAGTGTAAGAAAACTGGGACTTAATATGCATATTCTGAAATTCCTATATCTCAGACTATACCTTTTCTCAAAGGCATGGCATTATCAGTACTTATAAATACTGAGTGTGTAATAAGTACAGAGGGCTTGCACCCTACAAAAAAACAAATTCAATGGTGAACACAGATTGTTGATATTCATTCTTTTTGCTGTCATTTCTCTATTTTTTTTTCTTTAGTACACTTATGGGTCTCTAAAGTACACTGCCGACCTGTTTACTACAGAAACCTGCATAGAAGTATTACTACACTAAAATATTACATTAGCTGGAATATTTATTCCATTCTTACTTGTTCTGAAGAGTGATGTTTATATTGTTTAGAAATACTCTGTAACAAATGTAGGCGAGCTACAGCCCAGGGATCACATTTAGACCACAGTGGCTTCTTATGCAGCGCCAAGACTCTTCTGCAGCTGTAAATTTTGTGATGCTTGACTTGGTGAAGCAGTGATACTAAAAACTACAAAACGTTTTAGTAAATGGAGTCTTTCATATAGCCTTGACTGCAGTTAGGAGCCTTTTTATTAGCGCAAGTTACATTTTCCCTGGCTACATTACACTGTCTATTCTATGAATATTTCACTTTCACACCAATTGCTAGGACTCAAAGTGCTGTGAGATGAATAGCCACTGCTCTGGTGGTACACTGACTCCAGATCCTTAGTGTTTAAGCTAAAACTATAGATTCATCATCTGTTTTTTCCTATGAGTACTGTCTATCTGCTTTAATGGAAGACCATATTTAATAGCAACTCTTAAGAGCGGTACTGTGTTTCTATTGCTGTCACCCATACCTACATTGTCTGTTTGATTCATTTGTTTAAATTGTTATAACAGCCCTTTTTATATCTTAGATCAAAAGAACATCTACTGTTGCTACTAAACTACTAAAATTTGAGAGGTGATGTATGGAGCCTTCATGCATTTAATCATTGTTCATCACATACTCCAAACGCAACTCTTACAGCTGCTAGATATCTGCACAGTCGCTGACTTTGACCATCTTTGACTGTCTTTGACACTCATATGATTTTCTTTCCAGTTGTGACTGGATAACAGGCAGTTAGTGTTTTGGTAAATAGATTATGTCTATCTTGAGTAAATGTAATACATATCATTGATACTTGAGAAGAAATTTTTGCTGTTGTTGGCATGTTGCAGAAGGCATTTTGGTAAGAAATGACAGTTTGCATTGGCTTTGAAAAAACTATTAGGCAGCTGACATTGTTTGGTTCATTTTAATATGCCTCTTGAATAGTTGAAATGCAGAAGCAGTGAAGAACAGACTTGACAGTGCATTGCAAATCATATCATTTTATTTCATTTGTTGAGTTTACATCTAATAGCTGAATGCAAAGACGTGTTTAGTGTTTTAATGGATCTTGTGAAATTTAAATATGCTTATTGCTATTTTTAATTTTCATCAAAAGTTCTTTGCCGTGACACAAGGGATTTTTACATATCGTGCAGACCTCAGTAATGTTGTTGCAGTAATGTTATATTTATACATAGTTAACAATGCAAGTATGAATCCCCGTCTTGGAGTATAACAATATAGAATACATTGAATTCTAGTACATTTTAGCTACCCTATCCAATATATAGACTTATAACTGGTTTGGGAAGGAGGGAAGGATTAATTAGTGTTCATTTTATTTTCAATTCTATTTTATTTTTCTGATCCCCATCTGCAGCTCTCTGCATTATCCAAGTATCAGAGCCAAACTGAGCACCTACCAGCATTTTATGTCTCTAATATTCGTTTTTGGATTTGCACAATAAACCTGCTATTTTATCAACTGCTGTGGTCGGTTTCATTTTGGAACACAGTATTTGCATAGCGTGGAATTTGGCCTTTGTTTGGGCTGAGTGTTTTGCTCGTACAACTTCCTGCTTGGTCAGATCTCCTTGACTTTCTGGTGTTACTAGTCATTCAATATACTGCAATTAAGCAATTTCATTTTAAAAAGTTTTGTTATGTTCAGCATTGCTAACTCATCCTTATTATGTGCTGAATACAACAGTCAGTTGCCAAGATTTGTTTTTAGTTTTAATTAAAAAAAGCATTAAATGACATTAATGAGAGATACCTCAAGTGCTCACCATTATGTCATATTATGTTGCCTGCCATATTCTCATGTACAACACTAGTTAGTCATTAGCTGTTTTGGTGTGAAATAAAGTTAAAACTATTGCTGACTTCTCAGAATGACCCTGACATTGACTATTTTTGGTCTGTGTCCCATAAGTTTGTGGTTTTCTGGATAATCATTGAGGATTGCTATCAATAAATAAGAGGGGGCACAATGGCTGTAGATAAAAGCAACTTACTACCTTGTTGTTTGCAAAGATAACAGGCCAGGAGTAATAAAGAGTTACACTAAGTGTAGCAATTATGTTGGTATCGCGCAGTGCCACAGACAAAATAGCACAATATTTGGCATTCATTAAACAGCTCTACATGATGTGTAGATCTGCCAAATGCAGATATATGGTAGAATATGCTAATAAAAACATAAGGAGACAAAGTACATGCTAATTAACCAATCCAATATAGTAAAACTATTTGGGAAGTTATAAAGCAATCATTTAAACCCAGCGTAAGCTTTCACCATACACAACAAAACTCTTTGAATTACATGGCACTGTTGCACTTAAAAAAAACAAAAACTAGGGGTTGCTGCTGCTATAATTATTATGCTGTATGCCCAACAGGCTTTAAATCAGGGTGCTGCTGTTTGTGCTGCCAGACCTTGCTCAAAAAGAAGAAGAGTATTTAGATCCTGTTTAATGTATCATGGACTGCATGGAACAGAAATTGTTGAGAGATACAGGATGAACAGGGAAACACTGGATGAAATATGCAACCTCTGCTGCCCCTGTCTTAGTCCACAGGGAAATCATGGAGAACCATCCCTGTGGAAACAAAGATATGTGTAGCATTGCATACTCCAGATACTGGTACTTTCCAGTGACTCACGGTGGATGTATCAGGGCTGTCACAAGCATCAACATCTAGAATATTACATTGCTTTTAAATGCAAGGGGGCATATCTGTTTCCAAGGACACCACAGGAGAGGGAAAGAGCCATGCAGGAATTTCATGCAATAGCATAATTTTCTGATGTTTTTGGGGCCACAGATTGCACACAGATAGAAATACAAGTCTCGCCTGGGGAGCAGAGATTGAGGTACATCAACAGAAATGTTTTCCATTCTATGAACTGTCACATTGTCTGAAATGCCCATAGGATCATCTGCAATGTCTGTGTAGGTAACCAAGGCAGTTTTCACAACTTATACATATGGCACAACTGTGAGATGTACACCAGGTTTGATAGGTGTGACATTCCTCAAGAGCATCTAGTAGGGGATGCAAGTTATGCACTGGAGCCATGATTCATTACACCCATGAGAAACCCACACAACTCTAGTGAGCAATGATATAATGAGGCCCACACATAAACTAAGAATTTCATAGAGCATGTGTATAGTTTATTTAAATCATGGTCATCAGGAGGCACACTGCAGTAAAAAATAAGAACCTGTGTGGAAATATTTATAGTCTGTACCATGTTACACAAAATAATTCTTAAAAATAGCTTCAACAAGCAAGGGGGAGCACCACAATTTCAAGAACCACAGTCAGGTCCAGAAGCTGCAGGTACAGATGAGGAGTCTGAGGAAAAAGCATCAGCAGCAGATGGTGCTGGCGGATGAAGGTGTGCACAATATGTCCTGACTCTGGCAAAGAGGCAGGGAATAGCCTCACTACCTAGCTCAAAGCCTAAGATCACACACACATTAACATCACAAAACTGATGCATATCAGACACCACAACCTTTACTTAACCATGTAATGGCTGTGTTCTGATAAGCAAAGCCTTTTGTCTAAGGTGTAAATTTATGTCAGTAATATCTCCTCTGCAAGATGTTTGCAACATGCAGTTACATCTTAGAACTATTAGTTTGCATAAAGCATTTCAATTGACCATTGTCAGTATAAAACGTGTAACTGATCAATTGTACTGTCATTTGCACAACCATACCAAGAAGCAAGACTGAAGTACCTAATGCTTCCAGTGCTATAATGACAATACTAATTGAAATACAATGCATTACTACAATATGGAAGTAATCCATTCACAAATGCGTAGGAACAAGAAATCAAAACCTCTAATTTTGTAATACATATTCACAAATCCAGTCTTGTGAATAAGCAAGTATCAGCTATCCACTGTGTGCATCAGACTCATATGCAATGATAAGTCAAAAAGTGCTTGCTATGACTATAGACAAATTAGCCCCCCAATCCACCTCCCATCCTTCCCATTACACCCCTTCTCCACTCAATAAAAAGCGAAGTATATTTAAAACTCATTTAGCAGCACAGATCTTATAACACTTCTGTAATGGAGATAACGCAGGTTTTAATTTTGTAATACATTGTTGCATTAACAATAACAATTATAAATGCAGCATTAAAAAAGCAAAACCAAACTGCTACTACTGCTGTATCCACTGCTGTGGAGTTTAGTCTGGTCAAAATACAAAAGCAGAACACATTTTTCCTTTCCTGCTAACACCAATAAAAACAACAGAAGTTCTTATATACTTACAATACAATCATCAGCAATAAGTGTGAATAAATAACATGCAAGTTAAATAAAAAAATCAGCCATGTAGCATTCAGTAGCATAATTGTAGAAATGCAGACATGGCTATGGCAAAAGTAAGGGATAAAAAGTAAATAAATCTAAATTTATACAAATGGTTTTTAGTGGTCACTGGACTTTACCCTTTATGTTAAATTAAAAGAATTATTTAAGAAAGAACAGCATTCGTTGACAATAGAAAATAAATAAATCTCCAAAGTCTCCAAAGTCTTGCATTACTATCAGTGTTGAGATTTGTGTTTAAAAGCAGTCTGACCAGTATGATGCAATAGCATTAGTTACACAATTACCTTTATATGGTACAAAGTCAGCCCTGTGAGCACTGTGAGTATGCAAATGTAGTGTTACATCATTAACATTCCTAAATATCACAATCTGCACTAAGTGTAAGGAATGTAAACACGATGTAAGGGCCTAAACAATTACATGCACACACCCTAGCAATGCAAGGAAAAGCACTTGTTAATGGTTTGCATGTGTCTCTAATTACCCTGACTGCAGGAGCAATCTGCTTTCACAGTCTCCCATTCTTGATAAACACTTAGTAAGGGTGTGTCATGGAGAAGAGACTTAAAAAAACTCTGAAGCTGCATTGACTGATTTAGTAGATCAACAGTCCTAACATTCAAATGCTGGCTTAAATGACTACAGTTACTGGCCCTTAGTAGGAAATTTTATTCATATTAAAAGGGAGTAAAATACGCATTTTTAAAGATAACATGTGGTATGAAAACAGAGATATTATGAAAGCATAGATAATGAAAGGGTGCACTAGACAGAATGAAAGGATACACCTGCAGTGTTTGCAGTCTTTGTTTAATGTCATGTGAGTAGATTCCTATGCTAACTGTTTGCAATATCCCAATCATCCAGTCATTTAAAGTCAAATGTGAAAGGACTTTCATAACTCGTTTCTGTTCTACTTAAAATGTGACTTTACACTATATCACATTTTCATTACATCTAAACTCTTAACTTGCTAATATATGATGTGAAGTTGTTCAATCTTGCTGTTCATTCTTCACTGATGGGTTCAGAGCTGATCGTCGGCTCCGACATGGCCAACTAGCAAGCTCAAAATTTTCCAGTAGCTCGAGACCCAACCCCTTATCCCGTAATGCACTGCTGGAATTACCTCAGATCTAGTTTGCCGTGGCATGGATCTCTTGGTTTCCAGCATTGCTCAAGACTATTGTAGGAATTTTCGACTTTCAGCAAGTTTTTCTATTTGAATTTTATATCTTTCTACTATTACAATTATATAGTATTATCTAGTTAGCAGATTTTTTTCTGTTTTCCCCCTTTTCTCAGTATATGTCTACTGATTGCATTTGGCCTCTTGGCCTTGGGCCTTTTCTTGCAGCTTGTTAGATTAAAGTTGCCCTTTTTGGGCTTTTTGATATTGGGTTACTCTTGTTACTAGTTGCCTTTTTGGGCTGTTTGTGCTGTCTTTTTGCATCGCTGTTTGTAGTTAATTAGATTAATCCTCTCTAAGTTAAACTATCTTATATAGTTAAATAGTGTGTTTTTTTCTTTTTTGATCTTATGAATTGTTTTTCAGGTAGTTAGTGCGATGTCTGAAGAAAAGGAAAAGCATCCAAAGTCTGGGTTCAAAATGTGCCCAGACTGCGGACAAAAGATGTCCGGTACGGCTGTCCATGTGCAGTGTGTGTACTGTTTGGGTGAGGTGCACCTGCAGAAGTCATGTAGTATCTGCCACTCCTTTTCTACTCAAGTGCTTGCAGAAAGGAAGAGGAAGTTAATTGACAGTGGTATTATTAAACACCCTTTCTCAGAGGCATTGTCTGACCAGGATGGGGCCAGCAAATTGTTCAAATCTTCCTCAGAATCCAGGACAAAGAAAGGGAAAGTGTTGTGACTTCAGCTCCACTGACTTCGGAGCTGGCAGTCTGTTCTTTTCGGACCCAGGACACTGCTCTTGAACCGGTTGCTGAAAAACCTCCCTCTCTACTTCTCCAATCGGCTCCACCTATTCACTCCTCCAGGTCTTCAGTCAGCCTGTCTGATCTGGATATGGACCGGCTGGTTCAGAAACTCTTAAAGGCATCAGGCCTAGCTAAATTGATGTCGGCTCAGACCCAACCAATGGACCTGAAGACCATTAATCCTGAATTGTCTGCTCCTCCTCCGAGCTATACCGGACCTTCGGAGCCGGAGGAGGCCAACCTGATGATTGTGGATCCCTTGGAGCCGACATCTGCTCCAGTGTTGTCGGCTCCATCTGCTCAGACATCCTCGGCACTGACCGGGGACTCTAGGAGCCAACACTCTCCAATCAGGTCCAGGGAGGATAGTCGCACCGACTTGCCGGTACCAACTCTTCCTCTCTGGGTTTTTGGCTCGGGTGAGCTCGGCTCCTACCTCAGGCTCAGAGCCCATGACTTCGGTGTGGGAGGGGATCATGACTCCTCCTGATACATTGGCTCCTTCTCATCTGAGCCGTGGTGCATTCGAAGCCATGAGGCGAGTGTTGTCTCCTAAGACTTCCTCATCTCAAGGTCTGGCCTCTTCATCCCCTAAAGTGCCTGTGTCAGTTTCTGTTTCCTCCAGTCATCCCAAGTGTAGAGACCTAGAGCCTCAGGTAGCCCCACAGGCCACTCCCTGCTCTTCTGAGACCTCTCCAAAAGTTTCCCCTGAAGAATTACCGAGGAAGAGATTATGCAAGAGGAGGCATTTGGACTCCCCACAGGAGTCTCTAATATCAGACACCGACTTGGATGAATCAGAAGGGTCCCCTAGATCCCCCTCTGAGGACATTTCCTTTGTGGAGATTCTTGAAATTCTTAGGCAGAGGTGGGATTGGCAGTCCAAGAGCCCTACTGAGGATGAGTCAGTTCTCCTGAAGGCGTTCTGTTCTCAACCTTCCACCTCTTGCGGGTCTCCACCTTATGATGAGCTTATGCCTCTGGTCTCTCATAGGGCATGGGAGTCACCAGAATCTATGGAACCTGTCCCTAAGAGGCCTAATAAGTATATTTCTGCCCCCACAGATAAGTCATTTTTGACCAAGTGAGTCCCTGTTGATGCCATGGTGGTGGCGGCAGCCACCAAAAAGGAAATGTCTGAGACTTCCTTGTTTATCCATCCTCCTAACAGAGAATCTAGGATCATGGATAAATATGGGAAACACATGTTTAGTTCAGTGACTTTCTCACTCAGATCACTGAACTACTTGACCCATTTTACCAGACTACAGAGAGATCTTCTTAAGGAGTTGGGAGATACTCTTCAGGGTGCTGTAGCTACGAGTGTATCTGACAAAGTTGCTACCCAGCATGCTACCCTTAATTTGATAGTTAACTCCTCCATGCATCTCGTATCTTACACAGCTGATGGTTCGAGTAGAGCTGCAGGTACAGGAATTGCTCTTCGTAGGCATGCCTGGATGTGACTGTGTTCTTTCGTGGAACTCTTCAAGTCTTCCTTTACGAATACCCCGTTTGATGGCTCATCCTTGTTTGGGCCAAAGGTGAAGGAGACTTTGACCAGGTGTGAACAAGAAGGAAAGACTCTGTCTGCCATCAGAATCCTTATTTCCACCCCCACTCGACCCTTTCCTAAATGTCAGAGGGGAGGAAAGATGTGGTTCCAGAAAGCCCAAGGAGCCTTTCAGGACACACGTGTAGAGCCCCCCTCCAGAGGCAGAGGAGGGGATTACAATGGAAGATGCCGCCCTCACAGCAGAGAGGGACTGCAACACCAGGGTGACAGAGATCACTTCTCTGGTCAGTCCTACCAGTGTTCCTTAAGGGAGGCCCAGCTGTCCTACTCTGGAGACAGTCGTGAGTTACTTGTCATTGTACCCAGAAGCCTGGCTAGACATAACAAATGACAATTGGGTACAAAGTATCATTTCCAGAGGGTATTTCATACCGTTCTCCACCCAGCCCCTCCCCATCAAAAAGATCCCTGATGTTCCATCCAGTCACAGGGAACAAGCAACAATAGAGGTACGCCAATTGCTAGAAAAACGAGTCATCCAGCCAGTCCCAGCAGACCAAACAGAATTCGGAACTTACTCAAGATTCTTTTTGGTTCCAAAGAAAACAGGGGACTGGAGACCCATTTTGGATCTCAGCAGCCTTAACCAATTTGTGAGGAAAGAGAAGTTCCGAATGGTCACACTACAGTCCATACTTCTCTTTTTAGGGAAAGACATGCGTACTACCACATAAAGATGACCAGACCATTCAGGGATCACCTGCATTTCCGGTTGGGAGCTAATGATTATCAATTCTGAGCTCTGCCCTTTGGTCTCACTACAGCACCCAGAGTGTTCACCAAGTGCATGGCAGTAGTCACGGCTCACCTGAGGCATCTAGGATTCCAGGTGTTTCCGTACTTGGATGATTGGCTCCTTACCTCCACCACCAGGCATCAACTTCTTCAAGCGAGGGAGGCTACTCTGACACTCTGCAATCGGCTAGGCATTACAGTCAACTTTGAAAAGTCTGCCTTGTTGCCATCGCAGCATATCATTTTTATAGGCACAGAATTAGACACATCAACCACCATTCTTCGTCTTCCACCAGAAAAGGTTTGTATTCTTTGCCAACACATCACATCCTTGGTATCAAAGAACAGAGCAGCCGCAGAGGTATTGAAAGTACTAGGACTGATGGCAGCAGCAATCTTGGCAATCCCGTTAGCAAGGATGCATATGAGGATCCTTCAATGGCTCCTATTCATGCAATGGTCTTACCAAGAACTTCCAATGACTCACACAATCGTGATAACAAATTCCTGCAAGAAGGATCTTCAGTGGTGGTTGATGTCTCTTCATGTAAAAATAGGATGTCCCTTCATACTACCCCCTCCAGTTGCCACTGTGACCACGGACGCTTCCCTGATAGGGTGTGGGGGGGGCATTTTCAGGGAAAGACTGCCCAAGGCACATGGACAGATCAAGAATCACATCTGCATATCAATGTCCTGTATATGAGAGCAATACGTCTAGCATTGCAATACTTTCAGGACTCTCTTCCTCAAGGGACAATTGCAATACAGACAGACAACATGTCAGTGGTCTGGTACATGAACAAACAAGGTGGGACCAAGTCTTACCTCCTTTGCCAAGAAGCCCTCAGAGTAAGGCAGTGGGAAGTGTCATCCCAGCACTTTCTGTTAGCAAAGCACATCCCGGGCAAATCCAACATCATGGCGGACAAACTGAGCAGGGCAATTTTATTGCCCCATGAATGGTCCTTCAAACAAGAGATTGCGGACAGGATTTTCTGCAAATTGGGCCAGCCTTCCTGCGACCTGTTTGCCAGTCATATCAATAACAATTGCAGAAGCTACTTTGCCCTGATTCCCCTCCCAGGTCAGTCCCCGAGGGAATCTCTTGTCCATGATTGGCTCCCGGGTCTCCTCTATGCATCTCCCCCACATTACCCAGATTTTTTACAGAAAGCAAAGTCGCTAGGATGGACAATTATCCTTATAGCCCCTCATTGGCCTCGGCAGATTTGGTTTCCTTTTCTATAACATCACATTCTGGAAGACCCATGGATCCTGGACCCAGTTCCGGACTTATTGACACATCCGTCAGGGGATCTTCATACGTCATTGCAGACACTGAAACTAACCGCTTGGCTGCTCCAATTCCCTGCATAGCCAGGCTTTATAATCTTTTCCATGACACTAGTCAAATTTTGTTGACTTCTCATAAGCCTTCCACTAGAAAATTGTATCGTAGTAAGTGGAAGAGATTTTCCATTTGGGCTTCCTCCCATAATATTGACCATTACCAAGCACCATTATCTTCTATTTTACAATTCTTGACAGAAATTTTCAACAAAGGAGCAGCGGCTGCTACATTACAGGTACAACTAACTGCTATATCAAATTTCCATCTAGGGATCGATGGATTGAATATTATGGCTCACCAATTGTCTAAAGCATTTCTAAAAGGTTCCTTTCACATCAGGCCTCCAGTGAATACTCCTTATTCTCCCTGGAATTTAAATTTTATGTTATCTTGCATTATTCTTCTTCCTCCTTTTTTGCCTGCATCATCTTGTGAGCTAAAATTTCTATTGTGGAAAGCTATCTTCCTAGTAGCCATTACTTCAGCCCGCAGAGTGTCAGAGCTCCAAGCCCTATCCATCAAACCTCCTTATATGGTCTTTCATGCTGATGGAGTATCTCTCAGAACAAACCCATCCTTTTTGCCTAAAGTATGTTTAGATATTAACATCAAGCAAGTCATTGAGTTGCCTGTTTTCTTCCCTAATCACACCAACAAATTGGAATATATGTTGCACAAAATCGATGTTCACAGACAGCTTAGATTTTATTTAGACAGAAGAAAAGAGATTAGGAAATCAGATCAGCTTTTTGTGTCTTTTTCTGAGGCCAGGAAAGGTAAACCAGTCACCAAAACAACTCTGTCTAAGTGGTTGTCGGATTGTATCACTTACACCTATTCTTGTCATAACATACCCTTGTCTAGTAAGGTGAAGGCTCATTCAACCAAAGCAGTTTCTACCTCTTCAGCCTTTCAAGCCAAATTACCCTTGGACAACATCTGTGTGGCAGCCACATGCTCTAAACCTCACACTTTTATAACTCACTACAAAGTGTATAAGGCCTCCAGGGACAGGGCTTTATTTGGTTCTACGGTTCTGAAGAGTGTACTTCCGTGAGCCATGCAAGGTTAGGGTGCTAGGGACGCTACCCATCAGTGAAGAATGAACGGTGAGATTGAACAACTGCACATAAAGGACTTATGTACTCACCATGACGTTCCATGTGAGTTGTTCCATCTCATCTTCATTCTCACGTCCCTCCCTCCTTCCCCCTCCTGGCTGGCAGTTGACCTGGTGGCTGTCTTCATCCTGGCTTTTCAATGTGTCTTCATTTCTAGGCAGTATAATTATTGTATCTCTATATGGTATGCAAAAAACAAGATCTGAGGTAATTCCAGCAGTGCATTGTGGGATAAGGGGTTGGGTCTTGAGCTACTGGAAAACTTTGAGCTTGCTAGTCGGCCGTGTCGGAGCCGAGGATCGGCTCCGAACCCATCAGTGAAGAATGAAGGCGAGATGGAACAACTCACATGGAACGTCATGGTGAGTACATAACTTCTTTTTTTTGTCTGTGGCAACTCTGGAAAATAGTGTGAAATAATTGCTTTCAATACACTTGTTTGAAGGTTCAAATCCATACAGGTGCCTGTTGCAACATAACAAATTTGATCAAACATGTACATACATTTTTTATGTTTTTTTTTTCTTTTATCATTGCTTGCCACTTGGCAGTGTGAAAATCACTTTCTTGCTTTAAAGAAAAAAGTGAATAATTCTATTTATGCTGCTATAGGTAGAAGACCAGCCAGATGGCATTCTGTGGTGATCAGCAACATGGATAGCACTCAGAGATGAAAATACACCTTACAGATAGCTTTCTTTGTGTAAGATGTAAGTGGAGTGAGCTTATGGGTAAAGAATATCTGATGCAGGGTTTGAATCCACTCACATTATACTTTTGTAGTCCTATTTTGTGATACCATTGTGTTGTTTAAAAATCAGCTGTTGTCACTATTGCTAACATGTGATCAATAGTCTGTCCACTTTCACGTTATTTGCCAATAACTACAAGCCTGGTAACGTGTTCAACAAGGTACATGTCTAATGTTGCAAGGAGATGTTAGAAGGAAAAAGTCTTCACTTGAATGTACTTCTGGCTCTAGTTACTGCTACAAATACCAGTGCAGTGCATTTTATTTACTTTCTGTAATTTATTTAATATATATTTCTCTTCTAATATCTTTTCCAGTTGTTCTCTGCCTAGCAGTGTGTAAACAGTGTTTACTACCTAAGGGAAAGTGTAAAAAGTTTAGTTTAGGCTGCCTTATGTAGACAAACAGCAACGGCAGCACTCTGGATAGTAATCATTAAGTAAAATACACCTGTCAAGTAACTTTCTCTGTGACTCAAGGTCAATTCAGTTACTCATTATGTTTCATATGTATATTTCTTTTCTTTTTGTTCTGTACAGCTGCAGAGGACATAGCTGCAAACCATGACGTGTACCAGAAGAGATTAAATCACCTCAAAGAGGCATGCGGTAAGCATAATTTGTGTACCAGTTCAAGTCATAATGTTATTTTCATTCCTTCAATCACTAGCATCTCGAGCAGGCACACCTCCTCCTTCATCTCAAGCATACAAGCCTCCCCCAATAACTCTTGTTGCTTACATTAAGTGATTAGAATACCAGCTTTACTGTCTGTGGGTTCAGTATATAGAAGTAATATTTTTTTGTAATTGGTAATTATGTATAAGATATTAACAAGTGTCTGTCAGTACAAATTACATTATGGTATTTTTAATTATTAATTTATAATGCATACTTCCAAAGTATCATACTGAAATAAAAACAGGCATTTCTTATATCAGAGCTGTGGCATTTGTTTATTTAATGGCATGTAAATACCTGCCCATTATTTATGGAAATTACAAAAGTGTGTAATAGTAACATATCATAATTGTTTATATGCTATCAAACCATGTTTGTTTAAAATATAAAGTACTGTCACATGCCATGTATATAGTTATCTCTTTTTTTTGTCTCCCCCAACCTTTCTCTCTATTTTTGGGAGGGGTTATAATTGAACAAATTGCTGTTTGCATAACTTGGTGATGGAACTTAATCATAAACAACACAGAGAAGTACACTGACTACTGTGGCTCGGCCTGCCATACCTCCACAGATGGCAGCACAGACATCTGGCACTTCAGGGTCACAATCTGTTGGTGCTGCCTCCATAACCCCTGCCCTATCTGCTCCACATTCATTAGGTAGATCTTCCTCTGCAGCTGGTGTAGAGGTACCCTACAGGACCAGTAGTAGTGGATGTGGCGATTTTGCCACCCAGCAGGAGCTGACAAGGTTGACAGAGGATATAATGGAGAGGGGTCTTGGTGCATATAATGGCCAGATTGAAAAGGTCCTGCATTGCAATGCAAAGACAATGCCACTTTTATCACTGTCTCAAGGAGCTGCTGCAGGAGACAGTGATGGGAGTTTTGAAGTTGAGGAATATATTCTCAATGTTCTCAAGCTGTACATGTGTGCACCCATGATATCCCATACCTATCCCCAATCATGGTGTTCCCCAACCTTTTGTCTCCATCACCATCCCTGTTTGTCTTGTATGTCCTGTATGTCTACAGATGTTTCCAAACCTACCCTACTTACCTGGCCCTCTCATTCCTATGCAGCTTTCCAAACATTCTTCTCACCCCCCCCAAAAAAAAAAATGAGCACCTCCCCTACAAAAAATTGCATGCATTAAGACTGCTCCACTTTGTCTATGTGTCATCCTGATAGAACTGATTCAATCCAATCACTATGCAACATTATTCTGTTGTTGACACCCATCACTGAAATGATAATTTTGCAAACTCAAGAAATTGTGTGTTCAAGTGTACATTTATGTTATGAAGACTTGGATAACCATGGCGCTCTCCTACTATGACCCTATTGCAAATTTCTCTATGCTTTTCCCTGAGTGCTACCCTCTGCTTGCCAACCACATTTTTAACGCTGTCATAGCCACCTCTTTTTCATGCATTTAATCTGTTCAAAAAATAGTTTCCCACACAAAACACATGGAAAAAAATGACCCATGGAAAAGCCTTCACTTTATGTCCTCTGTATTTGTATGGAGTTTGGTATTGTGCAGCAATGCTGAGTGGCAATGAATGCTGTTGAACTTCTTATTGTAAAAGCTGAAGATTTCAATTTAATCTGTATTGGTCTGGTTACTGTCATACAAATGTGATTAAATTGACTGTGCTCTGGGAGTACAAAGCAGAGCCATGCTAAAGGCAGTACTGTAATATAGTTAATTAAACAATTGTTAGGCTGATTAAATTAGGACATGCTATGTGGCATGTTGAGATAATTACCCTGATTGTAGCCTGGTGTTTTGGCATAATGTCATGGGTTTGATTGCAGGTGTATATCATAGGTTCTTAGATGAATTCTAAGCTAACTGCCCTAAAGAGCCATGTTAAGCCTAGCCAATAACGTAAGATCAGAATTAAGTCAACCTTCTATCTATAATATGAAGACCTTAACCATTATGCCAAACCCACCCTCCTCAGTAAATCAGTCTACTGTTTCATGACAGTTCATATTCCTATCATATATTTAATTGCAAATGTCTATATTTCTCCACATATAGCACATCTCCCTACCATAACATTGTAATAATGCAGCTAAACATCATTTTCAAAAAACATTGCAGCTCCAACAGAGAGCTATAGTATTCCACAGCAAAAACCAACAAAACAAATGAGAACTGGGCAAAGTAATTTAATAAAAACAGAACCTAAAATGACCAGGAACAGTTGAAAATAGACACCAGTATTTTAAGCGCTTTCGTTCTTTTACTTCTAGAACTTCTTCAGAAAGTGCTTAAGTTACCTGTGTCTTTTTCTCAACTGTCCCTGATGGTTTTGTGTTCTATTTTTATAAAGATATAATATGCTAGCCTTATCCTAGTTATGTACTCGTGTTTATTGTACCTTCCAAGCCCTTATTTGTACCTGTAGTAATCAGTTTATTGTTCAGAGCATGGCAGATTAATGAGCATTTAATAAGTAAGACTAAAACACCATACAGATGTTTGTGCATGTCCCACTAAAAGTAATGTTGCAATAAGTAAGACTAAAGCAACATGCAGATGTTTGTGCATGTCTCACTAAATGAATTGTTGCAATAAGTAAGATTAAAGCAACATGCAGATGTTCGTGCATGTCCCACTAAATGTATTGTTGCTATTCCTCTCTGCATCTGTGTTTAAATATCTCTGTTTACTCCTTTTTCTTCAATAAATTGTCAGTCTGCTAAATAGTGTTATATTAATGTTGTGAAATAATGATTCCTTTGTTGTGTGATGAGCTAAGATTCAAATGTGTGCATGTATTTTTGAATAATTTCAAGGGTTTAATGCTGCCATTAGCTAACTGTTACTGAGTGTTTTTTAAACATCTTTTTTAAATTATCACTTAAGACTTAGACATACAAAAATCAACAGGAAAGAAAACAAATAATTTTAGCATATTCCATTTAAACACAATATACGTCACTTATGTTTTCTTTGCTACTATCATCGGACCAACATTACTAAAAATTGTTGAATTCCTGCCTTAAACCTCACTCCTCCTCCTCCTCCTCCTGAACTCTATTATGCATGTATCCCACAATTTCCATTTAGTTATATGTAGTTTTCTCCCTCAGTTTTCTAAAGATCCCTCTTCAATTACTTTTATCTCTTTTATAATATTCTACAGTTGATGTAGACTTTGATTTCCATTTTCTAGTAATTGCATTTTTTTTGGAAACCAACAGATTTAAACTTACTAAGGCCTTACAATGTCTAGGCAGTTTTGATGCTGTATCCCAGCTCAAAAAATAATTTCCTTACTTACAGCCATTTGCTCACCTAATATTTTTTATAGAGTACTCTGTAGGTAACTTTTAAAATCTGCTAATTTATTACACCCCCAAAACATATGCTCCCAGTCACCTCTTTCTTCTGCATCAAACCTCCAACATTTGCTATCTAACTAATAAAAATTCTTTGAATTCTGCATGAGATATAAAAATAACTATGAAAACACTTCCTAGCAAAGATCCTAAACCTACTGGACTTGGACGCATACTTGGGAGCCAAACCTATGTCTTTCCATTGTTTTCTTGTACATTGCTTTTCCAGCCAGTCTTCCCAATCTTTTCTATCCTCTTCTGATTGTTTCTTATAGTTATTGTGAAGATTTCTATATGTCCTACTAATTTCCCCTTTTAATAGCTGATTCTGTAATAGATTTAACTAAAAATTCACCAGAACAAGTTGTTCACTTAAAATTCCCAAATTCCTTTCTCTTTGCCTGTAGTCTAAGATCAAGCTCAGATATGCAAGGCAGTGTATAGCCTAAAATCCAAATGCCTTCTTGGCCTCATAGCACTCTATTGCCTTTCCTGCATGAGTTATTTGCTCCCATTATCTTGGTTTGCCTGATTGGTGTAGTAAATTCTAACTCTGTTTTGCCTATTTTTTGTACTCCTACATGCAGTCATCCTTATTGGCTTATTGGGGTGTTCCCATTTGACAGAACAATGGATAGCACAGGATGAAATTAAAGAGAATGTGCCACAGGAATATGCTATAGAACTTTCCACAGAATGCCCACAGGAAATGGAAAACACAAAATGTGCCCTCTTTTTAGAAGAAAATGACCTAAGAGAAGAGTTGCTTGATTTAATAGACATATTAAGATCAATGAAAGAAATAGACTGCAGAAGGTCAATAACACCCCAAAAGACAGAATTCTGATAAAACAAATGAAGGCAGTAATTAGGACTGAGCATAGAGATCCATGCAATATAAAAGAAGTAAACACACTATACTACTGTGCAGCTAAATTAATCACTGGTAAAGTTCTACCAGTAGAACAGAGGTTAGTGAGGGAAAGGAAGGGGAGAAATCAAATACCATCATGGAAGTATCGAACAGAAAAAACTATAAAGCAGTTAAGACAAGAAGTGTCACTGTTAGAAGAATATAGAACAGGAAAGAGATCAACAAAATACTAAGAAAGATAGATGTGAGAAAAGCAATGTGCAGTATTAGAACAGACCAGGATCTATCATGCACTATCGCAAATAACAAACTAAATTTATTATCACAGGCAGAAAAACATAGAAGACACAAAGATAAATATAAAGGAAAAGTACAAAACAAGCAATTTATTGATGACCCAAAAATGTTTTATAGAGAACTGGGAAACGAGGTAAAAGTAATTGAAAGACTGCCAAAAAAGAAGAAATAGATACATTTTGGAGAAGTATCTATGAAGATCCTGTGGAACATAACAAAGATGCTAAATGGATAGAAGAAGTAAAAGAAACATTAAGACATTTAAAGGTACACAATATGAAACTGGATGAAGTAACAGCCAGGGAGACTGAAACAAAGTTAAAAAAAGTCTCGAATTGGAAAAACCCAGTCCCAGATGCAGTACCTACTTTTTTGATTAAAAGTATGAACATCTTTGCACGAAGATTTAGCCATGAGTAAGAACTATTTACATGCACACACCAAACAGACACCAACCTGGCTAGCAACAGGAAAAAATGCTTCTATTTAAGAATGAACCTGCAAGCTACCCTAAAAATTATAAACCAATAACTTGCCTTCCGGCAATGTATAAACTATACATGAGAATTGATGCCGACAGAGTTTATAGTCATTTAGATGAAAACTCAATTATGGCAGTATAACAAAAAGGCAATAAAGGAAAATCATATGGAACAAAGGATCATTTGTTGTTAAATAAAGTCATAGTGGAGAACTGTAAAAAGGGGAAGAATCTAAGTATGGGATGGATTGACTACAAAAAAAGCATGTGATAGTATCCCACATTCATGGATAAAAGAGGGTTTAAAAATGTATAAAATATACCCTATACTGATCTACTACATTACAGTGACCATGACAGACCACTTTGCAATTAAGCCATGATAAAGGACAAATTATTATCCTAGGGATAAAAATTTAAAGGGAGATATTCCAGGGTGAGTCTCTGTCATGGCTGCTATTCTGTTTTGTCCTTAACCCATTAAGCTGTCTACTTAAAAGCTTAGGCCATGCTATAATTTGGCTCTTAGAAAACAACAAAGTGTAAAGACTTCTCATCTTCTCTTTGTTGATGATTTAAAACTGTATAGTTCATCAGATGAGGAAATGAAAGTACAACTGCAAGTTGTCAAAACTTTTTCAGATTATTTAAGAATGTCATTTGGTCTTGATAAATGTGCAAAAGCAACCTTTAAAGTAGGAAAACTGCAGCGCCAGGAAAACATCAGTTTGGGACAAGCATGTGATATAAAAGAACTTGAGCAAGAGGGGGTGTATAAATATTTGGGAATTGATGAAGGATAAACAATAAAACATGAACAAATGCAAATAAAACTTAGTAAGGAATACTTTAGTAGACTTATTATTCCTGAAAACAGCATTGACATCTATGAACAAAATCCAAGCTATAAATCAATTTGCTCTTCTTGTTCTAACTTACAGTTTTGGAGCGATTCACTGGCCCCAAAATGTGTTGGATAGATTCGATAGGGAAAATAAGAAGCATGATTGATGCCCACCAAATGATTTATAAAAATCAGTGCATACCAATATTATATATTCTCCATTCTGAAGGAAAGAGGAGGCCTCTTTGAAACTGATTACATGTATAGATCTGCACTTGTGGGACTTCACACATATCTGTTGACCTCAAAAGACCCAAATGTAGTGAAAGTCTTGAAACATGAGGAGAATAAATCTAAGATGACTGCTCTGCTTAATCTAGCAGAAGCATATCGGCATCAAGCAGGAATGGAAATCAAACCAGAAGTAGATAAAAATCAGGCAGCAACTGAATGTGCCAAAAAACAACAACAACAAAAAAAGAATTTAAGGTGAAGGACCAGATGAGAAGGCAAGAAATACAGAAAATGCATAAATATAGTTACAAGTATAGAAAAATTCTGGAAGAACCTCATGTTGATCAGGAATGAACACAGGAATGGTTAAGGAGAGGTGAATTCAAACCAAGAGATGAAAGGTTAATATTGGCAGCCAAATATAGTGGACTATGTGCATGTTGGCTTACAAAGTCCATTGAACATGTGGGAGAAACAGACAAATGTAGGTTTTGTGAAACCGAATTGGAAACAGTCACACACCTTGTTGCTGGTTGTGACATACTAATGGCAGAAAGACTGTATACTGAAAGGCATAATAATGTTACAAGACTGTTGCTCTGGAGATTGTGCAAACATTATGGTACTGAAGTTGTTGAAAAACACTGGAAACATGAGCCACAAAAGGTAAAGATACAACAACAACCAATGCATGTAACCCTATAAGAATTGCAGAAGGAGGCATTACTGGACAC
Organism: Protopterus annectens; assembly: GCF_019279795.1. NCBI lineage: Eukaryota > Metazoa > Chordata > Ceratodontiformes > Protopteridae > Protopterus > Protopterus annectens. The sequence goes on from NC_056744.1 coordinate 277,940,684, forward strand.
ATTGTGGCTGTGGGGAAGAGCACTTTTGGCTGACATCAAAGATTGAAACAATGCTAATTTCATGGACTTTAATTGTACTTTGACTTAGGAATGGAGTCCATTTCCATCATGGTATTAGAAACCCAAAAGATTTGGAGAAATTAAAAAAAGGCAAAATCTCCTTTCACCATTCTGATATTGTCTTAGATCTTAGAATACTTTATGCTACTTTATGAATATTATTTTCTGCAGGTTGTTATTATTCTCCTTAGGTATCAGCATCAAAATCTGTCTCTCTATCCATTTGTTGAGTACCCCCCTTCCTTCTTTATCATCCTTTTCCACTTTGAATTATAACCTTCTGTTTGTATTATGTATACGAGCCTTAATTATACAGCTCTAAAATATCCCTTCAAATCAAATAAATCTAAACCACTTTGTTGTATTGGATGGTGTTTCCGAGTGCATTTGGTTCACTAATTTAGGGGTACCTGTTGACTACAAATTGTTATGAGCCACCAATATCATTCTTCAGTGATAATGTACATTGTTCCTGCCTATATGTCACCCTGCCAATGTATCATCTCCCTTCTGTATCATTATCATTTCATCTCTGCATTTGTACAATGTCTGGTGTAGTGCAACATATGTAAAGAAGAATACATGGAAGTACACAACTTATGGCAATATCTTTGGATGGATTGCCTTCATCCACATTACTCTGTCTCACTTCATGCCACTGTGCTAAGGTACATTTATTTAGTTTAACATAATTTTAAACAAGATGAAGAGATGGATATATTATTGCAGTTGTCAATACAATAATAAAGATGAATGCATACATTCTCACTTGCCGAAATCTGCTGTCAAATATTATCTATCACAGTTATGAATTTCTATGTGTTGTACTAAGATAATTCTCAGTTTGTTTCAACATGTTAAAATGTTTGAATACTTATGGATGAGAACATTTCATGATGTTTTGCCTGTCTGCTACATCTATAAATGTTGTTTAAACTTTTACTTAACCAAATCATTATCCTGTTGCTACACTAACCTGCCTGCTACCTATTGTTAAGGCTGTCTTGTAAAAATCTTTGCATGGAAGATAGCGCAGGAAAATATAGAGCAGTGTGTTCTGTCATTGTAAGTTCAACACTTCAAGATAGGATTACACAAGCGCTAACATTTTGCCATCAGTAGTGCAAATCAGCTTTTCAGTGCTGCCCTCAAAGAATACAATAAAAAGAAAAAAGAAAAGAAAAGATTTATACTTTTCTGTTGCACAAGTGTATGTCTGTATTACTGTTGTCAAAAGATGGTCATGATTTTCAAATGATGCTAACATAATTCATTCTCTTAAAGTAGTATGTCTGCTATATAGTGTTAATATTAGCTGGGACTTAAATTTACCAGAAAATGACTGGAATAAAATTGATTCAACAATGTTAGTAAGGAAATTATTCACAACGTATACTCAGGAACAATTGCTTCAGATTGTAAAAAAACTACCAGGGGATGGAACATACTAGATATTGTGTTCATAAAGAAATTACTGTTACTTCAAGTCAAGTTTTAACACCATTGATGTGCAGTAATCATGGGGTTATAAAGGTACATTTGTTGCTAGATAATTCTGCTAGACTGAAATCTAAACGATTCCAGAGAAGGTTAATTACAGATTATATGGAAGCAAAACAGCTACTATGTAAAACTAACTGGAGTGAAGTGTTCAGTGGAAAAAAAAAAGCAGCTAGAATGTGAAAAGTTTTGAAAGAGAAATTGCTTGAGTGCAAAAAATCAAAAAAAAAAAGTTTAACATCAGGATCTAGGCATACAACATCAGGGTGATAAGATTGGTTCTCTGACAGAATACCCGATGCATGAAACAGACTACCAAATTATATTAAAGCAAGTAGTAGTTTAGATATTTTTAAGAATAGCCTGGACATTTATTATGGGAACAAGTGTTTTGGTATATTGGCAAGCTAGAAGGGCATTAATGCCTGTGCTTGAAATATTTGTATGTATGTATGTATGTACACTGTGCTACTGGCTTTTTAAACTTATTATCACAATATCCGTTACTGTCATTCTGCAGTACACTATCCTATGTACAACTTGCATGTTTGTCATCCTTACAAAAGTGCAATCTGTCACCTTAAGGGTCAGACATTTTATGTGGCGCTTGTGATTAATACAGTGATATCTAGATTGTGTAACCTAGATAGGTAGAAGGTACAATGCTCAACTTGGAAGATGTGTGCATGCGCGTTTGCTGATGTATCTACTTCTACTGGTTCCCTTATCTCACTTAGTATAGTGCTCCCTAGATTGTGGAAGCTGTATATATAGATAGATGGTTCAATACCCAAGATAGAAGACTTTTGTGAGGAAGTGTGACTGTGTCTATCAGTTGGTGATGCATCAATTTCTCCTAAGAATAATACATTTAACTGTTATCACAGAGTCATCATCCCAGTCTTTACATAAATATTCTCTCTGAAACACAGTGATGAGGTCATTCAGGCAAAAATGCATCTCTCCCCATAAGAATGAATCTGCTTCTTCTGTGGTGCTTGTGTCTAATACAGAGCTCTCTAGATTGTGTAACCTAGATAGGTAAGACATCTGATGCTCAGCATGAAGAACGTGTGTGTGTGTGTGTGTGTGTGTGTGTGTGTGTGTGTGTGTGTGTGTGTGTGTGTGTGTGTGTGTGTGATGTGTGTGTCACTTGATGATATAGCCACTTCTCCTGAGAATAATACATTTAACTGTTCTCACAGCTCTCCGTGCTACTTTTTTCAAAAACATTATGTATGAAACACACCGATGAAGTCATCTTGGCAAAAGTGCACTCTTTCCCCTTAAGAAGTACATAGACTTCTCTTGTGGTGCTTGCAACTAGTGCAGTGCTCTCTAGATTGTACAACCTAGAAAAGTAGGAGGTTTGATACCCACTATGGGAGACTTGGATATGTGTATGTGTAATACTTGTTGCTGTCTCCATTTTCCCTAAAGACGATGTATTTAACTGTACTCATAGCTCCCATATGCCAACTTTTTATGGAAACATGCTGTATGAAACACACTGAGGTCACCCTGACAAAAGTGCACTGTTTCCCATCAAAAGACAGACTTTACCTGTTGTACTTCGAACTAGTGCAGTGCTCTCTAGATTGTCAACCTAAATATGTAGGAGGTTCACTACCCACTATAAAACTGTGTATGAGTGTGTATGTGTGTGTGTGTGTGTGTGTGTGTGTGTGTGTGTGTGTGTGTGTAAGGGTGTTTAAAGCTAGGTGAGCATGTGGTCAATCAACCTATACTCTGGATAAATATTCCCTAAACCCACGTTTCGGACTCACAACTTCATTGTCACACATTGGTGCAGCAAAGTGTACTATTCAGATTGTAATTATTGCAATTTTCTATGCATTAGATAAAGAAAACTTTGTTTTTTTAAGGAATATTATGTTTCCAATTTTTAAATTTGTAATCTGTGAATTAATGCTTCAAACAGCATCATGGGTTGGAAAATATCCATTTAATATTTTTACACAATGATGTTCTTTATTGGGGGTAGATGTTTTCATTATTCGAATGGCAGATGTTTGTGTGGAATCAAGAGCCTACACCACTGGTTCAAAACACTGAAGAGCTGATTGCTTTGCAAGTGAATTGAAGCCATTTGAATGCCAGACTTCCCCGGTGGTGCTTCTATGTCTTACACTGCTCTATATAATGTGTAACTAGATATGTAGAATGTTCAAATGCTTAACTTCTGCAAGTGTGACTGCCAATGGAGACTAGATTGTTTTGCATGCATTTCTACTGGCAACATTTACAAGCCCTGATTGGCTGTAATACTAATGCTGATGTCATGTCTTCACAGAAGCTGTATATCTCAGTAGTAGTCATTATTCTTTTGGGGTGCTGGCTGCAGACAATGTGCTGCATAGATGATGTAAGTAGATAGGTAGGTGGCTCAATTACATCACTGCTTGAATAGTCTGGCAGTTATTACTGCCATATACCATTGGTCACCTCACAACAACCTTTATGTATCCTTATAATTATGAAATTGAATTACTGTGGCAGTCTGTGCAGTATGTTGTATTTGGAGTGTGGATTGTCCTGTGTTGCATGACTTTAATAGCGTGCTTTGTACATTGTATAACTACAGCTGTGAGTCTGGCTTTCTTCCTCATACTGTAGTGTATATACTATTCAACAAAGACATATATAATGTGTAGATGTACACTGTTATTGTGCACTTTAGACACTTTCTAGTATAAACACTCCACTAGTAAACAATGGTGATGTTGTCCATTTAACTGTGCACTGTCTCAGTTCACCTGAACATGGTTGTGTGGCACCTGCAATTCAAACAATGATGTTTAACTTGTGATATTTGGTAGTTACTTGAAATCTATCCATTACTGCTCATACTACATTGTGTCAGTGTTATCATGATGGAACAACACTTTTGTCAAGCAGATATAGGCTAGAAACCTACTATATAGGGTAGAAACCTATATGGTGTAACTTTTTCTCTACTTATGTTAAAATATTGTAGTCACTTGGAATGTTACAGTTTTAAATACGGTTAAGTTATTTTTATAATTGTTATTTGTTAATTTTTTTGGAGCTTTTCTCCCCTGGCTTCACTGAAAATGGGTCCTTGGCCCAGACTAAAATTCTCAATAAATAAATGTAAGATAAAATAAATAAGTAAAATAAATTTGCTTTGTACACATATAGCTGTTGATTACATTTACTAAAAGCTAGGACAATTTGTAACATAGCAACGCTTTTATTTAGAGCAATGATGAAATTCGCTTTTGTGTTCCTTACATAACATATGCAGAAAGTTTTATCCACTGACATGTAGGAATAAGAGCACATGCTGTCTGTTGTTGCCATCCTATAGCAATTACAGGCACACATATTTCTCGCAGAAAAAAAAAAAAACGATGTAAAACATTTGCATAACTGCATATCTCATAATTGTATTGATGTTTCTACTATGGTGCATTCTTCCTGCATAATATCATGTATTGTCTGCTATCAAATGTTCCTGTGTTCAAAATCCACATTCAGTGCCTGTTAGCATTGTTGAGCCTTATACTGTAATGCATGGATGACATGTACATGTGTTCCTTTAAAGTGTGAGTCCTTCATGATCCCTTTCATCTCAGATACTGTCTACCACACCTACATCTGATATAATGAATTAGTATATCTTAGTACAGGTGGATTGTCATCCACTGTGGGGCTTGTGGTTCATCCAAATGTCACTAGTTAGTAGAATTGCATGATTTATGGTTTGATTCCTGAAAGGGGCAACATAATATAAATGTACTAACATTACATAATCACCATTGTACTTAGTTATTCATACCCATTGGTATGTTGGCTTATGATATATCATCACAGGTTGTGATTGCATGGCACCAATATGTTTTTTCAGGGCATGTCATGCCATGAGTGCTCCAGTGGCACATGCATTAATCACTGGCTTTTTTATCATAAATAAAGAGATAGAATGGTGTTCAATTCTGGGGCAGTGCATGAACTACATAATGGAAACAATTTCCTCGACAAAGAAGCAGTCATATTGTAATGCTCAGTGTGTGTGGACAGCAACATGTGTAGCTCCTTTCTGAAAGTGTGAATAAATCAGATTACTCATATTATATTCATACCTCTTGCATTAACTCATTCACTCCAATGGAGCACAAGAAGTTTGCACTGTAACTTCCAATGGGCAGAGCCTAAGCCTGTTGACAGAATCAAATTATGTCCTCTAATTTCAAACAAATGTTCACATCTCTGGAACCATAGGGGTTATGAAAGAAGTATGAATGGCAAACTCTTCAGCACAAACTATTCTTTAGGTTCTAGCCTAGGGCTTAAACTGACTTTTATAAGTGACAGTAAATGCAGTAACTATTACATTTGTAATATTTTGTAAACAGCTTATAATATCTCAGCAACCACTCAAGTTACACACATACTGTCAGCAGCATTTTGTTCATCTAGCTGAGAGCTTTCATATGAAGCTAAGGAGTTCTGTCTCTATTATTTGGTTGTTGAGATATTTAGAAAAATGTGAAAAGTATATCTATATAAATTAATATCGTAAAAACAACAGCTAATATCTATTTACCTGCACTAGACAGAGGTCAAATATTAATGCAGTTGAGTTTGCCATTGTGTAAACTTGAATATGAAATAATTTATCTCTTCTACATAGCATGGCTTTGGAATTATTGATGTAAATATGAAAAAAACAATATTTAACACCTAGAGGCATTGGTAGGAGCTAACTGCAGATGCACCTAGAGGCATCACACGGATGTATATACATTTAGTTCAATTATTTATGACATCCTTCATTGATATCTGATGTGGTAGTAAATACAGGAGACTAGAGAGAGCCTTGTTTAATAAATAAGGGTTTCACTCTCATAACATCTGTCTGTCAGACAACAGTGGCTTACACACACTCAAAGGAACATCATTTTCAGGCATTTTCATACCTTACATGGTATGATAGTGTTCTACACCCTTTGACAGTGCTCTTCGTTGCATGACTGATATCTGTCTGTCTGTAGCAGCCATGATTGTTATGCATCAGATATCTGTTAGAGCATGAGTTCTAAAATGACCTGATGCAAATGTTTCTTAAGTCACTCCCTGCTCATATGCTTTATTGGTCACAAGATAATTATGCTCTGTATTGTATGTCTTCCTCCAGACACATTTTTAATGCTGCAATTATTTCCATCACAATATGCAGCTAAATGGCAGATGTATGATTTCATAAAAGTTTCTTACTGTATGGCATGCAACAAGACCATCAGAAACTGTGATTGGTTTTCTGTTACAACACTTTCTATTGTATTGCTGCTGTTGAACTGATGTTCTGTTACTGCTTCCCTGTAATTGAATGTATGTTCAGTATTACTATGTCAGACGTGTTTGCAAATCAGAAAGGGCAAAACTGAACTAATGGCATGTCATCCACTCTGTCTTCTTATTGGTCATTTATGTATGTTGCTTGATATTAGATCAGCATGTAGCATTTACATTACCATACAACATTTGGTTGTCTATTACATGTTTGTGGGCGGCAAACCCTTCTCCTATTGGTACCACTGGCATTTCATTGCATAAACATGTCCATTTACAAGTTACCTGACATTACATCTATAAGGTCCTTTTGCGCTTGTGTATACATGGTGAAATGGATAATACAGGGGTGCTGTCAGCTTGCATATGTAAACTCCCCGTATATATATATACATATATATATATATATACATATATATATATATATATATATATATATATATATATATATATATAACTGCATTTTATGCATTCATCCCATAATTTGTCTTCTGTCCTTTCCTGTTATCTCAAGTCAGCATTTAATTAACATGTATCATATATTCACTCCCCTTGTTACACTGTAGCATTATGTCCCTATCACATCCTTTATCAGCATGTCCGTTACTATTTACATGTGTAACTATAGAATTGACATTCACATTAATTATCATTTCATCAATATTGCAGGTTATATGACAGAACTGCTTCTTATACACTTTTGTCACATTTGCCTGTGGGGTATGAATACACTTAAAACATTTCTCCACTCCAACATTGTTGCATCATTATAATACATTTTTGTATAACAACACCCCATTTCACTCCCCCTCATTCTAAACTGTTTCCATGTACTTGCCCTTAATATATCTGGGCTACATTGCATGCTCATATCTGAGTATTGCCTATATGGGATTTGTTTTGTTTACATTGTGTGCTGGGGCTTGCAAGCACCTTTCCATGGCTGTGAACATTATTGATGGCAATGGAAAGGTGCCTGCAACCCTGTAGGGAGGATGAGCAGCATACATGTTCAATTAGCGCTTCTGCTGATTGTGCTAACACACTTGCATCATGTAGGCATAGCGTGGCACCTGCACAATAGTTAATGAATCACAGGATACAGTCTGTTGTTATAGGACTAGTATGCACTTGTATGACAAATGTTGAAATATTTACTCTCTGGTTACTTTTTGTGTGAGATAAAGGAGAAACTGACCTTAATTACAAATTTACCCCTAGCTTTGATGTCTTATATTTTCAGTTGTGCTTCATAAAATGTGTGTGTGTGTGTGTGTGTGTGTGTGTGTGTGTGTGTGTGTGTGTGTGTGTGTGTGTGTGTGTGTGTGTGTTTGTGTGTGTGTGTGTGTGTGTGTTTATGAATCTGTCTGTGCTTTCTGGAAAGTTATTGAAGACTAGGTGGGCAGGATGAAGCAAATTAACCTCTTGTATTTTGATCAGTTTGTAATCTGTAAATACAGAACTAGTGTGCATTTGTATGAAATAAGTTGGAATATTTACTGTCCGTGTACTTTTTATATGCAGCTAAGTTGAAACAGTCTGTGATTTGGAAGAACACCCTTGATTTTTCCTTATATTTTTTCTCTTTTCCACATAAAATTCATGTTTTTCTTGAAGTGATTGAGGATTGCTGTCACCAAATAATGGCATTAATTTGAGTCTCAGACTTCATATCCTTCAGAAAATGTATGGCAATGCAAAGTATATAACAGCAATATTTAAAATCTGCCCCAGATTAGTTTAAAATCTGTTCATGATTCTGTCCAGATGTCTCATTATTCTTGGCCCTGGTTGTTAAACTATGAGATTGCTTGGTATTATTTTTAGCACAGTCAAATGAGGTGTTTACGACAGAGTGGCTATGATTGATAAGGAGTGCTGTTTATGGATTAAAGTTACTTGCTTGTTGCTGTTTGCTCAATCATCTTGCTTGATGGGACTAATGTAAGTTTGTGTGAAATACTTTGGAAAATTTGTGGGCTGCCACTCTTTATATGAAACAAAGTTGAAGTTACGTAGCACTCAGTTGTCCCTGGCATTGTAGAATGCTTCTGATTTGCTTTATTTTATTTTGTTCCTCGAACGTTTGTTGTTTTCTATGCATATCTTTGAAGACTGCAGTGTTTGTCTAGATTTGCCTTCTAAGAGGTTGAGTGGTATTATTATTTTTTTTTTAATCGTGATCAGATAAGGTATACACAGCAAAGTAGCTAGAACTGCTGATGGGAGTGGAGGTTCTCTGTTGATAAAATAACTTCCTCTCTTCTCATCTGATCATATTGAGCAGTCTAGATTTGCAAGACTAATGTACTTATTTGTGGGAAATATGTTGGAATGCTTAGACTACTTTGTGTTGGTGTGAAACAAACCCAAAATATATTATTATGACAATTATTTTATGACATTCAGATATGTGAGATTTACACAGTGAACACTGGGGGTATAATTGCTGCGTATTGGGCTATCTGTGGACGATATTGTCTGACCCTGCTGTCATGATCGAGTTAAATGGATACCTGTGGTATACCCAGTCAAAAATAGGGATATAATTGCTGGGTACAGCAGCTATCTATGGATGAGACTGACTGACCCTTCTGTCAAACTCAAGTTAAGCAGTCATTTTTGGCTTTGGAAGTCTAGTGTGCATTTTTGTAAAACAGGTTGAATACTTTACTGTGACCATTTTTATTTCTTTATCACAAGCAGACATTCGAAGGGCATCTTCAGAGTTAAGTAACTGTAATTAATAGGTACAGGCATTGGTGGATTATAATGACAACACTTTGAATGGTCTTAAATTAGGAATGATAATCCAAAAGAATCATGCATACATACACGTGGCCCAATGAATTTTTTTGTATAAGTGGGGGTCCATGGTTTGAAAACCAGCTGCAGCCCAAGGTGCACTTAATACCCCACTGGTTATACCTATAATTTTTATGTACACATCAGATATACTGACCACATTTCCTTTCCTTTCCTTTTGTATTTCAGAAACTTGCTACAGCTTATTCTATGTTTATTCCTGGAGATACATAAATACAAACAACTTTTTTTTACTTTCATATTAGTTCTACAGTTAGTTATGTCTATAGTATACTCAACATTGAAATAATTTCAGCATAGGTAAACTGGATCTGGTTTGCAACTGAGAAGTGCTTCCTACAAATACTTAATCACCAATGCACTTTTCAGGATTTATGGAATCCTTTGGATATAGATTCGTCTTTGTAAAGTGGATAAATGTTACAAGAGTCAGCGACTGTCTGCTCTAGTCTTGTTTCTTATTAGCCTACTTCCTTATATGCCTTCTCCAAAAGTCCTACTTCCTTCTTTCTTTGGCAGTCTAGTATCCACTCTTTGCATATATTTCAGCCATATCCCAGTATTTTCCTAAATGTCACTAATGATATGAAACTTAAATCTCATCAGGAATGGAAATGCCACAACTGCTCAAATATCCATAACTTGAATACTCACTGTAAGCAGGGATTTTGATCACCTTCTTTAGTACTGCAACTTGTCTAGGCTTGTGTATTACTTCAGGCTATTCTTTTAAAATTTACTGGAAGGCTCCAGACTGTGACAACAGCTTTCATTTAAAACAGAACAGTCATATACTTTCATAAGTAGTATGGTTTATCTAACCTTGTACTTCCTTCTGCCTCAGAAGTAATTAACATAACACAGTCTTTTATATGTTATTTATGTCTTAATATTACCTGGAAAACAATGCCCTGAGGAATGAGAAGACCTTACCTGTGATGGCATACTTACACTGGAAATGATATTACTGAAAGAAAGTCAATACTGTTGAGTCTGAATTTTAATCATTGCAAATAACAATTAATGCCATTTTTCTTCTAACGTAACTGTAAACTAATCTTGTGTACTGAATTTCAAACTTTCCGAGTATTGCAGTTCTCCCCTTAGCATACTGCCAAAATTATAACATGTTGCTTAACAGTATCCACAGATATTTCGGTAGATAATTTTGCCATTTATGACTATCCATTAATTATGTTCTTTAATAGATGTCACTAGGCGGTATCTATTTACGACAGTATTCATAATGTTTTGCAGTATAGTTTGTGACTTTGCTTCCAGGTGTTCATTTTGAATTGATCAAGTCAGTGTATCAGTTGCAGCAACATGTTTGTAGAATCTGACCTCATCTGTAAAGTTTAACTTTAAGTGACTGCCTCTGAGTTTTCTGTGTGTCTGACTGTCTCATTTAATATATTTTTGTATTTCTGAAACCTGCTACAGCGTATTCACTGTTTACTGCTGGAGATAGTAAATGCATATGATCAAGCTGAAGAAAGAATATCACAGGGCTATCAATTCTGCTCTTTTCATCCACATAACAAGCATTCCATTACCTCTCTGAAAACCATTCAGGAATCTCACCATCCTTAACTAATTATATTCAGGATAGTTGAGAGTAATATGCTGACAAGCTAACTGCAAGTGTAAACTGAAATGTAGAAATAACATGCACAAATTAAGTGACCAATCCATAAGTATATAATAAATAAAAATCTTTGATGACACAGTGGTGCAGTGGTAGCATTGTCACTTCACAGCGAAAGGTTCTCTGGTTTGATTCTCGGCTGGGGTGCCTTCTGTGAGAAATCTGCTGTTGTTCATGAGGGTTTTCTCCCACATTACAAAGATATGCACTGTGGGCCTCTACTGAAAATTGGATTTGTTCCAATTCAGACTTTCCCAATTAACAAATGCTAAATAAATAAAATCTTCTTTGCCCAGGAACTGCACTTACCATCTACACATAATACCCTTCACGCACATGTACCAGGGAACCCTAGCCTTCAATTTCAGCTGTGTTTTTTTTTTTATCTTTTGTTTTAAAGTTTATTAACTCTGTACAGAATATTAGTCATGTGCTATTCTCATGTATGGTGCACAATATCTCTTTAACAGTTTCCTACCCTATCCCCCCACCCCAGGTTTCCCTTTGAGTCCACCTTGTCTTTCCTTCTGGGATGATTTTTCACTCTTGTAATATTGTATTACTTCCTTTCATTTCCTTTTTTTTTTCTTTTTAACCTCCCCTCCATTCCACATTCTTGTCAGTTTTTGCCATCTTTTATCCATGTCTAGGAAATGCTTATGTATATTATGCCCTGTCTGTTTTTGCCCTCTGAGTGCTGATGATTTTAACTTCAGTGCTTAGCAGTCTGTTAATGTTCATTTTGCTTTCTTTCCAGATGATGTTCTCTTTCTATATGCGACACATAAAGAATTCATAAGAATGTTCTACTTCATTCTGAAATATGTCCCCCCCAAATCATTTGTGCTAGCCTCCTGACTTCTTGTGCCAACCCAGAGTCCAGGACCATGTTGCCTCTTCCTCCTGACACCTACACATCTACTATCCTCCTCTCCGTCTTTCTTTACTAATCTCATTGGGGTACAGATACCACCTATGTTGTATTCTCTGTCTTTTACCTCTTGTTCCAAGTGTTTTCCGCATGTGCCTCACTGACTTAATATTCTTCTGCCAGTATCCTGCAAAATCCTTGTATCCCTCCTCCCTTTTCCAGTTCTTTTGTTTTCCTAATTCATGGAGCTTATTCCTTCTTTTCTTTAGTGCTTCATAGCACTGTGCGGTCCTTTACCTCACTAACCTCTTCTACTTTCTCTAACGTGTCATCCTCTAATATTTTGCCTTCTCTTCCAGCTTGTTCCTTTCTCCTGTACCATTCTCTAAATTATTTCCAAGTCTTTCTGTGTACCATATATTTCTACCACTGGGCCTCTGGTATTATGTGTTCCAGTATTAATTCACAAACTGTTTTAAATCTTGTCCCACCACCTTTTTCTCTGCATAACAAATCTTCCTTTTGAGCTATCCCAGTTCCTTAGATTTATTCATTTGCATTCCCTCTCTTTCCTCTCAAGTTTCTGTTCCCCATAATTTTTTGAGGTTTGCTACACCCCTACTTCAAGCATCACAGTACTTTTAGTACTGCCTTATTCATGCCCATTATAAAGCATCTCTATGTCTCCCTCTCCCTCACTCTCTTTCACTTGTTTTCTTTCTTTTCTGTTTCTGTCCAGTGAGTGATGTCAAACCTGTTCATACATAGCTTATGTTGGAGCCCTCAGGCCCCTTTTTCAATTTGTTCTTATTTTTCCTGATTGCTTTTATTGACCCAGTTCTCTGTGTCATTTTGCATTTTTGTAGCCTGTTGTCTTTAGGACCATTTTCTATGTTACACAGTAGGTGGCATGGTGATTGATAGTATCATCATCCTTGCTGCATTAACTTCTTCATGGAATGTGCAAGTCTTTGCACCTTCTCTCTGGAGAGTATCCCTTGCCTTGTTTCCACCTTTCTACTGGTTTCTCTCTCTTTTCTCTCTCACCATGCTCCTATGACCTTAGGAAATGCTACCTGTTTTGCCTGACATGCCCCTTCCTCCCCTTCTCTTTCCCTAATCTCAGTAGCACTGTCTTTTTGTTGTTGCACCACAATCCCACCATTCCTCTAATCTTCTTGAATGTCTCTGTTACAGGTTCTATCCCTGCAGTCATATCCTCTGTTATTAGCAAGTAGTCATCTGCAAATAGCACAAACTGAGATTTTTATCCCTTCATTTTCTTAAAGCATCACTAAACCATATTTGACTTCAACTTCCATCTACTTGACTACAACCATGAGCAGGCCTGCAATAGCTGGCAGCCTTGTCTGGTTCCCCTCTATATACTTGTTTCCTCATATATTCTTCTGTTTAAGAGTATTTCAATTTCTGGGTCATTGTATATAGCCCCTTATCCAATGTATGAAGTTATCTTCTACCTGCCTTTGGTGCAATATCTTCCACAGGAATTTCTACTTCACATTATCAAAGGCCTTCTGCAGGTCTAAAAATACAATTCCACCTTTCCCTTCTTGCTTTGTTTCCTTCTTGTGCATAAAGTCTAGTAGGCCCCAGCATTTCTTCTGCCTTCCTTACCTAAACAAAGACATGTTGTTCTGCTTGTATTATTTTGGCAGGACTTTGTCTAATCTTCCTAACAATACAAAAATCTTGGTGTCTGCAATACTCAAAGATCTGGACCTATAATTTTCCACTTCTTCCCTTTCTCCATCTCAATAGGTATCATAGCTATTCTGACCCCCTCCTCATACCTTTAGATATTTTGCCTGAATCCTGTATTCTCTTGTATCCTTCCACTAGGACCTTCCTCATTCTTTCTTCCTCCATTTATAGAATCCTAGGGAGACTCTGCCTGGGCCTCTAGCTTTCCAGTCTGTCTTGTATCTGGCCTTACTTTACTTCATTCCTTGCATCCTGGCATTCAGCTTGTTTGTTTTTCCAGTCTCCACTATATATCCCTTTGCATTCTTTCCACAGTTCCATTCTGAGACTTCTGTCCCTTTCCATTGTTTTAAATCTCTCTGTTGTTTTCCTTGAATATTTCACTGACAAGTTCATTCTCTTCTAAATATTCTAGGTATTAAATATTCTAAATATTCTCCATTTTCACCCCTTATCTTCTCTCTATCTCTCTCTGTCTGTGTCTGTCTGCTTCTTCTTATATTTCTTGGTTAGTTGCTTCCTTGTGCTTCAGCCACCATCCACCAGGAGTCCCTCCAGTACCATTGTTGAATCTATAATAATTTACCCTCTAATTTTGTTCTCATTGTTTTTTCTTTATTCTGCAATGCTTCATTTCTTCTGGCTTCCTTCTGTACCACAGCTAGCTCTGCCTACAGCTCTTCAGTCACCTTTCTTTATTTCCTTCTCTTTCTTCCCTCTGTGATCATCAGTTTCCCCTGATAGGTACATTGACTGCATTCTACATGTGCTCTTACAATCTGTCCTTTTCTTTCATATTGTCTTCTAGTGTCTCCTTTAGTAATCCTTGCAGTGTTTCTTTGTCCACTCATTCCTTCCAATTATAGTTAGCCTATCTCCACCCCTTCTCATTGTTTTCTGTTCCTGTACACTTTCCTTAAGTCTTTCCTGTATTTGGATCTCTTCCATTATGTTCTCCTTCCTTAACAACCCATTTAATCTACTTGTCTGTACCAACATTTTTATTGTGAAGATGTACTCCCCTCTTGGTTGGAAGCCTTTCTCTCATCTTGTCCAGCCATTCTCTCTCTTTCATTCCCTGGCAAATTCTTGTCTAATATTTATCTTATACAGTCTTCTTCTTCCATACAAACTTTTTCTGGCTATATAGTGACATTGCAATCCCCCCTCCCCCATAATCTCTTTTCCTTCTCTTTTTATCTGTGCCCAGTGTCCAAAAAATAATTAACGTGGAATCCTTCCTCATCTCTTTTTAATGCACACTATTGTCTGGTGTGTATCTATGGATAGCCAGAAGAGACCACCAATTCTCAGTTTTGTCTGTTGTAATAAAACACTGCCTTCCCTCATTCTCTTCAACTTTTCCTGTGTTCCAATTATTAGATGAACCCCCTGTGTTTCCCATAATTCTTTGCATTTTCCTTGTTTTATTTATTTATTTATTTTTTTTGCCCACCCCTCCTGATTAGTTACATCTGGCATAAATCTTCCTCCAGGCCTACTCTCTGAGATAAATATTGTATTCATTGGCATTGTCCTATGCTCAGACTTGTTGTCTCCATCCTTGGCCCCTGCATGCTTGCTTTTTGGCACTTACATTCATGGGCATGCCCCCTACATCTGCCTTACAAGGCTTTATTTAGTTCCTTTCCACCTGTCCTTCACATTAATATACTGCATGACAAACCAGTACAGGTATCACATTCTTTTTATATCACCACATTCCATTCATTTTTCTCCCATCATGTACCCCATTTGTCACAAAAGCAGCTATTACGTATTTCTTCTTAGACTCAGATATTATTTTTATTGCGGTATATGGAACATCATTAAGTAGTTATGAAAAATATAAACATTCTAATAAAAATTGCCTCTCACCTGCTATGCAGTGGTGATATCAACCCCAACCCAGATCCAATAACAAGTCCAACAAATCACCAAAGTCAGCCTAGAACCAATGCTAGCCTACTTAAGAAAACATCCAATATTCTAATAATAAATCATAACATAAGAAGCACCCTTAAAACCACTGAGATTCATGCAACCATAGCATTATACTTACCTGACATCATCTTCCTCACAAAAACATGGTTTAAACCACACATTAAAAATGAAGAAATACCTCCCCCTGGTTATAGCATATTATGAAAAGACTGTACAGCTAAAAGAGGAGGCGGAGTCGCTCTCCTATACAAGAACAACATCAATGTTGAACTATTTAACATAGAAATCCCTGTATGTAATAATGCAGAGATCCTACTTGCTAAGGTAAGACTAAATACACAAAAGCAGCTAAATATCTTAGGATCATACGTGCCTCCAGGAGAAAACATCAAAACCCTAGAATCTCTTCTCCATTGGACATCAGAAACCCTCCCCCATGAAGCCATTATAATAGACAACTTCAATATTTATTGGACCTCACTTAAATCACCCCGCCCCTCAAATCATATTAACCTTTATGGCTTCTCAGAGCTTATACAAACCCCTACTAGGGTAGACAAAAACCTCAAAAAAGAATCAATACTAGACTGAATTCTCACCAATCATCCATCTTCCAGCCATAATTTCGGTACACTACCCGACACTCTAAGCAACCACCTCCTAACCTTCTTCATCAGAGACCAAACTAAACTCACTTGAACTAGCTCTTTTAAAACACATCAGATACATTAAAAACTTCAGGGCTGGCAACCTTAAAAACACTCTAACTGGTCCCCTCTTTTAACACTTCATTTAGATGAAGCAGTTGAGTATTTCAAAACTATCTTCTTAGGCCTTCTCAACCAACTAGCCCCACCAAGACAGATCCACTCTAAAACCATCTATGCCCCATGGCTTACCAGGAGCACTACACAACTTATGAAACAAAGGGACAAAGCATGGGACACTTGGTGCAAAAACAAAACACTATGTTATTGTACATGTGGGTGTGAATGACCTGAGATGTATCTCAGTGGTCTACATGAAAAGATATATGGAGGAGTTCTCGGATTATGTAGCCCAGGCGGGTATGACTCTAGCCCTGAGCAGCATCCTACCATCACCCAGAATGATACCACAGTACAAGCAGAAAATGATTGATTTCAACAATTGGCTAAGTTTCTGGTGTCATTCTAAGGGGATCCAGTATCTGTCTGCCTGGGATTACATGATTGACAGACCTCAATGCTTTGCTGGAGATGGCCTGCATCTGTCCCCCTAGGCTTCGGGATACTGGCCAAGGTTCTTGCCACCCCTGTAGTGCCTTTTTTAGGCAGTGTTCCAAAGACCAAATTACCACCTTAACAGCTACAAACAAATGCAATCTGAGGGTCATGCTGCTCAACACTAGAAGTCTAAATCTCAAAATGCACTCACTTGAAGCACTCCTTAAAATGGAGAACATCAACATTTGTGCCATAACAGAGACCTGGTTCAAGGCAACAGAAAGCACCCCTGCACTACTAGGTATAACTCATTCCACATCTTTTGGATCCAGAACTTGGACTGAAGCTCCAAAGGCGGTGGTGTTTCCATATTCATAAAGGATGTGCACACCTCCAGACTGGTAGCCCAACATAATGCATCTGAGATACTTCAGGTGCAGCTAACATTGGGTAAGACAGCGATTTAGGTTGTAGCCTGCTATAGGTTCCCAACCATGTCCCAAGACTCACACTCCACATTCCTAAGCACCCTGGAGAATATTAGGGTCCAACCTAAGATTCTCATACTGGGCAACTTCAACTACCCTTCCATTAACTGGAAAAACTACTCATGTACCAATACACTTGCCCAACATTTCCTGGAATTCATTAATTCCAATGCCCTGGACCAGCTTGTTCTTATCCCCACTAGAGGTAACAATATCCTTGATCTGGTCATTACTAGCATGGGCAACCATTGCTTTACCCCAGTAGTCAACTCCTCCCTGGTTAGATCCAACCACAAACTAATCACCTTGGAAATCCACATCCCTCCCATCCCCACCCTCCCCAAAAAAGTAACCACTATGAAAAACTTTTCCAAAGCGGACTTTGGGCTCCTAAAAACAGAGGTGGCTAACTTCATGGCACCCATGGAAATGGAGAATATTTGCATGACCACCAAAACATACATGAATGCACTGTATGAGCACATACACAAATGCATGGATCTTGCCATACCCAATAGAACCAAGACGCTCTCCTCCAAAAAAAGGAAACCAATCTGGTGGTCCACTGCCATAAACAAACTCTACAACAGAAGGAGGAAACTGAAGCAGAATAAGGTGAAGTCCCAAGATTGGAAAAACTCCCTTATCATCCTTCAACAAAAGGTTGAGATCCCTCATCAAATCCTCTAAAGCTAGCTATAAAAACAGAATTGCAGCAGATAGTAAAGACAACCACAAGGACTTCTATAGTCATGTAAAGAATCTCCATGGCAATACCCAAATTTGCTCTGAGCTACTGCACAATGGTACCTCCTATACTGAGCCAACAGATATTGCCAATATACTGGCCGACAGATTCAGTGACAACTTTACCCCTCCCCTCCAAAGGACCAGTCACAATACCAGTAGATTGTCAGGCACCCAGTATTACTGCTGCATAGGTTAAAACAGCACTGTCCAAGGCCATGAATACAGCTTCTTTAGGACCTGACAATATCCCTGGCTGTGTTCTACATGACCTACAGAGTGAACTGGCACCTCACCTGTGTGCCCTGTTCAATCACAGCCTCACCTTAGGCTTTGTCCCTACCAAATGGCGCACTGCTACAGTCATCCCTCTCCACAATGGAGGAGTGACTACAGACCCTGGGAACTATCTCCCCATTAGCCTGACGAGTCTGATATGCAAAGCTATGGACTGCATCATCATGGACCTAATAAAAAAGGATATATGGAATCTGCAAACTCTGGATCCCACACAGTTTGTTTTTGTGAAGGGTAGATCATGCCTGTTCAACTTGGTCAACTTCTTTGAGTCAGTCACTAAAGCTGTGGATGAAGGCAAGGTGGTTCATACAGCCTACCTTGATCTGACCAAAGCCTTTGATACCATTCCCCTCTCAGGAATCACAGGAAAAACTCACTAAGCTAGGCATAAACCCCTAAATCACTAGGTGGGTTGCAATCTGGCTCACAGGTAACAAACAGTGTGAAAGTAGCTGACTCCAAGTCAGACTGCTGACCAGTCATGACTGGAGTCCCACAGGGTTCGTTCCTGGGTCCCCTCCTGTTTGGTATCTACTTCTCAGAAGTCCAGGCCAACACGAAGGGACTCTGGCTGACAAAGTTCACAGACAATTGCAAGTTGGGAGCTATTATTAACTCCCCAAATGATGTTGACATCCTACAGAAAGGCCTCACTGAGACTGACTGGTGTCAGAACCATGGCTTTAAGCTCAATACCAAAAAATGTGTCATCATCCCCTTTGGGAAAAAACCCGGTTCCATGAATTACCACATGGATGGTAGTCCACTGAACACAGAACGTGTTATAAGAGAACTGGGAACACAGGTTGACAGCAACCTCTCTTTTGACCACCATGTTGCCACTGTGGTCAGAATGTCCTTCTATGTGGCACATCTCAATACTAAGGGTTTTGCATCCAGGAAGAAAGAGGTCATTGTCTACCTCTACTCTTCCCTCATTAGGTCAATCATTGAGTACAGATAATACCCCTATCTCCCCATCACACAAACCAAATTACTAGGGGTCATTATTGTAATTGGCTGAAAAATGGAGCAAAAATATCTCTCCTTTTCTCCATATCCCTAATGGTGTACCCAGGGATCTAGTTTTGGTCCAATGCTGTTCAATATCTTTATCAATACATTTCACTCTGCTATACCCAATGCCAAAGTAATCCAATATGCAGATGATTTAATCTTAGTCTGTTCTGCCACTAATCTCCCTGAACTTCTAACAAAAACTCAGCCCGCCTTCTCAACCACCGAGATCTGGATGCTCCAAAACCACCTCTCCCTAAATGTAAACAAATCCAAAATATTAATCTTCCCACCATCAGAATTCTTCCCTTTTGACAAAACCACTTTCCAAGTTCTAAGCCAAAACAACTCTCCTATTGAAATCGTCCCCCATGCCAAACTGCTAGGTGTAACTATAGATGACCATCTAAGATTTAACAACCATATTCTTCAAAACATAAAGAAAACCCATCATAAACTTGGAATGCTATACAGGAACAATCCCTTCCTCTCACACCACACCAGACATACCCGTGCCTCTACTTACTCCTTCCCTCCCTAATGTATGGTGCACCCCTATTAACCAACGTATCTGCATCCATCACTTCTAAATTAGAAAACTGCAATAACAACATTTCCAAATTTGCCACTAACTCCAAAAACTCCTCCCATCACTGTATTGCCCTTCGATCTCTAGATTGGCTAGAACTCCCAAACTATCTAGACTACCTCCAACTCATCACAGCCCATAAACTATTCTTCAACCCTACCAGATGCCCTGCCCTTACAAACATCCTACTCCCTCCCATCCGTAATAGAACTCTCAGGTCAGCTCACCAAAACTTAATTTCTGTCCATAAACCTAACCGTCCACCTGGACAAGTTCTCCTCTCTTTTTCCATAGCCAAAAAATGGAATTCTCTTCCTCCTACCCTAAAGACAATGGAGAATCTGGAAAACTTTAAAACTCAGCCTCATTCCTATCACTCCTCTATCTGGAAATTTACCTGCATTCTCCCAATCTAGCTCACCCCCCTTCTAACCCTAAAACACCTAAGCTCTATACTAACCTTCTCTACAAAAGGAATAATAACTCTCGTCAATACTCTATTTTTTTCGACATTGTAATCTCCCATATCTAGAAAATCTTGTTTGTTCCAATATGCTATTATAAATATGACTCCAAACATACTAATGTCCTCAACTTGATAACTACAATAGTTTATAGATCAATTTTGTAAATAGTTTTATTTAAACAGTATATATTTTGTATTTCTACTTTGCATTTGCTGTGTACTTATATTCTGTGTATTTACTTGAATCTGTATCATACTGTATTTTATATTGTATTCTGTATCCCACTATATTTTGTATTCTTGGAGGTTTTCTCCCCGGGCCTCCACTGAAAACAGGATCCTTGGGCCCAGTGGACTTCCCCGGTCATCAAACTGGAAATAAATAAATAAATTATTGACAATAATATGAAATTTGACAAACACATATCTCATACAGTAACCAAAATCAACAAAAAACTAGGTACTCTTTACAGATGTAAAAACTTCCTAACCAGCAACAGTAAAGCTATCCTAGCTCATGCCCTTACTGCATGCTTCTCCTACCCTAATTAATCTAAACAAGAGCGATTTAAACAAGCTATCAGTATGCCCCTAACACCTTAGCTCTAAACCAACTTCTTCAAGCTCACTAAATACTGCACCAACCTGACAAAACCCCATCCTTACAAGACCTGATTGCCCTCAACTCCAATAACCCCGAACATAGATCCACTAACAATGCACTGATCGCAATCTTCAAAAGCCATTACAGCTCTGGTAACTCCCTGTATTTTAGCAACATTGCCAAGACTTGGAACTCCCTACCACTACAAATCAGGGTACAACCTAACAAAACCATCTTCAAAAAGCAGCTTATTTCCCACCTAAACAACTCCTGGACTTGCAACTGCCTAGCTCCTGGCTGACACATTCTAACTCATTTCCCCTACCCACTATCCAACCTCTTTAAAACTCCCACAGATGCACTATATATGATCACACGTTACTTGTAACTGCCTAGCACCTGGCTGACATATTCTAACTCCTTTCCCCTACCCACTATCCAACCTCCTCTTTAAAACTCCCACGGATGCACTATGTACTAAAACATGTTACTTACCAACTCACTGCCGCCTACTCCCCACTGCCCCATCTATACCCATTAACTCTCCCATAGACTAAGTTGAAAAGCTTTCCCTTAAAATGTCAATGAGCCTCATATGAACTTGTCTATATTCTCCTCCTTTGGCAAACTGGCTAGTATTTTTAGTTTTTCCTTTCTTCTCTTATCATCATTACATCTTCAAAATTATCTGGCTAGTATTTTTTTTAGTTTTTCCTTTCTTGCCTTATCTTCAGTACATCTTCAATATTATCTCTACTAAACATACCGTATGAATAATCATCATATGTTACTACCAGGTATGCTTTTAATTGTATGTCTAAACCACTGTGCATATGTAAATATCTTATGCAATCATATGTTATTATCTGCTATATTTTATAACTGGATGTGTAAACCACAATGCTCATATTAATAGCTTATGTATAGTATGTTAGCAAGTGTTCTGGAGCTTTCCTCCCCAGGCTTCCACTGAAAATGGAAAGCTCTGTCTAATCAGACCTCCCCAGTAAACAAATGTAAAATAAATAAATAAATAAATATACGTGCTTACCTTGGGAGCATGCACCATGCCACTTAGACAGTATTACTTATCATTGTCCCGGGAACTGATTCAGCTCCCACAACTGTCTATACATTTTTTATATTAATTTTCCCTTGGGCATATTTCAAAAGGTTAAGAGCTGCTTTAGTTAATATATCCTCCCTGCCTTGCACACAGTCACCCACTTTTCACTGTCACTTCTTCTCACTTACTTATTGCTTCTCTGGCTTTTTTGCAGTCACTTTTATCTTCTGTATTCCTACCTTTTGTTCCTTGACTCTTTCATCCATCATAAATGTTTCTATCCAGTCTGTTTAGTCTCTCATTTATCCAGCAGTTCACTTCTGTGTCACCTGATACACCAGATGCACCATCCTATCCCTTGTCTCTGTTTCTATGTCTTTCTCTGTTTTTACTCCAAAATCCTCCTTGGATGAGGTTTCTTATTCTTCTGTCTCTTTGATATAATTCTTTCACTTGTTTCCTCCCCACCACCATGACTCTTTTTTCATCTCATTGTAATTGCCTCTGAGATTTGTTTATTTCCTGCTCATCTCTTTTAGGGGTATTTAGCACATCTGTACTTCCTGGTCTCGTATTCTTTCCTGTTGGAGTTTCAACATCGGACTTTTCATGTTCTCCCAGTATCTCTGCTTTACCTCTACTAAGTCTAGGCTTACTCTCCCCCAGTCCTTGTCTGACAGATCATTCAGAACTTTACTGCCTTGATTTATTTAGCTCTTTGAGACACCTTTGTTTAAACACTCGAATATCCTCATTGTTGTATAACCTGAACCATACTCCTTCCTGCTGCACATCCACAATTGCAGGGTATTTCAACCATGCAGCTGTTCCATATATTCTCTGTTCATCCACTAACCATGCTATATATTTCCTCCCATAGAATGTTTCTGAGTAATTCCCAACCACATTTGTGAACTTCCATGTAAATGGGGTGTGTTTAAGTCTTTTTGATTACCTTACAATTTCATTTTTTTGTAAAAATTAAATCCATCCAGGAACCTTGTACGAATAACCATGTTTATTAAACAAGAATGAGAACTTTCATTTAACATTTCATTAGGTGCATTCAACAGAAAATCATCAATTAGGCACTTAACTAAATACCTGTAAATATCAATGTTACCTGATGATGACATTATAAATAATTAATTTATCATTAAAATGCATGCACACATATATACACACATATAAGTACTCTCTTAACAGATTTCTGAGTTAAACTGGTCTCCCTTCTATCAATGGCAATACAACTGCTTTAACAACATTTTACAATTTTACTCCTTCCCGTACATGACAAATATTTCCTCAGATAGTAACAGTACATGGCAGATGTTAGCAATGTTTCACCACTAATATCACAGAAGCTATGAAGAGCAGGCATGCTGCTTGGGCTGAATGGATGACAAAACCTTCCTCCATGCCCAACGAAGAATGTTGTCAACACCTTAAAAAACAAACTAGGTTAACAATGAGCAAGGCAAAAATGTATTACATCAGGGATGTGCAGGTCTCTTACCTAGGCCAATCTAGACAATTTTGGCAAGATGTTAAGCAATTTAGTATCTCAAATATCTTCCCAAACGTTACTACACTGGCTCCATTAACTCAGTTCTCCTGACTGCTATTAAGCACAACATCTGCAACCCTGAAACACCTTCTGCTATAGCATGCATAAACTCTGATCCTCATCATACAGAATCCCCTCTATACAAAATTGTTGACTTCCCTTCTTTCTACTTCAGGAGTACAACCCGGAAACAAATACAAAAAAAAAATGCTGGCTAGAAATTGCAATCGAGAACAACACACTATCCATCCAAAATGTAAAATAGCAAGTCATGTTCTCTGCCATCTTCTGCTGATCATTTTAAATCTGTCACTACCCACTAACATTATCCCCATACCTTCAAGTATTCCCGTATTATACAGTCACAAAATGCTTGACTCCATCTTCTTCTTTTGACTATTGTCCTACTGCCAACATTTGTCCTGTAGTCAAGATGTTAGATGTAATAGTCTATAAACAGATAATGGAATATTTGAAATAATCTATTATACTTTCAAGCTTCCAACATATTTAACAGTCATTTATGCTCTAACTGACTGAGTTTTCAGGAACATAGGGAAAAGCTACTGGAGCTATTTTTTTGATCTAAAAGAGGCTTTTGAAACAGCTGACCATGATTTGCTGCTAGACAAATTTCTGACATAGCTTCTCTAAAGAGATAATTCAATGGTTTCTACCTGGTAAACAGAATCTTCCATAGGGTCTATGTCATATAATCGAACTTCCAAAATTTGGAACACCATATGTTCAAACTTGAAAGTTCGAAATATGACAACATCGAAACCTCAGAACAGTGAATTTTTTCCCAAGGAAAAAATTAGCTGTTCCAAAAAACACACACCACAAGCACACCATAAACATAATTAACCTACACTAAACCTTACATACACAACTATCTATGCACTAACTTTAATCCAAACCCTAACCCTAAGGTCCATCACTACCGCACACTTATCTTACCTGCACCCTAACCCTAAAGTCCGTCACTATCGCACACTTACCTTACCCGCACCCTAACCCTAAAGTCCGTAACTATTGCACACTTAGCTTCCCCGCACCCTAACCCTAAAGTCCATCACTATCGCACACTTACCTTACCCGCACCCTAACCCTAAAATTCATCACTATCTCACACTTACCTCACCCTAACCCCAATGTCCATTACACTTGCACACTTACCTTAACCCGATCCGTAACTTTTGCACCACAGTAGAGAAAATGTCGAAGCCGCAGAAACAGCCAACAGAATTCTTTCCCTGGGAAAGAATTCATATTTCCGTGGCTTCGACATTTTCAATTTTCGAACTTCCTCATCTGAACGCTCAATTAAATGACATAGTCCCTCTTCTATATCTCTGGTGACATGGTTGCAACCTAACAGGCAATGCTCATCAAGGAGTCACATAGGGCTCCATGCTAGGACCAACACTTTTCTGTCTATATCAGCAACCCACAATGTGACCCTCCCCATTCAATTGCATAATGTGTTCAGATGATGTTGTTCTACTTAGAGCAAATAATGATTGTGTCCTGCTTAAGACTGCATTACAACATGAATTTGCAAATATGTAGAACTGGCTACACAAAAATAAACTGGGAATTAATACCTACAAAACTACAACCATGCCTTTTAATATGCAGAGAAAGTTCTGCAGCATACATAGCTTTCAATTTATTGATCCTGACTCTCGTCTATCAGTCACATCACAAAAAAAACACCTTAACATCACATTTGACTTTAAGCTTTCTCTTCACATACATATAGAAACTCAGGTGCACCAAACTGCTTCAGCTATTCAAAAATTATTAAAGAATTTCTGGTTTCCTAACTGTTAATGCTAGGCTTTCATTTGCCACTAATGTTCCTCTACCAAGATTTGGAATATGACTTTCCCATTATTGCACATCTTTCCTTTCAAAAACAGCAGTAGACCTGACAACTTAGTATAGGATTCTAAGGTTTAACAAATTAGCCAATAATACAGAAGAATTCTAAGCTCCAAAAGATGACTTACATAAACTCCAAAAGGTGACTTACATGTACTGCTAAGGCCTCCCTGATACTCAACACCTTAACATATAAGGTGCTGAATAAGTGTGCTTTCTTTCATTACCACCAGATTGTGATTACGTGACCAAGCGTAATCCCTTAGTACTAGTGAGGGCATTCTACCATGCAGGCTACCCTTCACCGTTTTACCCCATGAAAGAACATTCTCTAAGTTATACCAGCTAGGTGAAATAATATTTGTGAGGAAATTAGGATGATACACAAGTTATTACACTTTAAGAAAGTTTTAAGAGTTTGTATAGTTCTAGGAAAGTAATTAACTACAAAGCCGCAGGTTAGCCAACAAACATTCACAGAGAGAGACAACAATTACTTCTCTGTTCAGTAACTGCAACCAACAGGTACTGCTGCTTAAAGGGTATAACAACTGCAGACTACTAGGTGCTGGGTGGATATGGCTTTCACCTGGTAAGTAATTGTGTATAGGATTCCTGAAGAAAACAGCATGTATGATGTTACATTGTTTGCATATGCACTGGATCTCCCATAATCTCAGATTATTCTGTAATAAAAGTGTTATGTTTATTCTTCTAACTGAAGTTTATTATCATTCATTGCTGAAACATTGCTTTTACTGGAGCTTTTACAGATGGTGTAGTCAAGATGATCTTATGTATGTAATAGATGTATGCTTATGCTAATGTATGTCATGTTATATGCTCTTGTTGCATTGTGCTAATCATGTGCTCCATGTTTCTTGTTTATATGGCTCGAATCTTTACTTGAAGTGGTCTCTGGAGCTGCTCATGAACCCAGTTAACAAATAAATAAATAGAAAGCTAAGATACTAACTGTGCAACACAATCAGTCTGTCTGAAGATACTAAAATTAATTTATTTGTGGTCAAACAAAAGTTTAAGCAGTATTTTAAACTTAAGAAAAAAAATGCCCTGCATGTGTTAAGACTTTCCTCATTTTTTACAAAAAAATCAGGGTTGACATGAAAATATGTATGTGAGTGAACAACGCGTAAAGCTGTAATGACTGCGGGTTTGGAAACATGCTTCATTCCATAATAAGAGATGGCAGTATGTGTTGAATTCAGAGTGACTGTGTGAGAAACAGTGTCGATATAAAGGGATTTGTCACTAGAACAAACAAAAATAGATTCATAGATGAATAACAGGCTAACTGCCCTGAAGGGCAATTTTAAGCCTAGCCAATAATGCAAGGTCAAAGTTAAACCTTGTTCTTTCTGATTATGAGATTATCCATCATGCCCAAAAAATTGGATATATGCAGAACAAGTGAACTGACTAACATAAATGTCTGATTTGACAGAAAAGGTGGGAGTAAAGATACCAAAATGAATTAAAAACAAGACAGTATGTATAAAAAGTGGGCCAGACAAAGGGATAAGTCATACTTCTTGGCTACACCATGATGACCCAGTTGAAAGGAGAAAATATAAGATGGCTAACAAAGTAAATCCTATGTATATGAAATGTGAACATAGACACAAATGTAGATCTTTTTCAGCTTACAGGGGGTACTTTTAGAAACCGTGGAATTGTCGGTTATCTGGCATGAATGTATAACTTTATCTAGAAAAGTTCTTTCAAAATGTGTAAAGATTTACAAGTACTTGTTGCAGATGTTGAAATAACTTTTTTATGAAGACAGTGCAAGCTCAGAATAAAAAAAAAAAACTGTTGGTGTGATTGTGCTACAGTCAGAAAATAATGTTCCTCATATGCATGAAAAATGTATACATGTTGTAGGAAAAATTTTTTTGTTACTGACAAAATTATCAAGCTCAAACTGGACACATGGGAATAATTGCAAATTTTGAATAAAAGGTACTTTAAGGCTATGGGAGAGAAGAACACGCTCTGCAGTTTTGTGTAATCTTTGCTATTGAATTCATCCCTAAGGGACAAATAAAACTTTAGGAATAGCATTGTAGCAGGCCAAAATCTTGGACTGACTAGCCTGCTAAAAGTCACTGGTGGTCAACAAAAGTCGTAACGACCAAACAAAAGCACGTGTTTATTATATAATTGAAGAGTTTTAAACTGAAGCTAAATGTATGTTAACTGCCAAGGCAACTGATATGCAAAGTTTAGAAAGTCTAAATTTATCATAAGGATTTCACCTTGTATGTTATAAAACAAAACATGCTGAATAATAACAGTAAAGCTGTGTGTGCAAGTGACCAGAAGCCATGCCAAAAAAAGTTAACTCCCTGATGAAAAAATACAGTGACAATTTCAGTCATTGGCTGAATGTCAGGGCAGTGTACCTTTATGCTAAATCTGGATATTTTACATGTAGTCAATTCCCTGAGAGATATGCAGGTTGCCAGAAGAATGGAAAACTGTATAGTATCTGCAGTGAAACCAAATATGTGGACTGGCCCGTAGGACTTTAATAAGTTTATTAATATGGAATGGTCTGCAGTGTAGATTGTTGAGAAGGTTACAGCAATTATGCTGGGAACCAGTTCTTCTCAGTGTTGCATGTTATCTGCAAGTTTTATCATCTGAAGTTGGATGAAGAGACCTCAAAGCGACATATGTTAACCTGCACCCTCCTTGGGTCATTTTGATTCCTAAAAGGTATTAAAGGGTATTACAAACTTTATGGATGGTCTGGATCAGATAAAATAATGTATAGTACTTAGTGGATTAGTCTGACACATTGGTGGAACATGAATTCAGACTGGCAAAGTTATTGGAGAGACAGCAACATATTAATGCATTAAGGTGAAGTTGAATAAAAAGAAGTGCTAAATAAGTACATACTCTTTAAAGTTTATTAGACATATTGTTACAAATCATAGAATACAGCCTAGTCATAAAAAATCAAGTTTCTGATGCAGAGGGAACATCCTGTGTACAAAGATGCCTTCTAAAGTTTCTTGAGATATTTCAATATTTTGCAAACTTAGTCCTTTGTTATCTAAAGTATCAGTGGTATTGTGAAAATTGTTGCAGGAAAACAGAGAATAACTTCAGGAAACCAAACAGGAAAACAGTAAAAAATATTGAAAAAGCTGATCACAGGAGCCATTTTTATTTTAACACAGAATGATATTAGAAACCAGTAGTCCGGCATGCAGATGGTTGCCAGTCTGGCCTAGGAGTGGTACTACCACAGGGAGTACTTCCTATATCATCCAGATCTAGAGATCCTAGGCATGCACAGATATTGTACGAAGAACAGGAAATGAGCAAGTCATAATTCTGCATGGTTGTGAAAGATGTTACAAAAGCATATATGGAAGCAGTTTGCTCATAAAATAAGTTTATAAGGCTTATTGCAAAAAACATTGTATTGGCCACCATGGAGATCACCCAGGATGACGTTGAATCTACAGACATTTGACATTATGATGAGATATAAACCTGGAAAAAATGCACATTGCTGCAGATCTGTGCCAAGTATACTTGAAATAAACCAAAGGAGATGTGTTAGATAATGATGCCTAAGACAGTAGCCTGATACTTGGCAATATCAGAAAGGTGAAAGAATTCAAAAGATGCACTGAAGTTGTTATTGCGATGCAACTATTAAGAGACTGCAAGTAAAAATAATCAGGAATTCCCTTTAGCTGTATAGCCATACTTCTCATTCCACGAGACTTGTATTTATGGAGGCATTTAAAGTTTAGTTGTACGTCCACATGCAATGGAATAGATGTTAGTCAAGAATCAAGAAAACCTTTCACTCATTCATTCATTTATAAAAGTTTAAATAAAGGTAGTGGGGCTGATCTAAAATGGACCCGTTTTGGCCACAGCCCAGGAATAAAACAAAATAATTATATTTGAAAGAGTTTTGGTTTAACAGTGAATAAAAGTGTAAAGGTTCAGATTAAGTACTTGGTAAATAACAAAAAATAATTGAGCATAAGTGCAGACTTGTAATATGTGTAGTACATACATCTAAAAAGAAAGAGCGTTTACAAAGAAGAGTAAAACTTCAGCATACATATGTTGACATCTTTACTTGGTGTACACCAAATACTAGAGACTGTGATGCTGAGACAGCGTTTACTGTGATCCGATTGTTAACAGACAGCTCTAAAAAAGATATGTGAAGATAAATAGGAATGTATGACCGAAGACTGCCATAGAAGGTGAAAAGTAAGGTGTACAAAACAGGGGTGCAACCAGAACTACTATATGGTACAGAAACCTGGACAGTAAAGGTACAGAAGTTAAGGAAGCTAGAGGTAATGGAAATAGAGTGCCAAAGATGGGCAGTAGGATGTACACTGTAGAAAAGATGAAGAAGTGAGGACATAAAAGCAGAAGCCAGTTTCAGTTGCAGAAAAGATCAAAGAGAACAGATTGCAATGGTTCAGGCACACATGCAGAAAAGCAGAAGGCAATCTGCTAAGAAGATTTGGGGCAGACAGGAGGAAACAAGGACATCCATCAAAGAGGTGGATGGCTTATGTGGGAAAATATCTGTGAAAGTCAGGCATGAGTTTCAAAGAAGGCATGACAGTGACATTGAATCGAGAGAGATGGTGACAGTTCACACAACACCATGACCCCATGAAGAAAATGAGAAAAAAGGGGGTTGATGATGATGCTTAGATAACAAGAGATGGTAAGGAACATAGGTAGTAGGCATTAACTATTCATAGACATGGAGTAATAGAACGAGAAGGGTGAAGGGGAGGGAGTCAAGTTCACTGGTGAAGAAAAAGAAATGGGGGTAGGGAGAAGTGATACAACAGTATTTAGAGCTGACTGCAGTTTCACTGCAGTTCCAAAAAGGTCTGTTAGTTGTTGTAGTTATCGTGTTGGTGAATGGCTAAAACAAGAGCCACTGTTCTTTTTCCTAACAACATTATCAGTTTTGTCTAAAAGTGTTGTAATGATGTATAGTATTGATTTGTGTCATAAAATGCAAGTAATGAGCAAAAGATTCATGTTTTGGCCATGCAGTAGTTAGATTAGGGACATTTATTTATTTGTAGTTTGTGTGTGTGTGTGTGTGTGTGTGTGTGTGTGTGTGTGTGTGTGTGTGTGTGTGTGTGTGTGTGTGTGTGTGTGTGTGTGTGTGTGTGTGTGCGTCTGCATTTGTCTGTGTGTGTGCATCTGCATTTGTGTGTGTGTGTCTGTATCTGAGTTTGTATACGTGTGTGTGTGTGTGTGTGTGTGTGTGTGTTTGTGCATGCATACATGTGTGCATGTGTATGTATATTTGTGATTGTGTGTGTGGGTGTGTATGTATGTACAGTGTGTAAATAAAGATGCAGTCAGGTCCTATTGATATGGGCTATACGACAAAAAACTACTTCAAAAGAACAGACATCACACAACATGCCAGAGTGTAAATGTTTCAGTAAATGTGCTCCAGCATCAAGATACAAAATAAGAGATTGTTATTCAAAATGCATTGAGGCATTAAAGCTGAATGGAATGCTAGACAAGACTGTGATTAATGTTATGGAAGATATTTTTTTATTAGACATGGTATCATTCTATCCAATGATGTTGAGTCACATCTGACTCCTATAGTGACCCCCATGAAAAGTCATTGACATTCATAGGATTTACTAGGCAAGAAGGGAATGGAAATAGTGTGCAAGGACTTTATTCAGTATCTCACACACACAAACACAAACAATGCATACACCTACTCACAATAAGTTAGTAATTAACTTATTGCATGTCTTTTTAAGGTGGGAAGAAGCAAGATCACTTGGAGGAGACCCACACAAAAAAACAGGGAGCACATACAGACTCAACTCAGATGGGAACACAGTCAAGAACTAAACTATGGAACCTCCTGTTGTAACATTGTTCTACCCGGACATGGAATGCCACAATGTCATTTCTGATGTTGTCCCCCAGCTTTATCATTCAGAATTCCCCAAAAAAAGCTTTGAAATGGGAATTCTCCCAAATTAACACAAACCTGAAATATCTACAGGGGAATAGGCACATTTAGAGGCTATCCAAACTATAAATCACACTCATAAAAAATGTACCTTATATAGTAATGATTGCCTCATTGGACTATTTGAGCTAAAGTATACTACCTTACAGCCACTGGAAGGGTGAATATATTCTCAATGACTGAAATGAAGATGCGTTGACACTCAGCAGCATCAAATCAATCATTCTTGCTATGAAGATGTGAGATATTGCCATCTGTGCCAGGATGAAGAAAGCAGTTCATGTGTAACATATACCAGCATGGTTGGCTGGAGTTTTGTAAGTGGTTTTGTGTCATTTGACTATTGCACTGACTTGTACAAATGCTTGTGTCAAAAATTTATTAACAGTGTTATTATGAGTGATTAAATGTATTATGTTTAAACAAAGAATTCTGTAAGGGAAGAGTAAATGTTTCTGAAATTCTTCTATACCTTTCAGATACTGCAGTAGATCTTAACAAAGCTCTGAGTGTGTATTCCACCAGATTCAGGTGATCAAATGTGATGTCATTCAATAACCAGCACTGACAGGATGGAAATCTCACAGCAGTTTTCTTTGTTTTGTTTTCTTGGAACCTGATATAAAAGATCTATGTCAGTTATCACAGTTCGGTTGAGTTACTTCAGTTGTTTAGTTTAGTCTGTTAGAAGCATACCACCTTGCCTTGTGGAAGTAAGCATCTCAGCATCTAGTCTTGCCTTACTGTATTAATTAAGTTTGCTAGGGAACAGTTGTTCTTTAGACAGTCAGGAAATACAGTGAGATTAGTTGAGAATTGTTTTTCTGCATCTGTTTAAATCTGTCCCACTGTTTTATTTTTATTTATCCTGTGATTGTACTTAGATATTTAGTATCCTCATGTTTTCTACTTTATTGTTTATAATTAAATATTTTATACCTTTTATTGTGGCTAGTCTTTTGAAGAATACTTTTAACATCTTGAGAGCACTTGTGCCTATTTTTAGTGATACTTTGGCCACTCCGAAAAAGCCTAGCTGCTTTAGTTACACTCTACCATTTATGCTAGTATTGATGTTACTCAGTATAATTGGACTCTTGTAAGAGCCTGAGAGTGGTTGACTGGTGGCTGCGAAGTTACCTTATAGTCTGGGCAGAAGGGGTACATTTAGTAAATCTGTACCAGCCTTTCCCAGGAGTGTGTGTGTGTGCATGTGTGCGTGTGTGTGTGTGTGTGTGTGTGTTGTGGGGATGAATCAAAATACTAGTTTACTATGACTTAAGCAAAAGGCAGTAAGTTGAACGGGCGATGTTTGAAATCACAGTTTCCAAGGGACAGGAAACCAAACCAAAAGTGGTTGATCACTGTTAATTGAGTTGCATAGTGCACTCGAATGTTCAGCAAGCGACATGTCGGGACTGTGGATGGAGGTCGTGCTTCAGTGAGGAACAGGGATGTAGCCCATTTCCTCACTGTAGTGCGATATTGGAGTTTGTGTATTTAATGTGCAGGGGGTATGGGGGATGCAGAGGGGCATAGCCCCCCACCCTGCTAAATAGTAGAGGCAAGCTGAGTAAGACAGGTGGAAGACGGGAATGTCAAAAATATTGTATACACATGTTTGTGTTTCCTATTTTCGACATTCCGTCTTCTGCTGTTGCCAAAGTCAGCCTTATTTTCTGAATTTGTAACCGTTGGACCAACCCCTTTTGAACACACCATAGTAAACCAAAAATACCCAGGTGTGGGTATGTCAGCTACTTGGAAATGGACACAGTGCTCCAAAGTGAGTCTGTTTGGGATCTGGAGATAGTCAAGTCCCAGGTCTGGAGCATGTTCCCTGTGTGCTCTTTGGGGAAATTGTGCTTGATGCAGAGAGCTGCATCTTAAAATACTGTGTAAATCCATTCCTGTTTTTAGTGATCATGTCTCACCAGTGTCAGTGGTGGGGACTGAGGATCCTTGACTACTGGCCTGAGGTAAAAAGAGGCCATCCCATATTGGTGGCAGCAGTGGGATATTAACTGGACTTCAGTAGTCTGTACGCATTTGTCATTGAAGGTGTGTGTACTCTCAACAGCCACAAGGTAAATATTCAGAGTTCTATGTGATGTATAGAACAAAAGCACTAAAGTTGTTCTAATAAATCTTGAGTTTAGAATACTGCTGCCTCCTTCTTGGTACCACAGAATTTATCAGTTTGTGTTTGGTGTGTTTCTGTGGAGTATTTAATTTTACCAGTATGTCTTCTTCTCTGGGTACCTCTCGGGACAACAGTTCAAATGAGCAAGAACACATTAAATATATGGAAGACCTTACTTTACTACTGCAGCAGGTGAGCCAGTATTTAGAAATTATTTTTTCCTATGGCCAAGGGTGATAGATACAAAGACGAGAAGTATCGAATAGTTTGGAAAGTTTTGGTCTTCCTCACACTCAACCTACACTTAGAGTAAAATGGATGCCTCTCAAACACAGCTGATGTTTAGATATGAGTTATGGAAAGTTAATCACTTTGATTTCCAGATGAATGTACCTAGGAATCCACAATTTGACCCGAAAGGTGCTTCCACGAGTGATCAATTAAAATTCTAGAAATAAAGTTGTTTTTATTCAAGAAATTACAGTTAGAGTAAGAATATTTAATGAAAAATATTGAAAGCAATATTGTGCCCAAGGAACTGCATTTTTTGAAGCTACCTAATGGGGTACAATATGATTTTGAATATTATATGGAACTGGTAAAAATGTTTGATCAAGCAGGCAGTAACCTTATGAATGTGATTATAAAATACAACAGCATTCAAGTAGATCAGTTAGTAAAAGAGGAGGACTTGGTGAATAATTCCATCAAAAATTACCTCTTATTTGAACACGAGGAAAGCAATTGCTTAAATATGTTCAGATTAGTAGACAATTCATGTAGTACCATTTTCAACAGATAGTTGGCAAAATTTAGGAGTGATTTGAAAGCCTGTGCAAAAAATAAGGCATATCCTAGGCCAGTAGGTTACCATGGGAGCTGTTCCAACAGTCTAGGTAATGGTCCAATCACCAATCAACAGAAAGAAGTCACAGCACAAGGAAATAAAAATGCAACAGTTCCAGGGTTTCCCCTTTAAAAGTCAGGAGATCAGAGAGATTCAGCAGCAGGAAGCAACATGGGGAAGATCAACAGATGAGTGAGGAGAATTACATTCACCAAGGAGCCAAACCCAAACAGAATTACAACAAACAAAACAATTATCAGCAGTAATGGAATTAGCTAGAAGAACAGACAAAACCTACAGCCAATGAAAACTACAAATAGTAAGCAACACTTTTAAAGACTTTAATTTTATTCAGATAAAACAGGCGCTGAAGCTCACACTAATATGTTAGCTAAAGGGCAAACTTAGCAGAGACAATTTTAGATTTGAAATTGTTTGTAAGAAAATTAAATCTAGCCTTATAATTTCCTGAAAACAGTATCAGCAACAGCATGCTGCAGTTAAGCCGTCCTAGTTGTTTCAATCCCCCCTTGAATGTTCAGATGCAAATATTTGAAAAAAATGTGTGACTATGATATAAGACATATTTTGTCAAAACCAAGTGAAAAGAAAAGCTTCAACCTATCTAAAACTGAGAAGTTCATGTTAAATGACATGTAATGGTTCTTCCATTAGAGTCATGAAGCCAGTCAAGGGGGGAGGTTTGGCTATAATGAACAACATTCAATACATAAGTAAAATGAAAAGTATGTTGAATGATGAAGCTTACACTGAAAGTTAAGTGAAACCAATAGGGCATACAACCTTATAGATAGCTGCCTTTATGATGTGTTCATGCAAGGACAATTGGCCAAAGTGAGTAGGAATATATGTATAATGATAAACCAGTAGTGACAGGAATATTTGGTATTCCAAAAGTAAATAAAAATGTAGATGAGCCTTTTTCATGCCTAATGTAGATGCCACCAAGTCCAAAACTTATTATATAGTGAGATATCTGGACTACTTGGTCAAGAGTAGTGTTAATAGAATAAATCAAGTTTTAAAGACTCCTTGCATTTTTTAGGCTTAATAAATGAACTAGAGTTTAATGAAAATGTCATTTTTCTCACTGTTGATGTAAATAATTTGTATTCAATTATACCACACATGCTGGAGTTGCAATGATTTGAAGAGCAGTTAAAAGAAATAGCAGAAATGGGCACACATAACATTTGTGTGGCAGTAACCCTGATGGAGTTGATATTAAAAAACAACTTCATATATTTGACAAACAATATTTTAGACAAGCTACCTAAAACTGAGAAGTTAATGTTCAAGTCTTCATGAGAAGTAGTGTTCAAGAGAACACATGGTATTTATTATCCTATACTGAGTACACAGTAATGTACGTAATATGGATGAAACCAACACTAGAACTTTAAAGGTTATTCATAACAGAGCATTTATTTCAACATTCAACTTGGATAGTAAAGCCATAGGTAATTGATAAACAACTGGGAGATCTTTCAAGTAGATAATCCAATTCTTAAGAATGTAGGTAATAAACCAATGTTGGTTTACAAGAAAGATAGGTCATTCAAAACATTATTGGAGAGTTCTAGGAAAAATCAACCAGGTAACAGGTCCCTAAGAATGTTTAAGTGTGGCCACTGTACACAATACAAAAAACATTCTGGTAACCAGTAGTATCGTAATTAGAAATAAAGAATATTTTGTTATAGGGCATTATTGTTGTGAGTCAAAAAATGTGGTGTATGGAGCTTTGTGTACTAAGTGTCTGGCTTTTTATAAAGGGAAAACTCAGAGGATGCTTAAGAATCAAATCTATGAACACATGCACGATATACAAAAATTCGAACAGCACAAATGGCCTTTTCAGACACATACAAGAAAATAAGGACCACAATTTTGCTTTTGTAGTTATGGAGCAACTAACAAAAGATAAAATGGGTTTTATTATAAAAGAGAATCTTAATAAATGTGAATTAAAATGGCAAATTTTAGTTATTGCAATGTGTTTTCCAGGTTTGAATGATTCAATGGCTATTAATTCTGTTTTAAAGTTGAAATATTTTGATGCTACATAGTTCATTGTTATTTCTACGTTTATCCTTGTGTATGGTTTTACCTTGCAATCAGTTTCAGATGGTAGGTTGGGTCTAACAGTGCATCATACGATTTTAATTATGTATAAAAGAAGTGTCATTAATAACAGATTTTGTTCTGATGAAGTTCTATGTGAAGTATGGAATGAAAGTGCTAAACCTATTCTAATAAATTTTGAGTTTGGAATACTGTTGCTTCCTTCTTAGTACCACAGAATCTATCAGTTTAAATATTCAGAGTTTCATTTTCACAACAGTTTTATTTATTTTGTTAGTTTAGTTTAGTCGTGGAATGAAGGCAAAGATGTCAGCAGAGGATTATGTTTAGCTGATACAGAGCCAGTTGGCCAAGATGTGCGAAGCCAAAGGACTGGTACATGCTAACCAGGATAAAGAGGACATTTTTTTCAGCTTTAATTGCAGCTGCAGCATGGCCCTGTGGCCAGGGGGATAATCAGTCAGGTGATGGAGATATGCAGTCTTCAGAAACAGGAAAGTTCAACTTTTCCTCACAGGACTTAAAAATCCATCTGCAGTTAAAGAGACTTGAAATGGAGGCTAAACATTTGGAGATAGAAGAAAAAGAGAGACTGTGACATTTGGAGGCTGAAGAAAAAAAGAAGCATTGGCAGTGTGAACTGGAAACCGAAGAGAGACTTCAATGTTTGGACACTTTAGAAAAGGAGAAGCAACATCAACATGAGACCAAAAAAGGACTGCAGCATTTGGAGACCGAAGAGAGACTGCAGCATTTGGAGACCGAAGAGAGAATGCAGCATTTGGAGACTGAAGAGAGACTGCAGCATTTGGAGACCGAAGAGAGACTGCAGCATTTGGAGACTGAAGAGAAACTGCTGGATTTGGAGTCTGAAGAAAAGGAGAAGAAGCAACAACAAGAAAGGGAGATGTTGACTCTTTCACAGGGTCATGGAGGTAGTGGGAAGGGAATAAGGGGACCCCAGATGCAATAAAGGTCAATAATTTCTTCCACAATTTGCAGAGGGGGATGACTTTGATAGTTTTATAAATATATTTGAAAGAGTATGTAAGCAGTATAATGTTGACCAAGCACTCTGGGTATGGTTTCTTACCCTCTTACCCCATGCTAAAGCTATAACTGCTGTTTCTAAATTGTCTGATACTGATTGTTTAAACTATGATAGAGTAAAACAATGTTTATTGAACAGTTATAAGTTAACACCTAAACCTTACAGAAAAAGTTTTTTGAGCATAGAAGCAAGGCAAATGAAAGTGTATGTGATTATATTGCTAAGTTAAACACTTATTTCCATAGGTGGGTGAGTGGGTATTAGGTCACCACTTTTAAAAGACTGGCAGACCTTTTAGTGAATGAACAAGCCCTTAATACTTTGCCTGAGGACATGGAATTCTGGTTGGCAGACTGGGAGTGTAACTCTGCAGATGAGCTGGGGAGAAAAGGGGATCTCTGCTTAACAAGCAGGGCATCACTGCACAAGAAAGAGGTACCCAGTGCTGGACATGGATATAACGGAACTCATGGTGGGCAGCCTAAATCAACCCAACAGAGTCTACCAGTAACAGGAGAAGTCACTAGTTCAGTTACATTCCCAGGATCAGGGATTAGATGTTTTAAATGTAATGATAGGGGCCATGTAGCATACAAATGTCCACTGAAGCAAGGTGGGCAACAAAGGTGGAGGGAGCCATCAGGTGGGAATAACAGAGTGCCAGCAGTAAGTTGTCTTGATACCATAGGGGTACCAAACTATCACCTGAGTTTCTATCCTATCTTAGTGGATGGAAGACAGGCCACTGCTAAGAGACAATCAGCCTCTGATATAACTATTGTGGAGCCTGCGGTGCTTAAAGAAGAGCACTACTTGCTTAGGCAGTCTACTCCAGTCAAAGCTTTAGGAGGGACCCCATTCCAAATACCTTTGGCCAAGGTTACATGCAGTTACAAGCAGTCAGGCTTAGAGACAAGCATGTGTGTCTGGTAGCCTGGAGGGGAGCCAGACAGGCCACACACTTGAAACTAGGACTGGTGAGCTGGTCACTTCAGGGGGAGATCTACCCTGTAACAGTGAAACTGAAGGTGAGCCACAGCTGCTGGTGGGTACTGATGCTCTCTTGGACAGAGTGACTGCAAGGGCAGAAGTTAGTAGTAGTACCCAGGCTGACAGTGAAGCACCACTGTCAGAGGATACTAGACTTCTTGGGGAAGGGGAGCTGGGAAGGATTACAAACAGAGAGTTAAGACAGGCTCAGATCTCAGACCCTACATTTCAAGGCTTGAGGGAAGTAGCCTGGGAGGCACCTGCTTTTCAAGGAAAAGGGGAATCTGTTTACTGGGACAAAGGGTAACTGTGTAGAAAGTGGACCCTTGAAGGAGGCTAGAGGGTGAGAGAATACAACAGTTGGTACTACCCAGAACCTATCATCTGGCACGTCTAGCCATAGACCATGACATTCCCTTTGCAGGTCATATGGGCATAAAGTATACAAAGAGATGTATTATGCAGACATTTTATTGGCCTGGGATTTCCAGGTATGTAACAGGGTACTGCAGGACCTTTGAGCACTGCCAAAAAGAAGGTAAGGCAGGAGACAAGGCCAAAGCTCTGTTGATGCCTTTGCCTGTGATTGAGGAGGCATTTCAGAGGGTAGCTATGGATATTGTGGGGTCTTTGTGTACCCCACTTTCCACAGAGAAGAAGTATATCCTAGTGGTAGTAGATTATGCTATCAGATACCCTGAAGTGGTGGCACTGTCCTCCATTGAAGCAGAAAAGGTGGCAAATGCTTTCTTACAGATTTTTCAGCAGGGTATGTTTCCAAAAGGAAATACTGACTGACAGAGGTGCCAATTTCATGTCAAATATGCTGGCTTGTCTCTGGAAGCACTGTGGGGTGAAGCACTTAAAGACCACCCCTTACCACCTCCAGAGTAATGGGCTTGTGGAGAGGTTAAACTCTACACTAAAGACCATGCTACGGACATTTGCAGACCAGTTTAAGAGGGAGTGGGAAAATTATTTGCCCCATATCGTTTGCTTACAGAGAGGTACCACAGAGATCCACAGGTTTCTCACCTTTTAAGTTGCTGTATCGGCATAAGGTGAAGGGACCTCTAGATTTGATTCATGAAGAGTGGGAGGGTGAGTGTGAATCCCACAAGAAGTCTGTTGTGGCATATGTCCTAAACCTCAGGACAAGGTACAGGGAACTCATGGGCTTGGCCCAGGAGAACCTGGCAGAAGCCCTACAGCAGAAAAAGGTCTGGCATGACAAGAATGCTCAGGCTAGAGAGTATGCTGTGGGACAGCAGGTTATGGTTCTCATTCCTGCCAGACACAATAAGGTGCAGACAGCTTGGGAGGGACCCTTCAAAGTGGTAAGGAAGGTCAGTGATGTTAACTACATGGTTGAACTGCTAGACAGGAGCCAGCAGCACAAACTGTACTATGTTAACATGATGAAACCTTACCATGACAGGGAGGCCCTTGTGCTAAGTATTTGCAGTAGGTGCAGGAGGAGTCTGAGGGGATCTATGCCTACATGGACCCAGCCAGCAAAATTCCAAGTTACTATAGTGGAGCCTAGGTTTGTAGACATATTATATAACAGTGCAACACTGTAATGGAGTCGGCAATGCAAAGGCAGCTGGGACCTCAAGACAGGGAATGGGGAAATGTATTCCCAGGTTGGCTCATACCTCTCAGCAACATTTCTCAATGGTCACTTGAAAAA
Organism: Protopterus annectens; assembly: GCF_019279795.1. Taxonomy (NCBI): domain Eukaryota; kingdom Metazoa; phylum Chordata; order Ceratodontiformes; family Protopteridae; genus Protopterus; species Protopterus annectens. The sequence goes on from NC_056744.1 coordinate 277,981,404, forward strand.
AAAAGCTTGGGTCATTGAAGGAGGGGAAGATGTCTGAAAACATGAGATACTGCCAGCCCAGGTAGCTGGAATTTTGTAAATAATTATATGTCATTGGTGAATATTGAAATGATTTATATAAGATACTTGTGTTACAAATGTATTAGAACAGTATGTCATATGTATATCAAACTGCTTGTACAGACGTGTGTGTGTGTTGAAAAGGAATTTGTAAAATGCTTATGTTTAAAATGGATCTACAGTGTGCCCTACTGGAAGAGAACAGAAATGTGCATGCACTATTGTAACTGTTTAAATGTATATATTTTAACTGCTGAAACTGGAATACAGGATGTTAATTTCAGTCCAGCAAACCTCAGAAAAATAACTGAAATAAAATTACTTTAGGCTAGGCCATAAAAGATGGTATCTTTCAGTTTTCAATGCAGCAAGAGACACAATGTTTCTACTAGGAAACATTCAACTTTCTCTATTGTCTTTAGGGTGAACTAATTACTAGTCTTGAAAGCATGAAGGAATGCAATTGTTTTATGACTTCCAGCATCTGCCAGGCATCTGAGGAGAAGCCCTTGTCTTTATATTTTTACAGGTAGATGCTAAATACTGCCAGCTTCAGCAATGTGAGTTTTGGCCTGGGAACTAGAAGTACTCAGATGATAAGAAATTATGTCATTCTCCAAGCTGTCCCAGCAGCAATGTTTGAGATCTTATTTTGAGAAGTCATTTAGTGAGACAGAGCATTCTGCATTCTGTCTTGGACCTGATAACAACTAGAAGATCCATTCACCACATGTGCCTTGCTTTATTATTAAGTTCTTAGGATATAGTATAATTCTCTTAGATTCAGTCAGAAATATACTGAAGCTTAGATATTTTTCTTTCTTTGTTTAAGACTGTCCTGCAATGTTTTTTTTAAATATTTCCTGTGGTTTTGAACTCTGATGTTACTGTAAATATATATTTAGCATTGTCTTGTTCTTTTATTATTATTAAATATATTCAAACCGTTCTTTGTGGCTGATCTGTATATAGAGATATTTAAGTTTTGAGAATGCATGCATATTTATTTGGTGACACTGTGTGGGCCATCCTAATAGTTTTGGTCTTGGTCACACTACCATTTGTACTAATATTATACAGTAAAATTGGTCACCCTTCATTAAGGGCATTAAAGTAGCTGATAAGGAGTTGACTGGTGGCTGTGAAAACTACTTTAAAGTCTGGGCAGAAGGGGGCACAGCTAGTAAACCTGTGGGCAGCCTTTCCCAGTGTGTGTGTGTGTGTGTGTGTGTGTGTGTGTGTGTGTGTGTGTAAATCAAACCTCAAAGAGTGTGTGTGTCAGCTACTTGGCAGGAACATGAAGCACTGGTTGGACAGAGAGGGTGCTGGAGGTCTTGGCTTGCTCACATAGCTGAGATCCCAACTCTATAGCTGTGCTTGTGAGGGGTCTTATTGGTGATATGGTGGAAGAGGGAGAACCCATCTCTGGAGTGACTGTGATCTCTGTGTGCTCTTAAGGGAAATTGCACTTGATGCAGAGAGCTACATCTGGAAATACTATGTGTGTACCTGTTATCCTCCCAGTGAAAGTTCCCCCACTGTTTCCAATGGTGAGGATTGATGATCCTTGATTACTGGTCCAGTGGTGGGGCATCACAGGGGCTTTAGGAGCACCCCCTGTGTTAGCCAGTCCAGATTTTAGCAAATAATTTGTTGTGCAGGTGAATGCTTCAAACCATGGGGTGGAAGCTGTACTTATGCAGGTTTCTCACAGGAAGAAGAGCACCCAGTTGTATATCTCAGCTGTAGACTCCAACAAAGGAAGGAATGGTATGAAGCTGTAGAAAAAGAATGTCTACTGATAGTAAGAGTAGTTCAGAAACTTCAGCCTTATCTGTATAAAAGGAAATTCACTTTGGTTAGAGACCACAATCCCTTACATGGATAGATTCAGCTATGAATTTTTCTAATCATATCAACCAATTGGTTAAGGATAGTTATAGAACTATACTTTCTATAAAAAGATTTATAAAGTCTACAAAATCAAAAATAATGAATTCATTGTTTGTTAGTTACATTAGACCCAAACTTCAGTATAGAATAACAATATGGAAACCCTGTAAGAAAACAAGCATGAGTAAACTGGAAAGAGTATAGTGAAAATATACTAAGGGCATCCATGGATGTGAAAATTTAAGTTATTATGAAAGACTAAAATATCTGAACTTGTACAGTGTCTCTTACAGATATCTAAGTGGAGATCTTATTCAAGTAAATAGGGCATTTAGAGACAGCTACCTCTGGGAATGTTTGGGGTTACCAAAAAGTACTGCAAAATCATCAGACAACCAATGTAGTAGATTCTATAGGAATGAGAAGTGTACTAATTGGTTCTTTGACAGAGTAGTTGATGCATGGAACAGACTACAAATTACATTAAAGCAAGTACTAGTTGCAATATTTTTAAGCAGCCTGGACACTTATTATGGGAATAAGTGTTTGGGTATCTTGGCAAGTTAGAAGAGCATTAATACCCGTGCTTGAAATATTTGTATGTATGTGTGTATAAACATTGCTACATAGAGTCAGTCAACAAAATGCCTAGTTATTAAGGTGAAGCCTAGGGTTGCAGGTATATGATATGACAGTGCAGCACTTTAATTGGGTAAGCAATGCCAGTACAGATGGATTCTCAAGACAGGGTATAGGTTAATATGTTCCCAGACAGGCCAATTCATCTCAAGCAGCGTGTTTCCAGGGTCACTTGAAAAGCTAGCCCGAGTCTTCAAAAGGGGAGATAGATGTTACAATGTGAGGTATTGCCATCTGTGCCATTAAGAATAGGGCAGTGCATGTGTAACATGTGCCAGCATGATTAGCTGGAATTTTACAGGTGGTTTTGTGCCATTTGACTGTCACACTGACTCGTACAGATGCTTGTGTTAAAAATGCACAATAGTGTTATTATGACTAATTAAATGTATATGTTTAAAACAAAGAATTCTGGAAGGGAAGAGTAGAAGTTTTTGAAACTGTTCAATAGCTTTTAGATACTGTAACAGATCTGAGCAAACCCTGAGTGTGTACTGTATCAGAGTCAGTTGTTCAAATGTGATGTCATTCCATACCAGCACTGACAGGATGAAACTCTCACAGCAGTTTGTTTTGTTTTCTTTCCTTTTCTTTGGAACCTGATATAAAAGATCTATGTTAGTTATCATAGTTCAGTTGAGTTAGTTGAGTTAATTTAGTTATTCAGTTCAGTCTGTTAGAAGCTCATCACCTTGCCTTATGGAGTAAGCATCTCAGCATCTAATCTTGCTTTGCTGAATTAATTAATTTAGCTAAGGAACAGTTATTCTTTAGACAGTCAGGAAATACAGTGAGATTAGTTGAGTATTTTTTTTCTGCATCTGTTAGCATTCTAATGTTTTCTACTTTATGGATACTGCGGTGGTGGTGCTGCGGTAGCGTTGTTGCCTCACAGTAAGACATCCTGTTCGATTCTCAGCTAGAGCGTCTTCTGTGTGGAGACGTGTGAATGGGTGTACCTTTGTTGAAGGTTGTGCCTTAGGGCCGGCGACTTTGCATGTAAAAATCTACTGCCAATCATTAACGGACCGGAGTTCCGCTGTGGCGACCCCTAACCGGGAAAAGCCGAAAGACACAACAACTGATTATTAAATATTTTTATAATTTTATTGCGGCTGGTCATTTAGAGAATGCTTTTAACATCTTGAGAGTACTTGTGCTTATTTTAGTGACACCTTGGCCCCTCTGAAAAGCTTGGCTGCTTTGGTTACACTCTACATTTTATGCTTGTATTGATTTTACTCAATATAATTGAATACCCTTGTAAGAGCCTGAGAGTGATTGACTGGTGGCAGTGAAGTTACCTTATAGTCTAGGCAGAAGGGGTACAGTTAGTAACTCTGTCCCAGCCTTTCCAAGGAGTGTGTGTGTGTGTGTGTGTGTGTGTGTGTGTGTGTGTGTGTGTGTGTGTGTGTGTGTGTGTGTGTGTGTGTGTGTGTGTGTGTGTGTGTGTGTGTGTGTGTGTGTGTTTTTGTGTGTGTGTGTGTGTGTGTGTGTGTGTGTGTGTGTGTGTGTGTGTGTGTGTGTGTGTGTGTGTGTGTGTGTGTGTGTGTGTGTGTGTCTGAAAATCAAAATACCCAGGTGTGAGTGTGCCAGCTGCTTGGAACTGGGGCAGAGTGCTCCAAAGTGAGTCTTGTTTGGGATCTGGAGAGACAGTCCAGTCCCAGATCTGGAACGTGTTCCCTGTATGGTCTTGGGGGAAATTGTGCTTGATGCAGAGAACTTCATCTTAAAATACTGTGTAAATCCATTCCTGCTTTTAGTGGCCATCTTTCACCAGTGTCAGTGGTGAGAACTGGAGCTCCTTGATTACTGGCCTGAGAAACAGAGGCCATCATACTTTTGTCCAATAATAAAAACCCAAATATCAACAGATCAAAAAAGAAAACAAGTGCTTCCCTTTTTACAATCTGTTAATTAACGAAACAAAAACAAAACAAGCAAACAAAAAAAAACATATCACCATAGCAAGACTTAATCTGTGCGAATAGTGATGCTGTTGGGGAAAGGGATTTCTTAAGGTAATGTGAAGAGGTAGTGCTAGGATATGGGTTAGCAAACACAAGTAAGATGGAGCAGAGAGTGTTTTTATGGTTTGTTTAGCCTCTAAATTGACCTTGTGTCTTGGAGATATTTCAGGTTTGTGTTAATTTTAGGAAATTTACATTACACTTTTGTACAACACACAAATTATCGGGTCTATATTATTCTAGTGAAAGTTGCTTTGTGCAAATGCATTTGAGCTATTTATGCTTTTAATTTAGTTTTTTTTCCACTAACGGCCATGTAAATTTTTGCCCTAGTAAAAAATTAGATTTTGCGACAGTTCACGATTTCCAGCTTTCATGCATTTTGTGTAGAGGTTTATGTAGTCGCACATATGCACTTTCAATGGGATTATATAGACACAAATTATTCCATTACCCAACCCTTAGACAAACCCACAAACAATCGCACACCCACAGAAAACATAACTATCCTCACTTAACATAACCCTAAACCACAAAAACTTGCACAAACACACCTAAGCAATTAACTGTCATGCACATACCAGTGTTGGCAATTCATACAGTCAACATACCTAATGTTAGATATAAAACCGCACCAGTTGGATATGTCAACAAAATGAATATTCATATGATCTAACTGAATGTGGGATGTCACAGATTAAAATCAGAATTCCCTACAATGTTTTTACCACCAGAAAAAAATATCATACCTCAAGAAACTGTAGTAACATATACATAGTATCCAATAAAATAACTAAGATAAGATTCTACATACTGAAACAGTCCCTCAATCAGATGGAGTCATTAAAATTGAAGCCCTGATGGGCAGAAATAAGAACCATCATGAAGAAGTTGTACTGTGGCTTGCTGAAACACCATGAGCATATATCGTTCTAACACCAGAAGGTGTTTTTTCAGTTGAAATAGATACTGCATCTATAAAACAGCCTAAACAAAATGCCAGGATCCATGAGAAATGTTTAATGAAGGGTAAGGAGGATATAGGGAACAAAATACAGATAATATATCATAAAGAATCACAGTCTAAGAAAGGGATACATCATCTTATCAGCTGACAGCAAACATAAGGTCACTTTCTGTAAAGAAATAAAAATGCGATGGTAAATAGTTGACCCAGAACATGCTTTCATCCTAGGTAGGAGGTATTTAACTACCTATAATTGGAACTGTTGTTGTTTAACAATACTCCAAGCAAAAATCTTTTTAGAATATTAATGATAATAATAATTTACAAATATTGCCTGAAGGTTGTCTCATGCAATGGTCGTGCTGCAGTAGCATTGTCGCCTCACAGTAAGACGTTGTCCCGTTTGATTCTCAGCTAAAGCTTCTTCTGTGTGGAGACATGCATGAATGGGCATACCTTTGTTTAAGGTTGTGCGTCAGGGCCAGTAACTTGGCACGTAAAAATCTACTGCCAATCATTAGCAGACTGGAGTTCCACTGTGGCAATCCCTAACCGGGAAAAGCCGAAAGACACAACAACAACCTGAAGGTTGTTTCATGAAAAGCTTTTAAATGTCAGTATGTTTGATACCAACACACACATATATTTATATAATATGCAACCTGTAATTCTCCTACTCTAAAAGATTTTTTGGGTAAATACCTACATGAAAAAATGTCCCATGTTATAAACATGGAAATGTGTAGAGCATCTGAGCCTAATTTTGGCCATACATTTGTTCAGACAGGATAGCATGCATGCATCAAGATCAGGGAAGAGAATTTTTGCAGCAGATATTTTGCGATATTTGACAAACACAAGGCAGGAATTTTGCCAAAATTTAACAGTTCACAGATAGCAATGTTTGATGCATTATTGATGGTTATTAATGCTACAAGCATTAATAATGATGTTTTTTTAACTGGAAAATTTGCAAAGATTTCAACAAGATTGATGTTGTTATTCTTTTGAGATATGTTAAAAACTATGGTAGGAATGGAAAATAGTTATGAGACCTGTGATTATTACATGTTCAGTGAAAACACCAATACTATAGATTCTATAAATGTGACAGTAAAGACAACCCTTGAACATATAACAGTTGTTGGAGTGTATAGACCACCAAAGTCAAGTTCTGATGACCTAGAGCAATTTATACATTTCTTGCATGAAACACAAGGAGGGAGAATAACAGCAGCTATGGACTTAAATTTATAGACTGGAATAATATTGATTCAATTAAATTAGCAAGGAAAATATTCACAACATATGTTCAGGAACAACAATTGCTTCAGATTGTAAAAAAAAAAAACTGCCATGGAAAGGAATACACTCGACACTGTTTATGTTCCTAAAGAATTACTGTTACTTCATGTCATGTTTTACCACCATTGATGTGCAGTGATTGTGGGGTTATAAAGGATAATCTGTTGCTATTTCATTTTGCCAAACTGAAATCTTAGCCAATGCACAGAAGATTAATAGCAGATTATATGGAAGCAAAACAGTCATTATATTAAACTAATTAGAGTGATGCATTCAGTGGAAAAGGTGCAAAAAGGAATGTGGAAAGATTTGAAGGGGACATTGAATGCAATAAATGAATAAATAAATAAATAAATTTAACATCAGATTCTAGGCACACAGCATCCAGATGATATATTTCCATAAGAATGATATACTTGATTAAGGTGAGAGACAAAAAAAATATAAGAAATGGAAAAGAGGTTGAACTACAACTAAACAAGCTGGACAAACAAATTAAGCATAGTGTGGGACAAGAACAAGAAACATTTGAAGAAAATGTATATTGAGATATTGAGCATAATAGGAAACCATTTCATATATACATAAGATGTGCAAGGAGTAAAGACATGCAAACTGATAAACTGAGTGTATATCTAAAATGAATTTTCCGACACAACAGATTATAGATATATTTACAAAATCTTATGCAAAAGTTTGGCTCCACAAAGGGGGTGATTAGTTGTCCTAGTGGCATCCAGGTAACTTCATATACTGAAATCAAATTAGATCAGATCATATTGAAAAAAGAACTGCGCAAACTGGATCCAAACAAAGCACAGGAAGGAGATAGAATTAGTAATGATGACCTGAGAACACATCAGCAAAAACTTACAGTACCATTATATCTATTATTTACTAGGTCATAAAAATATGGGGAAATTCCTCAAGACTGGAGGCATGTAATTATTCAACCTGTGTTTAAGATAAAGGGAAGTACATACAGACCCTTAAGTTTACTTTCATGTTTTGGATAAATATTGGAGAACATAATATTGCATAAGTTATTGTCAGAATGGCAAAGGTTGGAACTTGAAACCATATATTAACATGCATATTTTTAAAATAGATCTATTACTACCTGTAACATGTTCTATAACTATGTAATAATAGCTAGAAATTAAAACTTATGCTGTGATGTAATTTATATAAATTTAACTTCAGCATTTGACATGGTCATACATAAAACATGGATCAATAAATTAGAACAACTAGGTATTAATGTATACCTGATAAGATGGATAGCCTCATGGCTTACAGATAGGATATAGCAAGTATCATACAGCAATTGGACAGGTGAACTTCTGATTAAAGTCATGGTGCCCCACAGGACTGTGTCCTAGGCCCATGCTTGTTTGGATTGCCCTGGGGATTCAATAAACTCTGTATAGGCTTAGTGTGAAGCCTACATGGATTTACATGTTCGCACAGTGAGCTGATGTTGCATACCAGTTAAAGTGCTTTGAGTGAGTGACCCACATGCCATTTGACTTGCGAATGTGCAGCATTTCCATTAAACTGGGTCAGAGATTGCTCTATATGCAAGGCACAGGTCACTTCTAAACAGTCTGTATGATATAGAGTAAAGTGACAATGATTTTGGTCTGTCAGCATAAAACAGGTCTTGAAGACCCTGAATTTTTCTTGTAAGGAACCTTTGTGGTCTCTCCAATTGTTTCAGGTGTTTGGAAAGGAATATACCAAAGGGAGTGTTGTACTCTATTACTGGCCTGATGAGGGAAGAGTACAGGGGGATTATAACCTCTTTTTCTAGAGGCAATGCCCTTACGAGATGAGATGAGCAATATAAAATGCCCTGCAGATGAGGGCATGCCAATGTACATATACCACAAAAACAAGGCAGTTGTAGCATGAACAGTAATTGCATATCTACATAATGCAGTACGTACTGCTGTTTACATCTCCTGTGTGGGTATAATCAATCATTACATGGTTATTGTATATTATGTGACTGTCACACAAGGTGACATATCAATGGAGAAGATTTGTTGTGATAAAAGTATCCTGTCATGATCACTGCAAAGAACATTTATCAAGAACGGTATATACAGTAGTGGATATGTGCATATTGTGATGATGTGCAAACTGATTTGCTAGAATATGAATGCAATGTCAGCATAGGTTTCAACCAAGTGGCATGCACAGCAACAGGCTCATGGACAACAGTAGACAGAAACATGGAAAATCATGGACAATATCAGAATAATAACACCACTCATCTGTGTCATTGACATTAAATATGTGATTGTTAGTATACATGTTCTGCATTAATACTTTTGTACAACCATAATGATCTGTTAGTAATGTATAAGGGGAATCAAACACACCTTCCTGAAAAAGTAACACCCTTCAAATATGTTAAGAGGGACACTGGTAGTTTAAATTACAATCAACCCTGGCTAGTTGACAAGTTCGCATGGCATAATTACACCACAATCCACACTTGCACAAATGTAACCCATGCAAATAATGTTGTCAATAAGTTATGTATTTACTGGTTGCATCTCAGGAACACGTATCATACATGCATCTTTTACAACAACTTCATGGGAGTTCTGCACTGTCAACTCCTAATGTTTTTGCAGCAAAAAGAATACTTAGGTTTGGCCAATAAGATGTGTGAGAGCTCACTGTGGCAAAAATGATATACTTGAGTAAATTGTCCCAGGAAAATGTGGTGGGAGATACATGCAAAAGAGTGCATTGTACTCAATTATTGGTGTGATGATGGATAACAACAATATGACTATAATGCCCTTTGATGTGGATGTCCTGCACATACTCAGGAGTTGTGCTACATAAAAGGGATTAGTCACCACTGTAGACACAGGCTAGTGGATGTTCCACATACTATCCATCTAAGTACACAGGACACATACCACTTGGTCTGCTCACAGGGGTGTGTTGTCTATATTGTAGTTAGCTTGTGTATTTTCTGTCATAATGGAACTAATCCCCTACTGATTTTTGTTTATCTACTGTCTCAATGCCTCTGGCAACAATTCTTTGTGTGTTTTAATACTCTCTGGATTATACCAGTGCAAATCCTGGATTCAATGATTGTCCACAATTTGCAGTCCTCCACAAAGCTGGTTAGACAAAGAATGTGTAAGTTAGTTTTGACTTCTAAGATTTAAATAATGAGCAGGAAAGGTCTTAGTACAGAATATGAACCTGGTCGCTGGACTCTAGATAGAGGTGACTTCACACACTTTGACATTATCTATTATGCATGTGATCCATCTGTTTACTTAATTGGTGATGTAGGTGCTTATGCCTACTTGAGACAGTTTCTGTGTAATACCTAAGTGTGGATTTCTGCCAAATGGCTAAGCCAGGTCAAGTTATGCAGGATAAGAGTGTTTTCTTCATTCATGTCCTTGGTGACCCTCTTCAAGACATCAGTCAGATATAACAGACATTATAAAGCCTTAACAAACCAAACATAGGTGTGTTACACAGTCAGGAGATTATCTGTGTTCTTTTTGATAAAGTCTATAATAACCCATTGGTCTACATCGCAGATGATGAGAGGCAGGCACATACCTCTGAACTTCTTAGCACAATAAATCTGGACAAGGCCCTAAAACAATGAGGGGACAAAGACCAAAAATAGGGAGACATTTTAAATATTGCTCTTATATACTTAGAAAATATAGACGAAAATGCAGTGTGTATTTGGGTGTTAATGTGGATTTAATAAAGTATTGTGGTCTTTGTGGCAGCTGCTGTCTTATGTGCTCCATTGTGGTGTGCCAGTTTAGGGTCTTTTACTTAGAAAGTTGCTAGAATAACAGGATTTGTGCTAGCATGCATTATCTGAAGTAACTGAAATCTGAAACTCAAATATATGTGATTGTATAGTGACTTCAATACTCAGAGTTTTGCCAGTAAACCACAAATTTTGTGAGGAACAGACTAAACATATCAGGCAAAAATCTGGACATTCTGCAAAAATCTGAACAGCTGAGAAATATGGTCAGACATATGGGTGTATAACTCCTTGCATCAGATAATGTCCTCCCCAGTCAGATGGATGATTGTTGCTCTACGACCTTCTTTGAGAACACAGGCTTTCTGGAGGTTGTGTTGAAGCAGGGGACCAACTGTTTCTGCTAGGTCAGGTTTTAAGTCATTATATAGGCAACCTGGGATGTTGTCATGGCCCATTGATTCTGTGTTATTAGCCATAGAGAGTGGACAGATGAGCTGCTGTTATGAGGAGGAAAACTAAGTAATATTTGCATGTATACTTTGGCTGTTGGCCAGTGGTGATAGGGGTGTGAAGTGTGAGACAAACTTTCAGCTAGTAGGTTGTCTATTTTCTCTGGTTGAGTATGGCTGTTGACACACAAATGCTCTGTGCTTATTTATGTATTCCCTCTAACATGTCACATTTTATTGAACTACATGAATTGTGAAAACTACAAGTACAGCCTTGGTCATGCATCACATGCCACACACTGGTATTGTTCCCACAGTCATACAGCTGTACCAATGTCACATTATTACATCAGTTGCACAGTATACGCCTATATGTGTTTCATGGGAAAGCTGTGTTTGAGTGGCCTGATGCCATTTAGAACACATTGCAAGTCAGTTGTTTGTGGCTTGTGCAGAACATTTCCTGACACAAATGTTACTAGTCACACAGTACTGCTGAACACATCAATAATCCTTGGGAACAGCAACACAACTGCATATACAATGCATTCCACAAGGCTGCAATTGTAAAGAAATGTGATATTTCTGTTTCTATCATAGCTTTATGACATATGGATGAAACAAGAAATATGTGCCCATGTAATCAATATGGATTTATACTGATGTCTGACAAAGAACATTTTAGTGATGGTAGGTAGACACATGCACACTTGTGTCATACTGCAAGTGTCTCTGTGATGGTGGAATGAGAACTGTGTAGAATGTTGATCTGCTCCACTATAGCAACACATGTCTTAATAAGCCAGCAATATACATAAAAGTTTATTATACCATCTCAACAGTTCTCAGGAGGCATATTACTACAGCTATTATAGAAGCAGCATGTAATGAAATGGCAGCAGTGGCCATCAATACATTATCTCACATAATAGAGTATATGATCCTCTTATAGGCATACTGTACATCCGAACCTCAACATAGCATGTGTCAATGACAGCAGCGTTGGCATGTCAAATACTCATAGGGTCACAGGACATTATTAAGCTAACGGTCAACATCACATAAAATTCTTGCCATTATTATACCATTTAAAACAAACTCCCTATAGCTATATGATGGAAGATTGTATGAATATTGTGCATATGTGTATATTTCTTGGATTGCATTACATACTGCCACTATCCATATGGGACGTGTGTATCACACTATGACAGAAATAGCAATCACAAATGCAGTGGTGTGGAGATGACTTGTAGGGAACAGCAACACAACTGCAGGGGTTCATGGAAGGACTCTGCTTCATGATGTATTTATGAATATTTAACAGGGAAATTGATTGTTGGGTGTTCACACTGGGTCACCACAGGGTTTGGATACTGCAGAGACTGTTTGCTATCATAAAGTATCTCCAGGTATTCTTTAGGGGAAATACCCACGCAGGGGAAATTGATTGTAGGGTGTTCACGCTGGGTCACCACAGGGTTAGGATACTGCAGAGACTGTTTGCTATCCTTGTTAGGCTGTTGCACAGCAAAGGACCGCAGGCCAGTGAAGGAGGATGTAGGGGATAGAGTAAAGATGACGCAGGAGAAAAATCAATAATAAATAAATAAATGAGGACCACCTCCACTATATGAAAGATGGATGTAATGTGCCCAGAGGAAAAATGAGAATGGTGGCTGTATAGGGTTACATTAAAGGTTCTCTAAGTGATATTGAAATAAAGAGTGATTCAAAAATTCATGCAATGGCCCTAATATATCAACAACCAAATATGCACTTGGTCTGATTTGAACATTACATGTGTGGGTATAGAAGATAAATGCCATGCAATGTAACACTAGCACCACCACATATGTCTGATTTTAACACTGTCATGTTGCACTTTCTGAAGTATGATAACATCATCATATGCTGAGAAGAACATGTTGAGAAGAGTGTCTGACATGGATGTGGGGGTCACATCTCTTTGTAAAATTGTCTCAAAAGTAATATTTGGATGTATACACATGCAAGTTGCCTGCTGTTAGATTATAACCCCAAAATATCTAGATAAAGAAACTGGAGAACACACTACTGAATGTCACTGCTACAGCACAAGTTTGTTTTGAATATTGTCAGAGTGCATGCCATACAGGATAACATCATCAGTGTATGTTACAAGAAGATGATCTGAGGAGTGTTTGACATAGCTGAGGACTCACAAGTCATTCTAAACTTGGCACCATGCTGATGGTTGAATGCACACACAGACCAGTTGACCTCAATAAGAATAGGACCCTTACTCAACTATCTAAAGTGCATAGTAATTAACACAAGCACCACAGCACAGGTCTGCCTTTTATAGTGTCAGAAAAACATTTTATAGCTGATGACAACAACAGGGTCAGGTGAAAAGATGGTAGTAGGAGTGTCTCACATGTTGTTTTAAAATAGTGTCTTGAATGTCAGCTAACTGAACACAAACACACACACCAGTTGACTGCAGTGGGAGTCAAACCCCTACCTATCCAGATAACAGAGTAATTAACACAAGTTCCACAGCACAAGTCTGTTTTCTATAGTGTCAGACAACACATTATAGCTGATGACATCAGCAGTGTCTAGTGAAAATAAGATGGTAGTAGCAGTGTCTCACATGCTGTTTAAAATGGTCTCCTGAATGTGAGCCAACTGAACACAAACACAGAAACACACACACACACACACAGACACACACACACACACACACACACACACACACACACACACACATGCACACACACACACACACACACACACACACACACGCACACACGCACACACGCACACACGCACACACACACACACACACACACACCAGTTGATCGCAGTGAGAGTAGAACTCCGGCATATCTACAGAGCGCAGTGCATAACACAAGCGCCCCAGCACAAGTCTGGCTTTTTTAGTATGAGACAACAATTTATAACTATTGACATCGGCAGTGTTTGGTGAGTAGAGGATTGTAGTAGGAGTGTCTTATAGGCTGTTCTGAAATAGTCTCTTGAATGTGAACCAGCTGAACACAAACACACACACCAGCTGACAACAGTAAGTGTAGAACCCCTATCTAACTATTTAGGAAGCACAGTAATTAACACAAGTGCCACTACACACAAGTCTGGTTTGTGTAGTATCAGACAACACTTTATAGATGAAGATATCAACAGTGTCTATTGAGAAGAAGATGGTAGTAAGAGTGCCCCACATGCTGTTCTAAAGTAGTCAGCTGAATGTGAACCAAGTGAACACAAAGACACACACCAGTGAGATTAGAACTTCTACATTACTTGGTGCATCAGCTAGAGAACTCAGTACTTAACACAAGCACCACAACACAAATATGCCTTTTACAGTGCTGCTAGACAATTTATAGTGGATGACATTATCACTAACTGTTTGACAGAATATGTTTGGAGGCCTGTATGAAATGGATGTGTAGGCATGTATGGCTTTCAAAATATTTGTACTTCTTGGGGACTGTATTATTGACAGTAGGACACACAGTTATGCTTGTCTGACTAAAGACACACACCAGTTGACTGTAGTGAGATTAAAACCCCTACTATCTAGGTACACAAGCTAGAAAACTCTGCACTTAACACAAGCTCCATGGTATGAGTCTGTCTTTTATACCGCTGCTGGGCAATTTATAGTGGATGACATCATCATCACTGCATGCTTGAAAGAAGATGTTGGGAGGCCTGTGTGAAATAGATGGTTAGCCATGTACAGCTGTCAAAATATTTGTATTTCATGGGACTGCATTGCTGTCAGTAGTAGCCACAATTACCCTTTTTAGACTACATACACACTAGTTGACTGCAGTGATATTAGAACCCCTACCTAACCAGGTACACCAGCTAGAACGCTCAGTACTTAAGTCAAGTACAACAGCACTAGTCTGACTTTTGCAATGCTGCTGGACAATTTATAGTGGACAACATAATCACTGCATGTTTGAGTGATGATGTTGGGAGGCCTGTGTGAAATGTATGGATAGCTATGTACAGCTGTCAATTTGAACTCCATTGGACTATATTGCTGACAGTGGGATAGACACTTACTCTTCTCTGACTTGACACACAAATCCATTGACTGCAGTAAGATTAGAACCCCTACCTAAGTAGGTATGTCAGCTAGTGAACTCAGCACTTAAAGCAGGTCCCATGGCCCAAACCTAACTTTTAAACTGCTGTTGGACAATTTCTAATGGATGACATCCTCACTGGATGTTTGCAAGAAGATGCTGTGAGACCTGCATGACATGGTGGAGTAGCCATGTATGATTGTCAAGATATTAGTTCTGCATGGGACTAGATTAATGACAGCAGGATACAGACTGATGTTCCTCTGACTATGTGCTCACACTTACACATACGTAAAGAGAGACACACATAGTATGGCTACTGTGCTAATTTAACACAAGTAAGTATTTTGTTCCCATAGCAAAACACAGTATTTAATGTTTACAATAACCCTGAAGTATGTGTTATCTTGTCATAGTGGTCTTTATGGATGATTATATGATGTGGTTAACATATCCTGTTATGAGATTGGTGTGGAAACTGTGGATGTACTACTTTCTTTTGTGTTTCCAATGTGCAGGTATACTCTAAGATATATCTTTTCAAACTAGATGCACAAAGCTGTCAGGAATGCATGCAGCAAAAATGAGATGCGTGCAGCTGTTTCCCAGTATGTTGTGTACATTACACTGTTATTGTCACATGTAGACACACACATTTTTTTGCGTTCAGCATGGATGCAAATGTGTATATACATGTGTTTATATTTGTGAAGAATTGCTGCCCACATTTATACATGTATAAGTCAATCTGAATCATTATAAAGGTGTACATGGTATGTAGCAATGCAGTTTTGCTATTTATTTCTGTAGTGTAGTTGACATTTGGGAACTAGCACTGGCATTACAAGTTTCAAGTGCATGGGTGCAGGTAACACATGACTGAGTGTAAATGTGTTCAGTCATTAAAAAGTGCCTTCCTTTTGGTTGTGTTTTGACATAGATTTTAATGGGATAAAGATTAACTGGACACTAAATATAAGTCCCACATGCTAATAAGCACCCTCTATAGTGACCACTGAGCAGCTGGTTTGTGCAATGGATGGCCATGTTTATGCATGAAATATACACTTTTAAGGACTCCTACTTGAAACTGAGAAGAACTTATCCATAGTCACTATGGTAGACACAGCTAACAGACCCTATGGTGTTCATAACTAGTTCATGTTGGATGTGTCATAAATTGTATAACCTTAAAAAAGTATTAATACTGCTTTTCCCATTTGCGTATAGTTAAGCAACGAACAAAAGCAGGTGTCTGATTCACTGAGAAACTTATGAGAGTTCCAATGGTTCACTTTCCTCTGTACAAACACACTAAACAGAAAGGTGCAGCAGTCAGCAATTTCAACAGTATGAGCGAAATAAAAATGCCTGGTGCTTATCTGACACCTTGGCAGCAGGTATAATAGCAGTGAGTTTTTATTTTGAGCACAGATGATACAGGGTTTAAATTCAGCTCTATCAAATTTTTTACATATGTATTCATGATGTAATTAAATAATTACATGTGACAATTATTGCAAATGTGAGGGAATGACAACGGTGAAGTGCTGTTTAAAAACAAACAGTAATCAAGTGATTTATGTCAAGAGTACACATATGAATTTTCATATTTATACAATCATCAGTCTAAATAAATAGTTATAAGAACTGTTTAATATGAGTGCCTTTATTCTGTATTACCTGTCTGGTTCCTTAGTGCAGTCGAATTATGTTGCATTGTGTGGCGCTAACTGCACCATGCATAGGATGTAAAGAGCTAGTGACTGCCAGTGGTACGCAACAAGAAAACACAGAGGGCAAAACGTGAAAGACTTCATTGAGAATTTATTATTCATGTGTGTGGTTCATGATTTAATTTTTTGACCAGACTAAAGCTATGAAAATGTGGTAGATAGGAAAGTGATGAAATGGAGGGCAAGCAGGGGGAAGAACAAAGAGGAAGCAATATAGGAATGTGCAGGAGGGAATTAGGAAAGAAACATAGATATCCATATCTTCAGCAGTGTAAACTGAACATGGATAGAATATTGGATATCTTTGGACTGTCACATCAACAGAAATGGGTGACAGCAGCACAGTAATGTTGAATAGCCAATTAGACGAAATTAATTGTATCAAGAAGACACTTGCAAAATAGAGAGCTATGTATGAGATGATATATTTTTTTGAGGACAGGTGCCCATTTTTGTATTTTTACTTCAGTAAGAGAGGAATGTTGGGTAAGGGATGTAGGTATGTTCGGGTCAGGTAAGTAGGGTAGATGAGGAAGCAGATGCAGGCAAACAGGACAAAAAGGCTAAGAGTCTAGGATGATGAAGGACACAACAGGTTGGGGGATACAATGACTGGAGATAGGGAGGGGACATTGGATGCCCATTCCAGTCAAATATTAGGAGACTGAGAAAGCTGTCCTCAAAATAAAAACTATCACCTTCCCACTCCTCAGCTTGATGGTGAAGTGCTTGAGCTTGACATTTTTTTTTTGCCCAGCATTTGGCTGAGCATCTTCTCCATCCAGTTGAAGCATGCGCCATTGGTACTTTCCACAACCTCATGCACCATGCCTGCCACCTTTTGAAGGGTGAGAAAATCACCAACTCAGCCAATACTCCCAGAGGGTACCACTGTACCAGCTCCCAGGGTAATGATACTTGACGTGGAGGGCTCAGGTAGTGAAGGTGTTGCAGAGGCAGTAATGTCAGCTTGGGTTCTAGATGTACTAGTCATCAATGCTGCAGCCATTGGAGAGGGGGGACAACCTGAACTGCACTGGTTGGCCTATCTCCCTGTGCTGTAAATAATTATATGAGTTGTCAGAAACTGGTGACATCAGAAAGTTGTGACCACAGATATAAAAACAAAAAAAGAGAGATAAGGGGTGGGGTAAGAGACAAAAAAGAAGTAATTAGTACCATGATATGTGACATACAATAAATTAGTATGATATAAAAATGTTACCTTTACATTATGTATATTTTTTACCAACTGCAAATTATGAATTATGCTTTTTTGAAGTAATCCTTAGAATATGCATATCTTGGACATATGCATGATCAAATTAAACATTTAAGTTAACGGCATGGCATGTATGCCAATTTTGTTTAAATTATTATGTAATTTTTTAAAAATATTTTACTATATATTTGTTCCCTGTGAGATTTAAACCCACAACATCTGAATCCACTATTACAACTGACTCCTACAGTCGGCTTGAGCTACAGACTAGAGCATGTATGCTTGATTTTACAGTTAAGATATGCATGCTTAATTTGATAATAATGTATATAAGAGCAATACTTTAGATAAACTGATATTCCTTTGTGCTACATGCATACCCATTGCTTCTCTCAGGCTTTCCAGATGTTCATCATGGGCATCCCTGTTTGCTGCTATCTCCTGGGCAGCTGAAAAGAGATTAGGTAGAAAAAGAGAACAGCATTATGCAAACCAGCTTTGACTATATCCAGCTTTTTATCTAACTTAATGTATTTTTATCTGCATATTTGCACAACTGTGGGAAGTCAGCAGTCCTAAACTCATCCAGCCACTGGTTGAATTGTTCCTGCTTCTGCATTTTCAGGTCATTATAGTGGTGCCTGTATTGCTCTCCAGTATGTGGAATGCCTGTCACACTTGAAATAGCCTTGGCCAGACTATTCCAAGCCTCTCATTTGTATTGAGACCTGGTATAGTCTCACTGCAGTAGCCTATAGCTGTGGAGCTTTGCAAGGACTTCAGTGAATATTCTGAACTCCTCTACACCTCATTCCGGAGCCTTAAATTGGCCACCATCTCTTCTATCTCTTGCCATGTCCATACAGGCCAAACAGTAACAAAGTGTTTTCCTGCCAATTTGATATATCACATTTTACAGCTAGTTTGCAAACCTGAGCAACCACACCAACCACATTTGTGCTATGTTAAGCAGACAGCAACAATGCCAAAGAGAGAAGAAGGCAGTATGTGAAATAGAAGGGGAAATGTGATATTTGTCATTACTTTATGGCCTAGTTGCTGCTGTACCTGGTAGTTGCTTTAACTTTGCAGACATGTATTGGGTGTATACATTTTATGACCTGACACATTTTTTTTGTGTCTTTACATATGGATAAAATCAACATGTACAACATGGGATTCAAACCTATATAAAGCAGGCAAAAAATATTCTTCAGCATAGGTGATTTTTTTTTAATTCTTGCCAAAGAAAAAGTGCTTATCAAATATGCTCATTAATTATATATACACATAACAGAGTGAGGAGGTTAACCATGTATGTGTGTGACCTGACAAGGTCCTGATTCATAAATATTTGTGTATATGACTGTCATTGAAGTATGAATTTCATCCAAGGCCAGAAAAGACAATTTTAATTACAGAAACATAATTGTCAGCATACCTTCAGTCATACATATAATTCATAAGTGTTCCAGTGCTATAAATAATTATTGTTATTTATAATTATATTTACATTGTTCTTCATTTTTCATAGTTGACTGGGCAAGCATTAATAAAATGGGGATTGTGCTAGATTAAATCCCTGACTCACCTGTATTGTGAGGATTAACTTATGCCAGTTGTTATAGGAAAGGTTGGGCTACAAGTGTATTTGTTATAGTCATTACTGTACAGAGTGTTCATTGCAACTGATACCTTGTTTGTCAGACCTTCTCATTAGTTATACATATACATTAAAGTGTCAAGTGTTTAACCATGTATGTGTGTGTGGCATGAAACTTCAGAAAATAAATTTTAATTGTAGAACCATTATTCTATTAATGCCCACAGTTACACAAGTAATATATATCTGATATCATTTGTATGCTCAATTTACCTGCTATAGATAGTTATTTCTATGTGTAATTATTTTTTCTAATGTTAACTTTTATAAAACATAAACTGGAACAGCAGTAGTAATACTTTGGACTTTGCTGTATTACAATGTAGGCTCACCTGTATTGTAACCCTAACTTCCACCTGCTTCCACAGGAACAACTAGTTAGCAGCTGTATATTTTCACATTCATTACTATGTATGTGTGCTTGACCAATGTGGAATGCTGCTTAGTGTGTTTGAGCAGTAGCAAACCACACATAAGTTCATAGGTAGGTATCAGGTTATTCGCCCTAGGGCCTATATAAGCCTAGCTGAAAAGGTACACTGGCTTTTGCCACCCAAGAAAATTATTTTCCTGTGCTCCTGTCCAGCAGAGACACAGAGGTGATCTCCGGGGTGAATTTCCTATTTCCCATCCAATCATATAGGTTCATAGGTAGGTACTAGGCTAAAATGTATCCATTTTGAAATTGACAAGTATATACATGGTGTCTGCAAGGGTTCTGGACCTGTAGGTGTTGTGGAAGCTTGCTCACCATTGCACAACTCCGCTTAGCATGTTTGTGAGATAGAAGGCAAAAGATGCAACAATGTATCATGTTTATAATTATCAGTGTCTGCTTGTTGTCTGGGCCATTACACCACGTTTGTGTGGAGGTGAGCAATGCACAAATGAGATTAGTACACTCTAACATGGATTATTATTGTAAAAAGTATTTATTACTTTTTATCAGTAAAAGATAGATGTGGGACTTGCAACCTGATCTAGATATACTATGTACAGTGTGATTCATCATATTTAACAGATGTGCTACCCACACACTCAAGTCATACATTTTTGTGTATATGACTGTCATTGAAGTATGAATTCCATCCAAGGCCAGAAAAGACAATTTTAATTACAGAAACATAATTGTCAGCATACCTTCAGTCACACATATAATTCATAAGTGTTCCAGTGCTATACATAATTATTGTTATTTATAATTATATTTACATTGTTCTTTATTTTTCATAGTTGACTGGGCAAGCATTAATAAAATGGGGATTGTGCTAGATTAGATCCCTGACTCACCTGTATTGTGAGGATTAACTTATGCCATTTGCTATAGGAAAGGTTGGGCTACAAGTGTATTTGTTATAGTCATTACTGTACAGAGTATTCATTGCAACTGATACCTTGTTTGTCAGACCTTCTCATTAGTTATACATATACATTAAAGAGGCAAGTGTTTAACCATGTATGTGTGTGGCATGAAACTTCAAAAAATAAATTTTAATTGTAGAAGCATTATTCTATTAATGCCCACAGTTACACAAGTAATATATATCTGATATTATTTGTATGCTCAATTTACCTGCTATAGATAGTTATTTCTATGTGTAATTATTTTTCTAATGTTAACTTTTATAAAATTTAAATTGGAACAGCAGTAGTAATACTTTGGACTTTGCTGTATTACAATGCAGGCTCACCTGTATTGTAACCCTTAGCTTCCACCTGCTTCCACAGGAACAACTAGTTAACAGCTGTATATTTTCACATTCATTACTATGTATGTGTGCTTGACCAATGTGGAATGCTGCTTAGTGTGTTTGAGCAGTAGCAAACCACACATAGGTTCATAGGTTCATAGGTAGGTATTAGGTTATTGGCCCTAGGGCCTATATAAGCCTAGCCAAAAAGGTACCCTGGCTTTCGCCACCTAAAAAAATTATTTTCCTGTGCTCCTGTCGAGCAGAGACACAGAGGTGATCTCCGGGGTGAATTTCCTATTTTCCATCCAATCATATAGGTTCATAGGTAGGTACTAGGCTAAAATGTATCCATTTTGAAATTGACAAGTATCAAGGGTTCTGGACCTGTAGGTGTTGTGGAAGCTTGCTCACCATTGCCCACTCCGCTTAGCATGTTTGTGAGATAGAAGGCAAAAGATGCAACAATGTATCATGTTTATAATTATCAATGTCTGCTTGTTGTCTGGGCCATTACACCACTTTTTTGTGGAGGTGAGCAATGCACAAATGAGATTAGCACACTCTAACATGTATTATTATTGTAAAAAGTATTTATTACTTTTTATCAGTAAAAGACAGATGTGGGACTTGAAACATGATCTAGATATACTATGTACAGTGTGACTCATCATGTCTAACAGATGTGCTATGCACACACTCAAGTCATAGCTGTAATCTATGCTGTTTTTATCATAGAAGCAATTTCATTACATTTTAAATTATTTCTTTGTTTCATCATATTTGCACTAAGCCGAGCATTGTGTAAATAGCAATATTAAAAAAGGAATAAATAAAACAATTATAAAAGGAAACAGAAACATTGCAAATACTTTCCAACACACCTTACAGACTTTACTCAAGTCTGGATTTGAACTTTGAGACTACTGAAACTACAAAACACACTGGGGGTGTCTAATCTACCTTTGGCAAGGAGACAACTTTGCAGCAGGAATGCCAATCATTGTGCATACAAGCAAGTACCATTTTCTCCATGGCATTAAGAAGACACATACATTTGTACACGTTCACTTGCTTGTACATGTGTTGCTTACATGGTTAATGCAATGACTGATCACACAGACAGCTATGAATATTGTTTCCACTAATGCAGTTCTGTCTTCTCTTTGTATTGTGTCAGTTTTTCCCTTATCTGTGCTGTACACTCAGACATGCAATCTATAGGGCAGTTTATATCACTGTCATTAAAATGTATGATACAATTATATGACAGTAAAATAAAACAGATTTCAGCAAAGGCAGTAGAGTTTAGTTATTAGTGAACAAAAATTAGAAATGTGTGCTGTTCATTTCCATTTAAAAGCTTGCAACAGTTACTTCTACACCTTGTAAGTGTACCCTGGGTGACACATCCACTGCAGGTTAGTCTGAATTGCTGCCATGTCTGCCTTCTCCCTCTCACTAATCATTCTCAGCTGAAATCCATTAGCAACTAACAGTGAGGCAGTGCCTATACTATGTTTACACTTGCTACATGAAATCAAAAGTTTAGCATTCAGCAATTCTAATGAGTTCACACTTCATTTGCATCTTCACCATGCTCAGAGGCCTGAATCTACTTTATGAAAAGGTAACTATGTAGCTAAAGAACTTGAAGGTAAGGAGAGTTGTGTATGTGGAGAACACTGAAGAAGATTGTTATTACTTTGGATTTATCTGCACAGAAGCCTTCTGATCTTGCTAAGTTATGATTGCACTTTTCAAGTACATGCTAGATTTGTTCACATGCTACAAGGAAAATACCTCTATATATACATATATATATATATATATATATATATATATATATATATATATATATATATATATATATATATATATATATATATATATATATATATATATATATACATATATATATATATATATATATATATATATATATATATATATATGTGTGTGTGTGTGTGTGTGTGTATATATACATACACATTAGAAAACCGAACTTTTATACGTATGCACTACTTATAAGTTTACTGTTAGCACAGGCATTTTTTCAGGCATTTTACTTTCTCAGATAGATAGCCTTATTAACTTTCAGCACAAGTATTATTCTTATCCTAAACTCTTCTATGCTATTTCAGTGAAATGTGGACTGTCCTATATTCTCAATGACAGAGGCATGTTAGACTTTTAAGATGGCTCATAGACACCTCTGGGGAGTACTGGCCACAGGGAAGGGTCACTTGCAATCATATAAAACTGACTTTTCCATTGTAAATGTGTGCACATTTTGTGAGAAAGGTTTTGGAAAGCTTTTATAACAATTGACTAATGTGTTATTCTTTGGCTGGTACAAAATGTCATTTGACAGTTGTTTTGGGGGTGGGGGAGCCATGTATCGTTTGTGT
Source organism: Protopterus annectens (assembly GCF_019279795.1). NCBI lineage: Eukaryota > Metazoa > Chordata > Ceratodontiformes > Protopteridae > Protopterus > Protopterus annectens. Next base: position 278,005,294 of record NC_056744.1, read on the forward strand.
TTTGCCACAACAAAAGTTGTCTTTATGAGAGTTGCTCTTGAAGTTGTGAAGTCTTCCAGTTCTTTATGTGATAAACAATACATTATTCCATTGTTATTCCTTACTTTGGATCAAACAAATTTGTTTATGTGTGAGTGTGATATGGTACAATGACAAAACCTTAAATTTTAATAACTGAACTGCATGTCTCCAGTGGTTAATGTTGCAAATGTATGTATATATAAGCAGGAATTTAATTTTATGTGACAGTTATGTGTTGTATCCTTCTCTGTTTTATGTCACATAGGACTATGGCACACAAGTGTACCAATCCAGGTAAGCCTTCTTTCAGTGACTCAGAAAAATTATGTAATTGTGCAAGCATGCATGCACCACATTGCCATTCTGCTTGACCTAGGGCATGGGGATATAAATGTAGGTTTAGAATCAGATAGTCAATGACATAAATGTCATAGGAGGTTGCAGTGGGACTTATGATCAGGTACATTATAGGGCTACTGATTTCATTACATCAACCCAGAGGAGAACAGCTGCAATTGCCCGTGAACAGCTGTCTATGGGGGTGGGGGGCTTCTACGTAGCCACCACTGACACCAAATGAAGAGGTCCTCTCCAATGTCAGAGATCCAGAGAGATCCAGAGAGCTTAGTGGAAAGTACACAACAACTTGTGATTGATGTTGGTACTGATGTTTGTGGGAGGACAAATATGTGTCAGGAGGATCTTCCATGTAAGCCCACACATGTCAGTTTGTAAGATTTTCTTGTATAACAAAGCATTCTGCAATAGTTCCTGTTGTTTTAATTTTTTTGGATGAACCTATTAATAAATTGATGCATTTAATAACACATTTTTGTTCATTACACATGAGCTTTGTGTGGATGTGTCAGCCAAGTTTCAGTAAAAAGTACTGTTAATGGACCCAGAGGCAAAAATTCTGTCCTCTGTGTTTTTGGAATTGTGTTGATCGTGTGTGTCCTTACCTTTTGCTTTACTTCTTCCAGGACCATCCACCATAGCAGTAAGCTAAACATTTTTATTTGATTATTGATGACCATTAGTCAGAAAATGTATCCATATGTGTGAGGTGGTGTCATGAGTGTATGTGTACTGCCGTACCATCTGTGGTAGTGGCACCAGTGTTAATTTATCATATATTAAATTGTAGTGAAGGTATTAATTTCTTTCCTATGTTTGTTGCTTTTTATCACAGGTGATCATGACAGTGGAAGTGCAGTACTCTTACCACCTGATGTCAGAGTACTGGCAGACTCTGACAATGGTGGCCCACAGAGGCACAGTCAGGGGATGCAGAGGTTGAATCTGACACTGAGATTATCATTCAGCTAGCCCCTGTATTTCTCTCAGACACAGTCAGTATGCCTACACATATCTATTTCAGTGAGCCCTCAGATATTGGACAGGTGGAGGGTGACATACATCATCAGGGTAGTGTGGTTATTGTGGCTTCACTGTCAGTTGACTCTAGCGATAGTCAAATTGTGGGTGAGGTGCCATACATGAGGATTGCTAGTGGTACTAATGAGAGATGTGTCTTTGTGTGCCACTTAATGTATGTTTAGGGCCACCATGGAGGTGCAGGCATGCTCTTATAGGGCCTCCAAGGACATGCTTAGTGTTGTAGATGTGGCACAAGCTGACATTTGTGACTTCCCCCTCCATGCTGCCAATTCAATAAATCAGATGAATGACATAATAGAACAGGGTGTGTCTGTGATAAAATGTTTGCTGGGAAGAGGGATGGCATCTACATGGGCATAAGTCAGTGTCATCATCTGATGTTAGTCAACATGGCTGTGCCTGATCACACTTCCAGAGCAGCACTACTTCCACTGCTGCATCAGTGATTGAGGTGTTCACTCCCAGATAAGGTAGGCCATGGGGTCATGGTCCTGGGCATAGTCATGAGGAGAGCTCGTCCAGCAGACATCAGTCACATTCAGGCAGCAGCAGTGCATCTGACCATGGGTATGGACATGCCAGTGCAACTCCTGGCACAGCCACTTCTTGTAGTCAGGGATGATGATGATGAATTTTCACCTCTACCATGCATGGCTCATGCATGTCCAACTTACCAGGACATAGAGCTAGCACAGGGCTTGACTGTGTTCTAGGAGACACTCACACATGTTTTACCTTGAATACCCATACAGACACATGCACACACATAACAGTTACGTGGGTCAGTTGTGAGGCTTACAGCTCATTCTGTCTCACAGGCCATTTGTTACTGACTGTCTTTCTTACTCACATGCACTCACTACCTTTTGTGTCAGACTTGGCCTCCTGCCCCTCTCCCATGCAAATTATGGTAACTGGGCCATATCTTTGATTTTCTGTCTTTTGGATGCAGGGATACAGATGTATTTTTCTGATACCCAGAGTGCATAGCTGACTGACTGCTTAGTATATATGTTTGTTATGCTCTTTTGAAAATTTTACTGCTTTCTTTCGGGTTTTTCTAATGTTAGAATCTTTGATGCATGAGGCCTATTACTTGATAGAGAGCACATCTATTGAAAAAAGTCAATACTGTCACATATTGATGTCATAGCTGTAAAAATCACCCACTTTATATGTACTTACAATGCCAGGTAACACTATGCAAGGGTATGCCATTACTTTCTATTCTTAGACATTTCTATTTCTATTCCAGGTTCAACACTTTCTTTGGAAACCCATCAGTTGCAAGAGTTTTAGTTTAGGGCTGACTGTCTAATGCTAGCGGTACACAGCCATTACATGGGTAAGTAAAGGTTGTGAGCATTGCCTGGCATCACTGTTACTGTACGTATGTGTATAAGATGAAAGTTTTACTCCCCTTAGGTGGTGAGTGTGTGTGTGTGTGCTATCCATTGCTTCTTGGCCAGGGCAAGGGCATATTGAGCATGCTTATGTCTGCCTACACCTACAGCGGCTGGTGCTTCTGCCTCTGACTCCTCACCTGCATGTGGCTGTGGTGACCATACTAGTGGTGGTGGGATGTGTGCGCTACACGTTGGTGTTCCTGCTGAAATTGTTTTCTCAGAATAATAATGTGAAGGATAGCACAGACAGTGAAAATTTCAGCACAAGTTTGGGGATTGTACTGCAGGGCTGCCCTTGATGTATCTAGGCACCAGGACCGTGACTTCAACAGCCCTAACATATACTCATATACTCTGTGATAGTTCTTGTCTGAGCATGTGCCTCATTTTAGTGTTCATATGTGTGTGTGTGTGTGTGTGTGTGTGTGTGTGTGTGTGTGTGTGTGTGTGTGTGTGTGTGTGTGTGTGTGTGTGTGTGCGTGTGTGTGTTTGTGTGTGTGTGTGTATTTCTGAGGGGTGGGCATCAGTCACGGCTTGAGTGTATAACCTGCACCCTCCAGTAAATGACCTTGTGGGATATTCTCTGTAGAAAATCTCTGATAGAGTTGAGAGATGAGCCAGATATGGGAATCATGGTAACTGCCTGGGTTGTCAGCACACACATTTGAGATGATTCCCTAAGCATTTCATACAACCTGGCAGTTAATGGAATGGTAGCCCTTTCTGTTTATGTACACCCTTGCCTGTTCCCTGGGTGGTGCTTTGATTTTAATATGTGTGCAATCCATGGGACAAAAGACATCAGGATAGTGTGCTACAGGGTAGAAATCCTGCATATTTGTAGCTCTGTCCTCAGATGTACGGGGAAAATGTATGTAGTCACTTGCATGTTGTTGCATAGCATTCAGGAATTGATGTAGGATCCCGGATGCTAATGCCTGTGACAGCTCCAGCATATCCCCTGTTGGTCTCTGGAAGGTTCCTGTAGCTAATATTCTTGGTGCTACACATGCCTTAGTCTCCACTGGTATTGGTTTACCTCAGTTTCCCTTGCTCTCAGCTGAGGATGACAGAGGTTGCAGAGTTCCTGTAGTGTGTCTCTATCCACCCTGTAGGTCTCTACAATTTCCACCTCATGCAGACCATTAAAAGATGAACATGGTCTAAACACCCTTCTCCTGCTTCACCAAGGTCTATTAGCAGCATCAGAAGCAGCAGCATAGACTTGAGCCTGTTGCACATACACATATATAAGCAACAGCAGCCCCTTACATGGCTTCCTTGTAGAGTAGTTTCCGTGACTGTATTTCAGTAGGTTTGGAGTACACAGGCAAAACCTGCACTGATTCTACATGCTTGCTTGTTGAATTTCTTGGATTGGTGTATTCGCATGCAATTCACCTGCTAATGCAGTAATTAGCATGACACTGTGTTTACCATGTTTGCAAGGCTCTACATGGCATGTAGAGTCACTTACTGAATACAAAACAGCGAGTTACAACATGCACATGGTTTTAGTGCACCATGTAGGCTTTATTGAATCCAGCCCTGTATATTTCAGATCTATCTTTTTCATCTGAGGTGTTTTACAGGCTGTATGCAGATAACTTCAAATTGGGTAAACTGATTACGTGTTACAGATAGGACATGTGTGTAAAAGAACTTGGCTAAATCGACCATTTGGGAACAGGAGATTAATATGCTGATAAATACACCAAAGCTAAGCATATGAGATTTGGAGAACAAAACTTCAAAGGTGAATATTTAATACAGCTCACAGTGATTGAAATGTTAGACTCAGTTAAGGACCTGGGTATATGGGTAGAGCCAGCTGTGAGTTTTCCTAATTGTATCAACCAATTGGTTAATGATAGTTATAGATCTATAGGTTGTATAAAAAGATTTATAAAGTCTTGGAAATCAGAAATGATGAAGTAATTTTTTGTTAGTTATGTTAGTCCCAAACTTTGAGTATGGAATAACAATATAGAAACGTTATGAAAAAACAAGCATGAGTAAATTGGAAAGAGTATAATGTAAATATACCGAGGGCATCCATGGATATGAAAATGTAAGTTATTATGGAAGACTAACATATCTGAACTTGCACAGTGTCTCATATAGATATCTAAGAGGAGATCTTATTCAAGTATATAGAGCATTTAGAGACAGCTACCTCTGGGAATGTTTGGGGTTATCAAAAACTAGTAGAGACTCCGACAACCTATGAAGAAGTGTACTAATTGGTTCTGTGAGAGAGCAGCTGATGCATGGAATAGACTAACAAATTACATTAAAGCAAGCACTAGTTTAGATATTTCTAAGAATAGCCTGAACACGTATTATGGGAATAACTGTTTTCGTATATTGGCAGGCTAGAAGGGGCATTAATACCTGTGATTGAAGTATTTCTATGTATGTATGTAATTATGTATGTATGTACCTTACATCTAATCTATGAGGCAAATTAATTGCTGAAAATGATTATCCAACATCCCTCCATCACCCTCCCCAGGAGAAGGCAAAAATAACACTGGCCCTCACACTCATGATGTTGTCACATGCTCGGTGTGTGATGGCTCAGGGTAACAATGCCAAACAATTGAGACATACTATGTATCACCATGGCTACATCAGACAGCAACTATGGGCCCTGCTAACTCCATGAGCAAATGAGACAAAAGTTAAAACCTAGTACCACAAGGAAGCTGGAATTATGACAAGAGGAAGCCACTCTTGCTCAGAAACAGTCAATCAAGGGACTGAGGACTGACCAAAAAGTTATATGTGACAAAGAGGGTGTTGGACAAGTGGCAGCCTTAAAATCAACAATCACCACCTGGGAATTCCCCTCAACCATCCCAAGGTCCATTTACCTAATCCATCCACACCCACAACAATTACCTACTTGAGATATTGAATATCTGAACCTTACCTGTCAACTAATCTACCTAGCCCTTGCCTCCCCTATAATACAGCCTCATTCGTGAGACCTTACACCAGTCTATCACCACCAGTGACATATTCAGCTTGAGATTCACTGCTGTCACCTAGCTACACTAACCTGAACTAATAAAACTTTCCTTCCCTTAGGGTGACTTACCTACTAACGTCAAGACCTAGGAGATTACCACAGTCCATGGCCTGGCATAAATGTTGCTAGCTCACTAACAGCAGTACACTGCCTAACACAGTAATGCTTATACCAAAGAGGCTGAATTCTAACACTTTCATCCATTATGTACTTTTTCTCCCCTTCCTTCCCCAAAGCTAGCTCACTTCATTTCTTACCTAACTCCCTCTCTGCTTCTAGTTCTAATTAGCAGTTCATCTGACAGCTTCTTGTACTCCTGCTCCCTGTGCACGGCATGGCTAATAAATCCATTAATGGAAAAAAACTGTGTACCTGTGCAAACACATTTTAATTGTTTATCATCCGTGAAAAGCCACTAACCTGCATTAAGTGATAATTAAGCCTTTACACCTTACGTCTGACATAGTTCTTACTGCACTTCACTTTTTAATCTATGTAGACATCAGTACAAACTGCTCTCTGGATCTGGGTCTTTTACCTGGAATAAAATTTCATCTACAGTCAAATCTGTAGATTCTAAATATGCATAGCATCTCTAAAATGATGCCTACTTTTTAACCGCCCAAGAAATGTTTTTGTAGTTCATAGGGTCACAGGTGTATACTAGGCTAATGGCCCTGAAGCCTTTACAAGCCTAGCCCATAGAAGTGCCCTGGCATATTGCCACCTGACATTAGTTCGCAGTTCCTCTATCAAGTAGAGCCACTGGAGTGATCCCCGGGTGAACTTTCTATTTCCCATCAACTCATCAAGATTTCTCTTGAAGAAGGCCAGTGAGGTGCTCTGCTTGACATGTATGGGAAGTCTATTCCAGAGCATGGGCAGTCTCTGGGTTATGAACCTGTCCCTCCAGCATGTTCTGTTGATTGTGGTAATGAGGTTGAGGTCTCTGGAGCATGTGGTGCTGAGGGATTGGGATTTCTTTAGATGTAGCATTTCTAACAGAGCTGGGTCAGACATGGCTTTGTAAGTCAAGCAGAGATCGCCTCTTAGTAGACAATATGAGACAATATGAGACAGAGAATAGCTGGACTTTTTTGAGTCTGTCCATGTATGACATGTGTTTAAGGCATAGGATCCTCTTTGCGAGGTACTTTTGTGGCCTTTCCAGCTGCTGCATGTTTCTAGTGAGGCACATGCCAAATAGGGCATTATACTCGATGACTGGCCTAATGAGGGAAGAGTAGAGAGAGATGATGACCTCTTTCTTCCTGGATGCAACACCCATGGTAACAAGATGAATCACATAGAAGGACTTTCTGACCACAGTGGCAATGTGGTGGTTGAAGGAGAGGTTGCTGTCAACATGTGTCCCCAGATCTCTTATAACTCCTTCAGTGTTCAGTGGGCTCCCGTCAATGTGGTAATTAGTGGGAACTGAGTTTTTCCCAAAGGGGATGATGACGCATTTTTTGGCATTAAGCTTAAGGCCATGGTTTCAACACCTGTCATTGGTCTCAGTGAGACCTTTCTGTAGGATGTCTACATCACTTGGGGAGTTAATAATGGCTCCCAGCTTGCAGTCATTTGTGAACATGGTCAGCCAGAGTCCCTCCATGTTGGATGCCAAACAGGAGAGGACTCAAGACCGATCCCTGTGAGGCTCCACTCATGACTGATCGGCAGTCTGACTTGGAGTTCACTACTTTCACACTGTGGATTCTATCCGTGAGCCAATTTGCAACCCACCTAGTAATATAGGGATTGAAGTCTAGTTTGGTCAGTTTGTCAATAATTCCTAAGTGGGGAATGGTATCAAAGGCCTTGGCCAGATCGAGGTAGGCTGTATGAACTGCATTGCCATCATCCACTAGTGACTGACTCAAAGTAGTCAACTAGGTTGAGCAGGCATGATTTACTCTTCACAAAACCAAATTGAGTGGGATCTAGAGTTTGGAAATTCCCTATATACTTGTTAATTATGTCCATGATGATGCACTCCATAGCCTTACATATCAGACTCGTCAGGCTAATGGGGCAATAATTCCCAGTGTATGTAGTCCCTCCCTCTTTATTTAGAGGGATGACTGCAGCAGTGTGCCATTCAGTAGAGACAAATCCAGAGGTGAGGCTGTGATTGAACAGGGCACACAGCTCTGGTGTCAGTTCACTTTGTAGTTCATGTAGAACACATCCAGGGATATTGTCATGTCCCATGGAAGCTGTATTTTTGGCCTTGGACAATGCAGCTTTAACCTGTGTTGCAGTAATGCTGGGTGTCTGGCATTCCTCTGGTATTGTGAATGGTCCTGGGGGAGGGGTTAAAGTTGGCACTGAATCTGTAGGCTAGTATGTTGGCAATATCTGTTTGCTCAGTATCGGAGGTACCATTGTGTAGTAACTCAGAGTAAATTTGGGTATTGCCGAGGAGATTTTTGATATAACTATAGAAGGCTTTGTGGTTATTTTTAGTGTTTGCCACAATTCTGCCTTCATAGCTGGCTTTAGAAGTTTTGATGAGGGATCTCAACTTTGTGTTGAGGCTAACAAGGGAGTTTTTCCAGTCTTGGGACTTCACCTTTTTCTGTAATAGTTTCTTCCTTCTGTTGTAGAGTTTACTAATGGCAGGGGACCACCAGATTGGCTTCTTTTTTTTGGAGGAGAGTGTCTTGCTTCTGTTGGGTATAGCTAGTTCCATACATTTATGTACATGTTCGTACAGTGCATTGGTATATGAATTGGGAGTCATACATCTATTTTTCATTGACACGGGTGCCGTGAAGTTAGCCACCTCTGTTTTTATTAGCCCAAAGTCAGCTTTGAAGAGGTTTCTCATGGTGGATACCTTTGCAGGGGGTGTGGGTGAGATGTGGATTTCCCTAACCAGGGAGGAATTGACTATTGGTGTAGAGCAACAGTTGCCCATGTTAGTAATAACCAGGTGAAGGATGTTGCTTCCTCTAATGGGGGTAAAAATGAGCTGGTCCAGGGCATTGGAATTGATGAATTCCAGGAAGCACTGAGCCAGTGTACTGGTGCATGAGTAGTTTTCCCAGTTGATGGAGGGGTAGTTGAAGTCACCTAGTATGAGAGTGTTGGATTGGACCCTAATTGTATCCAGGGTGCTTAGGAATGGGGAGTGAGAGTCTTGAGACATGGTTGGGGACCTATAACAGGCTACAACCTGAATCACCATCTTACCCAATGTTAGTTGTAACTGAAGTATCTTAAATGTGTTATCTTGGGCTACTAGTCTGGAAGTGTGCATATCCTTTATGAATATGGAGACACCACCACATTTGGTGCATGTTCTGGAACTGAAAGGTGTGGAATGAGTTATAGCCTGGTAGCACAAGGGTGCTCTCTACTGCTTTAAACCAGGTCTCCTTACAGCACAAATGTCAATGATCTCCATTTTAAGGAGTGCTTTGAGCAAGTGTATCTTGAGATTTAGACCACTAGCATGGAGCAGCATGGCCCTCAGATTGCGTTTATTTATAGCTGTTATAGTGGTAATTTGGTTTGGGAACATCACCTAAAAAAGGCACTATAGGAGTTGCAAGAGCCTTAGCCAGTATCCAGAAACCCAGGGGTGACAGATGGCAGCCATCTCTGACAAAGCATCGAGGTCTGTCAATCATGTCATCTCAAGCAGACAGATACTGGATACCCTTAGAATGACACCAGAAAATTAGCCAATTGTTGAAGTCAATCATTTTCTGCTTGTACTGCTGTATCATTCTGGGTGATGGTAGGATGCTGCTCACAGCTAGGGTCATACCTGCCTGGGCCACATAATCCAAGAGCTCCTCCATGTCTCTTTTCATGTAGTCCAAGGAGGTGTGTCTGAGGTCATTCACACCCACATGGGCAGTGACAGAGTCATACTTGTACTTGTGGAGTGACCTGAGTGCATATGTTATGTGTTGGATGCTGGCACCTGATAGATAGCTGACTGTTACCTTCTCCTTATTCAAGCTAGTGAATGGGACATCTGTGTGCCTTACTATTGAGGCACCTATGCTTAGTGTATTGGGCAAGCTGTTTTGCCATAGGGGCTTAGGTTGAGAGGCACACTGTGCAGGTGAGCTATGTGTCTTGTGGTTTGTCCTGTGTTGTGATGGTTGAGTGTGTTTCTGCCTTAGAGGTCTCTGTTGTTTGAGTAGACTTCTATTGAGAGCCTCAACAAAGGTGGGTGTGTGGTTTGTGTTTTTATGTGAGAGCTGTGATGGTGCGTGTTCTGGAGGGCTATGTGTTGCAGGTGGTGTGGTGGAGGTGTTGACCTTCTCCTCTTGACCAGCTATTCGGGTCTTGGCCTGAGAGTGCCTGGCTTCCACTTTGGATATATAAGTACATCTCTCTCAAGTCTGACTGTTGGGAGGCTAGAGGAGTGGTTGTCTGTGTACATGAGGCAGTTGCTCCACTGCCTCAGAATGCCCAAGTTCACCAGGTTAATAGGAAAAAGCACAGGCAGCTGACCTTTAGACATGCCAGGAGGGATGGTCATTATTACTAAGTACTGGAGCTGTTTCCTTATATATTCGTTATACAAGAAACATGTCACTCAAGGTGTCGAAATCTGTACAGAGCACTGCCAAACATGTGAGTAGAAACTAATATGTAGATCCTGAAAATTTAAGGATGAAATGTTTAGGCAGATATTCTGAAGCCAGAAACAAATCAAGTAGTACTTACTGAAAACAAAGAATTAGCTTGTCAAGAATGATGAAAAGAGGGGTGTTGCATGAATGGCTACTGCATGGCTACTACTAATGCTGGTCTCACCACAGCTTCACTCTGTTGGGATACAATGCTCTTTTGTTTCTACTCTCACCAGAAGCAAAATGTTAGCACAATCCCAAGAAGAGAAGCAGGCCATGGTCACGTGTTGATTGAATAATGCTGACTTTCTTTTGAAATGTTCTTACATCCTAAATGAATGTCTTTTACATTCATACACTTCATTCTACCAGGATGCAGGTTCCTTATCATATGGTCAAACAATTATCAGCCAAATAAGTTTTTGAAGTCAATGCCTAACCGATGCATAGCCCACTATAACAATGACTCAGTGAAAACCATTTGCCGGCTCTCATTAATATGGCATTTTATTAATAAAGTACAATGGAGTGCTTCCTGGGGGTTTTCTGGTCATGGTTTTAAGTGTCAGGACTCGAGTTGCAAAGTCCCAAAAATGTGGAGATAAAATGACTGAAAATCCAGACTTATAAACTAAATCCAAGATTGCCATTTCAAGGGGTATTCCCTTTTCTCCAAGGCATGTCAGTCTTGGAGTTGGTATATCTAAGTTCAGGTGATGTTAGTGCCTTGCCACTCACATCAAGGGGGGCTGTGGTTCGATACTCATGCTTCTCCTCATTTTCTTTCTTTTTTTTGGTCATT